>NC_088399.1:54965492-55284291 GCF_034236695.1 Oncorhynchus nerka | reverse complement strand
CTCTTGATCATGTTCCACCTTAGATCTCACTATTAATTAGTTTACATTGGTAGTGCAGATACCCTAAGTCGTTTCGGACCTAAGTCGCTGAGGACTTTTCCATTCCTAGGTGGCTTCTAATCCAATTCCTGTCTTCCAATTGCATATAATACTACCTATATCAGTGTTCTCTACACAAAATTCTAAAGACATGTCACCAGGTCAGAATGCCCCATGGATTTTAAAAATCAACGTCTAAACCACACAAGAGTCATTAACCATATTTCTCCAAATGTAGCCCGAACGTCAACTTTTACTGACCTTGTTTGTAGGCTGGGAAATACAATGTTCGTGAGATTCCGTCACTGTCTCTGTCGACCTTAGATACAGTGGGGCAAAAAAGTATTTAGTAAGCCACCAATTGTTCAAGTTCTCCCACTTAAAAAGATGAGAGAGGCCTGTAATTTTCATCATAGGTACACTTCAACTATGACAGACAAAATGAGAAAAAAAAATCCAGAAAATCACATTGTAGGATTTATAATGAATTTATTTGCAAATTAAATTATGGAAATTAAGTTCATGTATATATAATTTGATATACAGAAGAATATACATAACTGTCTTATGATTAGATATATTATCTTGTTTGATATTGTAAATTTAATTTTTCGTCGTGCTATCGTCGGACGACAGGGACAGATTTTGGAAATCCGTCTCGAAGGACCAAATTGTTCAGTAATTTTGTAATCAATGTTCATAAATTCCAATTATCTTTATCTGTCTGATACCCAGAGGTTGTAATGTTCTGGTGTTAACCTCTTCAGCCGACCCTCTACTTTTTTGAACATTTTGTTAAAAATCGCGCAACATTTCAGCGCCCTGCTACTCATGCCAGGAATATAGTACGTTCATATGGTTAGAATGTGTGGATAGGAAACCCTCGGACGTTTTTAAAACTGGTTAAATCACGACTGTGGCTATTACATAACGTGCGTTACATCGGAAAGCGCAGGAAAACCTGATCACAGAAAATGGAAATAAATATCCTTGCGCCACTTCCAGCAATTGTTAACAGTGAGCCGAATTAGATAAGACCGAGCATTCAACTCCCACAGCATCCCCATGTTGTCTAGAGTCTTGTGAATTGAATCATCTTTGATTCTTGGTTGAACCGAAAGAGGGGCACGACTTACCTCCGGTCTCCGCCCAGATCATTCCGGAAGAGCTCTCTCCTGAAATTTTTTCCAAGACGACAGCTAATGATTTCTACATCGCCTATGGATGATTTTTATCGCTTATTAACGTTTACTAATACCTAAAGTAGCATTACAAACGTATTTGAAGTGTTTTGTGAAAGTTTATCGTCTACTTTTTGAATTTTAAAAAATGACGTTACGTTGTGAAATCGCTGTTTTTTTCGTTTATCACACAGTCTACATATAACGATATCTTGGCTTTATATGGCCCGATTTAATCGAAATAAAGACCCAATAGTGTTTATGGGACATCTAGGAGTGCCAACAAAGAAGATGGTGAAAGGTAATGACTGTTTTCTATTTTATTGTGCGGTTTGTGTAACGCCGAAATGCTAATTATTTTGTTTACGTCCCCTGCTGTGCTTTTCTGTTGTAGTGTATTGGTGCATGCTATCAGATAATAGCTTCTCATGCTGTCGCCGAAAAGCATTTTAAAAATCTGACTTGTTGCCTGGATTCACAACGAGTGTAGCTTTAATTTGATACCCTGCATGTGTATTTTAATGAACTTTTGAGTTTTAACTAATACTATTAGCATTTAGCGTAGTGCATTTGCATTTCCAGAGCTCTAGTTGGGACGCAAGCGTCCCAGGTAGAGGCAAGAGGTTAAATAAAACAGACAGAATTCCCAGCTCACAATTGATCAGATCCAGGTTTATTTGCGAGAGCTCTCGCGTGCATACACAAATACATTCCTTTTATACCATCTTAACCTACGCACAAACATACACACCAACATAGGGATTTTCTCATGAGTCTCACCACAGTTTATAACCACTCAGTTGACAGTTCCAGTCTCCCCCAGATACTAGAGCTCTGGAGGGGCTCTCCCTGTCCTATCTTATCTCTCCAGATTTACAGCCAGGTCGGTTCAAACATAGGTTAATGCCCCTCTTCATTCTCTTTCTACACACACATACATTCCTTTCTTCCTAGATCTATGCTACATAACCCCTTCCTAATGAAAAAACATTATTTAACACTACTAGAAAGACAGGGTAAAATTATATTAGTTATAATTCTACGTTAAATGTATACATCATTACTCATAAAAATCCCATAACAAGGATGTACCGGACTGGGAAAGCGCACTGGAGACCTGGTGCGTGGAGCCAAATCAAATCAAATCAAATCAAATTTTATTTGTCACATACACATGGTTAGCAGATGTTAATGCGAGTGTAGCGAAATGCTTGTGCTTCTAGTTCCGACAATGCAGTGATAACCAACAAGTAATCTAACTAACAATTCTAAAACTACTGTCTTATACACAGTGTAAGGGGATAAAGAATATGTACATAAGGATATATGAGTGAGTGATGGTACAGAGCAGCATACAGTAGATGGTATCGAGTACAGTATATACATATGAGATGAGTATGTAGACAAAGTAAACAAAGTGGCATAGTTAAAGTGGCTAGTGATACATGTATTACATAAGGATGCAGTCGATGATGTAGAGTACAGTATATACGTATGCATATGAGATGAATAATGTAGGGTAAGTAACATTATATAAGGTAGCATTGTTTAAAGTGGCTAGTGATATATTTACATAATTTCCCATCAATTCCCATTATTAAAGTGGCTGGAGTTGGGTCAGTGTCAATGACAGTGTGTTGGCAGCAGCCACTCAATGGTGGCTGTTTAACAGTCTGATAGCCTTGAGATAGAAGCTGTTTTTCAGTCTCTCAGTCCCAGCTTTGATGCACCTGTACTGACCTCGCCTTCTGGATGATAGCGGGGTGAACAGGCAGTGGTTCGGGTGGTTGATGTCCTTGATGATCTTTATGGCCTTCCTGTAACATCGGGTGGTGTAGGTGTCCTGGAGGGCAGGTAGTTTGCCCCCGGTGATGCGTTGTGCAGACCTCACTACCCTCTGGAGAGCCTTACGGTTGAGGGCGGAGCAGTTGCCGTACCAGGCGGTGATACAGCCCGCCAGGATGCTCTCGATTGTGCATCTGTAGAAGTTCGTGAGTGCTTTTGGTGACAAGCCGAATTTCTTCAGCCTCCTGAGGTTGAAGAGGCGCTGCTGCGCCTTCTTCACGACGCTGTCAGTGTGAGTGGACCAATTCAGTTTGTCTGTGATGTGTATGCCGAGGAACTTAAAACTTGCTACCCTCTCCACTACTGTTCCATCGATGTGGATAGGGGGGTGTTCCCTCTGCTGTTTCCTGAAGTCCACAATCATCTCCTTAGTTTTGTTGACGTTGAGTGTGAGGTTATTTTCCTGACACCACACAGGTGGCACCGGACTGGTGACACGCACTTCAGGGCGAGTGCGAGGAGGAGACACAGGAAGTACCGGACTGGGGAGACGCACTGGAGGCCAGATGCGTGGAGCCAGCCCAGGTTTCACCGGACTGATGACACATTCCTCCAAACGCCTGCAGTGCCGCATACTCCTAGCCAACTCCATTCTCCAGTATCCCTCCTCACACTGTTCCAACTAATCCCAGGTGGGCTCTGGTACTCTCCTTGGGTCGACCGACCACCTCTCTATCTCCTCCCAGGTGGTATCCGTTCACTCTCCTCCAATTTCTCCATCTTCTCCCAGATGGGCTCTGGTTCCCTCCTCAGCTCAGCCGACCACCCCGTGTCCTTTGGGGCTGTCCTTTGGGCTTCCGTTGTGGCCCCGAACCCCGGCGTCGACGCTGTCCTCCCTTCTCTCCTTGCGTCTGCTGCCAAAGAAGGCGATCCTGTCCTGCCAGGATTTCCTCCCAAGTCCAGGATAACTTCTCCTCCCTGGCACGCTGCTTGGTCCTGATGTGGTGGGATCTTCTGTCACAATCGCCAAAATAACATTTGGACCAAGGCGCAACGTGATATGGGTTCCACATCTTTTTATTCGTGAAACGCAATAAACAATCAAATAAGCAAACGATACGTGAAGTAATGGAGTGCTCACAGGCAACTACACATAAACAAGATCCCACAAAAAAAACAGTGGGGAAATGGCTGCCTAAATATGATCCCCAATCATAGACAATGCTAAACAGCTGCCTCTGATTGGGAACCATACCAGGCCAACATAGAAATAAAACAACCTAGATTACCCACCCTAGTCACACCCCGACCTAACCAAAATAGAGGATAAAAAGGCTCTCTATTGTCAGGGCGTGACACTAATGTGAAACAGATATTAAATGTGTTGATTGGAAATTGGTCTATTAACAATACCAGAATATTTGTACATGATTATGACAGTGAGAGACCAATCATATAATATCATATGGGTGTGTACTGGGACTAATGGTAGTGCATGCTGAATAAAGCATGGGAAGGCCTGGCCATTTCTGTTGATTTTCGACATATGGTTTAACACACACATACACCAGCATATACACACCATTTACTGGTTATGAATATGGGTTAGTGGTGTTGACACTGTGGGATTTATTTTGTATGGGGTGTTTTCAATTCAGTTTCACATTGGGTATGCAGAATGATGGGAATGTTTTTGAAAGGTATTTAAATAGTTTCAGAAGGTCAGGGAAAGAAGAGGGAGAGGAAATATTTGAATGGTGTCGATTACTTTCCTATGAGACCTGATCAATCTCATTAGAAATGATCAAAACAGGTGGGATTCAATTATAAAATTAATGAAAAACACCAGTCTCTATTCAAATCGTACCATTACTTTGAAATTCTATTATTTTGTTAGGAAATTATAAGGAGTTGTAATCTAAGCTGACTAGTTATTCGAATATGTTTATTTTTTAACATGTTGTTTTTGAATCACGTGTTCAAAGGGACAATTGCCAGTTCCCTGGGGTTATGGTCTTTGGGTAAATATAGAAATATACTTTGTTCAGTCTGCATATAGAAGGGAAAATATATGTTAACATGGGATGACAGTTACTCCAAATGGATTGTGATACATGTATTGATGATTTCATTTTTTATTTTTGTTTCGATACAAATTTCACCAGATTGGGATTTATGGAGTATGGGATTCTAGGAGGGGTTAGGTCGATAACTTCATGATCTGGTAACTCTTCTGAGAGGTTGCCAGTAGAATAAAGGAGTTATCATGGAAGGTGACGTCAGATTGTGTCTTAATGCATGGTAGGAATACAGTGTGTGTTCACCTCAAAGCCCTCCGTAACCAGCTGGAGAAAGAGCGACAAGGGCGTGCAATACGACAGTGACTTTTAAGCACTTCTGAGTTTACACAATGCCAACAGTTTGGACTAAAGTATTGATAGAGGAAAATATGGTTGAAATGACTAATTATGTATACATTCCAATCAGAAACTGACTAGTCCAAATGCTATAATGTACTGTCCCTCTTGCTCCCTTTCACAATTGTATATAATGTAGTCAGGAAGTTTAGTAACAATGAAGGTCTGTTCCTTAAGTTCATTCAGTTGTACAAATCTCCAGGTGGTGGGAACGGGCCATCTCCAAAATGGTCGGGAATGTTGATTTATGCTGACTGACCTTGACTTCGTGCTGATAACGCGGAGGCTTGAGAATTAGAGGGGCCCTCTGTTTGTGAAACGGAACGTTTGGAAAACGCTGACGTCATTTTCAGTTTATAACCTGTGGTAATGTGTGTAAGCATTCAGTACTCTCTGGAATTAAACGCTCTTTACCTGGCTTTTAAGACTGGTCTCGATCTACTTCATGCATAATTAATGAACTTACACCTCATTAATGAATAGAAACGAGTGTGAAATTGGTTTTGGCTATTAAAGCATAGAGGAATCTAAAATTCCTCTATCAATTTGGTCCTTCGAGAGCCGGATCTAAAAAATCCCTCTCTGTGCCTGTAGGTAGTACGCTGGAAAATCGTGCACGGACGAGTTTTGACTCGTTTTACTAAAGACCTGACCTCTGAATTGAGGTAAAAATTGAAACAGGCCTGCGTATTACCACAGAGGACAGAGAGGGTGACTAGATTCAAACGAACAATGTTTTCCCAGCCGGCAGCAGGTAAAGTAGCCTTTATTCTCGATTCTGGGGGGATTTGAGCTCTTTAATTGATGTTCTGAAATTTTCAGAAATAATCAATAATGGGGGCCTTGCTATTCCCACAGGGTATGTATGACCATCATACACTGGGTTTTGTATAACCGATATACACTGAAGCAGGTTCGAAAATAACCTGTGGTAATGTGCACTACCGAAAATAAACTAAAACTTAGTCATGAGTGGCACACCAGCCCGAGATTAAGAAGGGATATTAAATAGGTACTGGGAGATAGGACGGTGAGTTTATACAAATACTGGGCGTAGAGAGACGGCAAGCGCAAGATAACTGGATTGGTCATGTGAATAGTGGCAGTATTGATCACCGTCCCGATTCAACTAATACTACGGAAAATATCCAAATGAGGAGGAGAGGGAAACTTAAATCTAAAGAAATGAGATAAAAGCCATTCTTTAGACATGACAGTTCCAGGCGAGAGGGAAGTTTAACAAATAGTGGCGTGAGATAACGATTATTAGCGTTCTTTAAAAGCCCTCTGACACAACCGGAAAATACTAGGGCTTTACAAACCCTGGGCTTATGGTTGTAAGGTTAGACCTAATGTTTGTTTCAAAAGTCAAAGCTATTGGTAAGATTTCCATAAAAGAGCTAAACTTTATCATGAGAGATTACGACAAAAAAGGAAGGATTGTTTAGCCGAATAAGGGGGAGAGGGTAACTTAAATCTAATGCGAGAGGGAAATATAACAATTAGTGGCGTGAGATAACGATTATTAGCGTTCTTTAAAAGCCCTCTGACACAACCGGAAAATACTAGGGCTTTACAAACCCTGGGCTTATGGTTGTAAGGTTAGACCTAATGTTTGTTTCAAAAGTCAAAGCTATTGGTAAGATTTCCATAAAAGAGCTAAACTTAAATCATGAGAAACGCACCCGACCGAGATGGAAAATACATACTGATTATTTTTAAAGGAACAGTAATGTATTGTATACGGGTGAGACTTAATGTCAGACTTTAGTAGATGAGGATTCCAATAAAAGAGATATGGGCGTTTAAATTTGGGTTATTTTCTGTTGTCTAGATGTCGGAGTAACAACTTCAGATAACTGTAAAAATGGGTATATTTGTGGAGAGTCTCGGTCAAATTCAGAGCGCTGGTAGTATAGTGGCGAGAGCAACAGTCTCGCCAACGGGAATCCACGGCCGAGGGTTTAACTAAAATTGATTTTAGATCGTAATCGACCTACTTGCATGTTTTGCCTGAAAAATACGGTCGCCAGTGTTTGCAAAAGATATAACTGAACGGATATTATGTGTTCCAGATAGAACTGATAAAAGAAGTCATTAAAAATAACGACGAAACCATTTCGATGTAAAACGCTATTTCGCCCAAAATGATCTGGTGGAATAATGTATTGAGATAGGAGTCGTAATTAAATAGATGTATCATAGAAGAGAGAGAGTTACCTAAAGTTAAATGAGGGGAACTCAATCTGAATAGGGAATATATATTTTACAAAGGCAGGCAGATTTGTGGCTATGGCCAGCAACGGAATTGCTAGACACTCAATGGGGCTATATAGTGCAACGCTTTGGACTATAAATTAGGTAAGAATAGTTGAATCGTAAGAAGTTGTGATTGTTTTTCTGATTATTGATTTTTGGTTAAGGTAACACCAGTGAATTTGAACAAAAAGTAACGTATTCTAAAAATGATCTGATTTCCGTTCTCGTTGCGGGGAACAAATGAAAAGTCTTATCTTAAAGGGACAGTGCACGGTAATCACAGTGGTTTGAGTGTATGACAGTGGGAAAAAAATATTGTGGGACGACAATTCGAAGAGAGAAAAATAAGTTACATGATACATCAAGAGATTTAAAACGAACGACGTGAAGGGATCATAAGAATTATTGGGTGTCATTGTAGGAGTAAATGTTTGGGTTAAGGTGATTTCCCTGTTCCCAGAGACAAGGCATTTTTAAGGTGAGCACTCACTAATGCTGGTCTGAGTTGTAATTAGACAAGTGAATAACGTATTGGGAATAGAGTTGTAATTAAAATACTCAAAGTACTAAAATACTAAAATAAGTCAAAGACGAGACAGGTATTTAGAGCAAAATGGATTCTAAATGATAACAAAGAGACAATTATGGTTTATGTCCATCGAAAAGCTTTTATAAAATTGGCGAATTTAGAGATGTTTGTTGGGGTGGTAAATTATAATTCAGGATTAGAACAGATGTGATAAATTAGGTTTGGTTAATCGAACAAGAATTATTTACAATCCATTTGAAGTCGCTACGAATTGGCAGGTTGAGCGCTTGATGATGACGTCACTAGCGCGACACTTTTGTCACCAGAGACTGGGAATAACGGAGCAAACTGTATGGCTATTAGTGTGTGTATCGAGGCTTCGAGTAACCTTTCAGAAGTTGAGATAAAAGTGTTTTGTTTATTTGTTTATTGGTTATAGTCAATTTTTGGGTTTGATTTAACTTAGTTGAACAGTGTGTTCTGGCGGGTTTAGGTAGAACTCTTTGTTCCGGAACGGATGAAAGTTACCCATAAGTAAGTAAATTAAAAGAGCCATGAGGGAATGTAAATTAAATTACGGATTCCTTACACTGCGAAATGTACGACATTTGCGGCAGAGAGAAAAAGTAATGCATTGGATAATAATGTTATCGGGTTAATTGTATCTAAAGGTAGCATGGTCATTTAAGTAAACATATCCGTAGACGATGTTTAAAACTTATGATTAATGATTTGAGTCAAAGGGGAATTATCATTAGGATTTAGTTATAGTTCACTTATTGAGTTTCTGATTCGAGGTAGCATTAGTGAATGATAGTTAGGGATGTGGTGTCACTTTTAGAGGCCTCCTGGGATTATAATTTTGGGGGAGAGAGCAGCTTTAAACGATCAAATTGAAAAAGGTCTGCAAATTATATATATATAAAACAACTGTTACAATGATTTGTTTTAGTGCAAGGAGATTTTAAAGAGGCACGCTCACATATGGAACCTTATGAGATGTTTTTTTATGGGTTTGAATTATACAGGTGACTATTTCTATTGTAAGGATAAAAGGGATCTTTATGTCTAATATGGTATGACCTTTTGACCTTGTCATGACTGGCTTCTGGGGTCTGATCAGCCCCAGGGGAGAGTCATTTGTATAATGAATGGGGTCATATTGAGTTACTAGTGTTAAGGTAAATTCATTAGAAATGAAGCAGTTTTGGTTGAGGGTTTAGAATTACTGTTTGAACCGCAAATGAGAAAGTGGTTCAGGATTCTGTCTTATAACATTAGCTGTGAGGTTTTTTTGAATGGGCTATTAGGAAGTCTGTATTGTAACAGAGAGAAAGTCATGTTCATCATTGAGAATAAATAGGGGAAGATAACATATTTTGAGCCAACAGGGCAGGGAAGAAATTCAGGTATTTTTATTTGATTTTAACACCCGTGTACAGGAGTGTCAAAAGACGGGGGACATTACCTGTGTAATGGGGGAGGGTGTCCGTATGGGGATTACATGATAACCAACTTGGGACAGTTCTGGGACTGGAGAAGAGGATATCCTTATGGCATAGGGAATCCCACAAAGGTGGATAGGTTTTCCATGATATGGGGGAAACCTGGGAGTACTGTTGAACTTTGTAAAGGTGATGAAATCCTACTACAGGGCTCCGGGCAGCCGAGCGGAAATGGAGGAAAACTCGCCTCCCTGCGGACCTGACATCCTTTCACTCCCTCCTCTCTACATTCTCCTCTTCTCTCTCTGCTGCTAAAGCCACTTTCTACCACTCTAAATTCCAAGCATCTGCCTCTAACCCTAGGAAGCTCTTTGCAACCTTCTCCTCCCTCCTGAATCCTCCTCCCCTCCCCCCTCCTCCCTCTCTGCAGATGACTTCGTCAACCATTTTGAAAAGAAGGTCGACGACATCCGATCCTCGTTTGCTAAGTCAAACGACACCGCTGGTTCTGCTCACACTGCCCTACCCTGTGCTCTGACCTCTTTCTCCCCTCTCTCTCCAGATGAAATCTCGCGTCTTGTGACGGCCGGCCGCCCAACAACCTGCCCGCTTGACCCTATCCCCTCCTCTCTTCTCCAGACCATTTCCGGAGACCTTCTCCCTTACCTCACCTCGCTCATCAACTCATCCCTGACCGCTGGCTACGTCCCTTCCGTCTTCAAGAGAGCGAGAGTTGCACCCCCTTCTGAAAAAACCTACACTCGATCCCTCCGATGTCAACAACTACAGACCAGTATCCCTTCTTTCTTTTCTCTCCAAAACTCTTGAACGTGCCGTCCTTGGCCAGCTCTCCCGCTATCTCTCTCAGAATGACCTTCTTGATCCAAATCAGTCAGGTTTCAAGACTAGTCATTCAACTGAGACTGCTCTTCTCTGTATCACGGAGGCGCTCCGCACTGCTAAAGCTAACTCTCTCTCCTCTGCTCTCATCCTTCTAGACCTATCGGCTGCCTTCGATACTGTGAACCATCAGATCCTCCTCTCCACCCTCTCCGAGTTGGGCATCTCCGGCGCGGCCCACGCTTGGATTGCGTCCTACCTGACAGGTCGCTCCTACCAGGTGGCGTGGCGAGAATCCGTCTCCACACCACGTGCTCTCACCACTGGTGTCCCCCAGGGCTCTGTTCTAGGCCCTCTCCTATTCTCGCTATACACCAAGTCACTTGGCTCTGTCATAACCTCACATGGTCTCTCCTATCATTGCTATGCAGACGACACACAATTAATCTTCTCCTTTCCCCCTTCTGATGACCAGGTGGCGAATCGCATCTCTGCATGTCTGGCAGACATATCCGTGTGGATGACGGATCACCACCTCAAGCTGAACCTCGGCAAGACGGAGCTGCTCTTCCTCCCGGGAAGGACTGCCCGTTCCATGATCTCGCCATCACGGTTGACAACTCCATTGTGTCCTCCTCCCAGAGCGCTAAGAACCTTGGCGTGATCCTGGACAACACCCTGTCGTTCTCAACTAACATCAAGGCGGTGGCCCGTTCCTGTAGGTTCATGCTCTACAACATCCGCAGAGTACGACCCTGCCTCACACAGGAAGCGGCGCATGTCCTAATCCAGGCACTTGTCATCTCCCGTCTGGATTACTGCAACTCGCTGTTGGCTGGGCTCCCTGCCTGTGCCATTAAACCCCTACAACTCATCCAGAACGCCGCAGCCCGTCTGGTGTTCAACCTTCCCAAGTTCTCTCACGTCACCCCGCTCCTCCGCTCCCTCCACTGGCTTCCAGTTGAAGCTCGCATCCGCTACAAGACCATGGTGCTTGCCTACGGAGCTGTGAGGGGAACGGCACCTCAGTACCTCCAGGCTCTGATCAGGCCCTACACCCAAACAAGGGCACTGCGTTCATCCACCTCTGGCCTGCTCGCCTCCCTACCACTGAGGAAGTACAGTTCCCGCTCAGCCCAGTCAAAACTGTTCGCTGCTCTGGCCCCCCAATGGTGGAACAAACTCCCTCACGACGCCAGGACAGCGGAGTCAATCACCACCTTCCGGAGACACCTGAAACCCCACCTCTTTATGGAATACCTAGGATAGGATAAAGTAATCCTTCTCACCCCCCTTAAAAGACCTAGATGCACTATTGTAAAGTGGCTGTTCCACTGGATGTCATAAGGTGAAAGCACCAATTTGTAAGTCGCTCTGGATAAGAGCGTCTGCTAAATGACTTAAATGTAAATGTACTAACCATCAAAACTATTAAGCTCTCTGATGCAGGCACTTACACCCCCGGACTACAAAGGACCGGGACAGACACGGTGGGTGTGTTTTCTATTAAGGTACTGCCAAAACCGGAGGTCTCAGACGGACCGGGGCCAGACACATTCCTCTATCACCCCTGGACCGAACCTGTCACCACTATGCTAAAAATCCCATTCAGGTAATTAATGTTAGACTATTCAGCTATTGATCAATTAGGCACGGAGACTGGTTTTGATGGTAGGGACAATTTGTGGCTGTCTTATACAGAATGGACTTGCTTAGAATATGCTTCTTGCTAGTCAGGGGGGAGTCTACAAAATGTTCAGTGAACAATGTTGTACGTATATCCCTAATAACACCAGTCCAGATGGTAGTATATCTAAGGGCCTTAAATGGGCTGGATGCACTATCTGCTGAGATGAGGACCATGGCGGGGGTAGAGGAGTCTGACTGTCCACCCTGGTTGGGAGACTGGTTTGATAAGTATACTGGTATGGTGGTTACTGGATTTCTGACCCTAATTCTTGTATTATTTGTTATTAACCCTTTCACACGTACCATCACACGGGTGTGATCGTTCTACAGTGGTCCCTGAAGCGTACGATCACACCCGTGTGTTTAGAACACTCATTTAGAATGCTCGTTTAGAACGGCAGTTTCGAATGACGCAACAATCAGCGTTTGAGCTGGCCACACTTTTTTCAGAAACTATTTACACAAACACAGTCCTTACAAAGTTATGTCCAGAATGTCAGCAGTTTATTTTTGGATGGATTGTTCAGATATTCACAGAAGATATAGCATAACACAATCATCCTAACCGGAAAAATGTAGGCTACATTTGTCCTAGCGCTGAGGAAAGATTGACCCAACACAAGCAGTCATATTTTCTAACTCTCGGCTGACGTAAACTACAATATGAATTAGCTAATAGCAATTACTGTATATAATTAATCACATCACGGGTGAGTGAGCTCACGGGTGAGTGAGCTCACCATTGATCGAAATAACTAGGTAAAACACTTTATAGAAATCGAAAGTAATCCGACATTAGTTTCAGCGCGCAGCCATGCATTTTTTCCTCACAGAAACCGAAGATAATAAGAGAAGACGAGATGAGTTTGGTCTGTTTGTAGTATGCATGTTGAAGGGGTGTGTCATCTACCGTCGTTCACATCCCACCATGAATTTCCGGAAGTCCTCAAAAAATTAGTGAACTCTTACTCACCTCATTTTGTTATAACATCTTTGGTCAAACAGACGTGAATCCCAGAATGCATTGTATGTCAACAAACATGGATACACAGCTGGAATTAGCTTAGCTCATCATAATCAGTACAACATTCAAAAAGGTATTTTACACACATAATATGTGCCCATTACAATCTGTGCAAGAATCGGAATGCATGATTTGTCACCTAGAATTGAAAACATGTGAATAAAATCGTAAATACACAAATAATTACCACACAAAACATTTTCTGATAGTGATTTATTGATACAAGTAGCGTGTGCCGGCAGTCAACCACGTAACCTCCCACTCTGCGCCATTCAGTGTTGTTGCAGCCATGATACTATGCCTTAGAGATGGGGGTGGAAATGCAGTTGTTGTTCAGTCACTGCATGGATATTAAATATGGGTTATGCATATTCAGTTTTTGTCCTCTAGTAAAACAAGTTGTTGAACCAACTACCAGTACTGCAATAAAATAGATTAATATTACATATTGGCATATGTGTTTTCTTTCTGTGTTTTCATCCAGTACAACTGTTAAGGAGTGTACGTTAGCATACAAAAAGCTGTCCTCATTCTTCAGCTCCAAAGATGTCCAGCTCCAGTTATGATATTGACAAATAATGTTTCTGGTTTCTGAAAGTACAGAATAAAGAGGAATTATTCATTAGAATACAATATAAGGATATAGCAATAAAACAATACTACAAAGAAGTAACATAATAAACACTGCTATAAAAAAATAGTTTATTGCATTGACAAAATCACAGATTTGAGTTATAACAGTAAGAAATTAACTTTTGAGCTCCACAAGGGGGCAAGGCAGGGCAGAACAGAGCTATGCTGAATAGACCAAATAAACAAACCATGGTCATATCTTTTATTTATTTAACTAGGCAAGTAATTTAAGAACAAATTAGTATTTACAATGATGGCCTACACCGGCCAAACTCGGACAACGCTGGGCCAATTGTGCGCTGCAATATGGGACGCCCAATCACAGCCAGTTGTGATACAGCCTGGATTTGAACCAGGGTGTCTGTAGTGCCATAGACCGCTGCGCCACTTGGAAGTCATAAGGCCAGGGTAGCTTCAAAATACAACACAAGCTAATAGTTTTCTGACGCAACTAGCATCGTTTTACAGAGCTAATAGAATAATGTAGCTAGGTAAGCATGATTGACAATAACACCATAAAGGTTATAACATGTGTAACGTTACCTCACGTGTCCGCAGTTATAAGGAATATATTATGATCTACAGCTACAGCAGAAACGGCATACGGAAACTATTATTATAACTATTATAACGTAATAAGGCACTTACTTTGATGGAAACGCAGCCTGGATTTGAACCAGGGAGTCTGTAGTGACGCCTCTAGTACTGATGTGCTGTGCCTTTGACCGCTGCACCACTTGAGAGTCATAAGGCCATGGGGTAGCTTCAAAATGCAACACAAGATAATACTTCTCTGACGCATTTAGCATTGTTTTACAGAGGTAATAGAAGAATGTGGCTACGTAAGCACGATTGACTATAACACCATAAAGGTTATAAAATGAGTAACGTTACCTCACGTGTCCGCGGTGATAAAGAATATACACAAATATATTATGCTCCATACATACAGTACGCTACAATAGAAATGTGGAATAGAAAATGTGAACACGTGTGCAGATCCTGTTCTGACGGGAGATGAGCAAATGTCTGCAGACGTGAACTGCACAAACAATTGGGTAGTGCTTGGGGAATTTTGTCCGTGTCAGAAATGTCCCAAAAATGTAATTATCCGCAAAAGTAAAAATGACTATTTTTATGTGAATGAATGAGGAGGCGTAACACACCTAAATTCAAACTGTTTTTAGAAAATAAAAACTTGTTTGAAAATCATTTGAAATTGAAGTTAAAACAACCTATAAATATAAACAGGCTGCGTGCTTTAGTTTGAGGGCAGCGCGGATAAAATGTACTGTTACGTATCAATCACATTCTGGAATGGAGAGAACATTCTAACATCACGTGCATAAAAAAACTCACGCTGGGGCGACCGTTAGAGATATTTGGAACTCACGCATGAAAGGGTTAATGTGATGTGCTGCTTGCATCATACCGTGTTTTAAGAAGTCTGTTACAGATGTGGTGAAGGCTTCAGGCATGATGCCTTTGCTTGATGCTCCAGTTGGAGAGGCTGAGGTGAAGCATGCTTTGAGGGGAGGATAAGACTGACTGAGGATGACCCATGTATGTTTGTTCTCCCTGTCGTGAAGGGTGGCATGGTGCCCACCTGGTGCTGGATAAGAATAGCTGAGAGGACCAGATGGGTTATAAGAATGCTTTGTTCTGCTTTACTCTGTTTTACAGGACCAAAGTTTTATTCCACACTTTGCAACACATTAAATCCATGTTATTGTCAGATAGAATACTGAGGGTCCCCAAGGAGAGGGCTTGTTAGTGTAGGAAGGATTTTTAATATGGTTAGCATTTATTAGATTATAAGTTTTTAAATAGTATTATATTTAACAGGAATATAGGACATCTATGAGGAGTTAGGATTATTGTTAGGATTAAGATAGATTGATTAAGGAATTTGGAGAAAAGCCGCTCATAGACATGTTTTTTTTTCTAAAAGAGGGTCCATGGGTTTGTAGTTCCCATGTAGTTCAAATTTGGAAAACATGAGAAACATACAGAGGAGCCCTCCCCCGCACTGCAGAGACCTTGAAGGTTGGAGAGCAGAGAAGTTAGAGGGGGGGCCAGGAAGAGCAAAGATAACATCCTAAATGGAATTTCAGACATAAGGATAATTCACTAAATCTTATCTAAGTCATTGTAAAAGAATAAGGCAAGGTTGTTACCTGGGCAGGGAGAAGGCGGGGAGAAGGAGGAGGTGACCAACGAGCCATGAGAATGTTGATAAACCAGGCGGGTGTCCGGAGGGAATGGGAGCAGAGGAGGTCAGTGCGCCAGGTAGGAGTCAAGATGTCGATGAGCCAGGAAGAAGCCGAAGGAGAGGTGGATCAAGGAGCATCTTCTAACAGCCAACAGATGCTCTCTCCTGAATATCCAGAAAGTTCAGGGATGGAGAGGAGTGACATGCCGGTTGCTCCTGATGACATGCCTACTCTGGCAGATACCCCTGACAGGGGTGCTGTCCGAGGGGGCGGAGAAACAACGACAGGAGAATAGGAAGGAGACTTTCTTACCATCGACTTCTCTGCCCTCACATGGTCTTTCTAACAGAGTGAAAACCAGGACAGATGAAGAACGGTAGAATGGCCTTGACAGCAACAGCGACAAACCTAGAAGAAATTGTAAAATCACCTCCAACATGCACTAATACACTAACTAAGACAATGGAAAAACCACAAGAAAGTGGGTTGATGCAGAAATTCTGGACATCTGTTAGCAACTGGTGTAGCCGCAATGAAGGAACTACCCCAGAATCAAACATTGACTACATTTGTGTCTCTGAGGAAGGGTAATATGTTTTAGGTATCATATTGAGAATGACATTATAAGGGTTTAGGATGTTTAGTTTATTGATTTTATTGTTTACTATTTTTCTTGTATTCAACTGAGATAGGCTAAGAAATGCACATGCTTTAACACTATATGTACAAGGAGATGTTTGGTCCTAACTCACCAGTGTGAATGAGAAACTGGAGCTAAGGTTGTTGAAATGAATGAGAGGTAGATTGCCTCAATAGCATTACAGAAGGTCCTCCCCTTCCTGGACATTTTTGTTGTGTGGAACTGTGACAGTTCCATAGCGGGGATTATGTGGGAGGATTTTCCAGTCATCTGGTGTATCTCAAATGTCGTGGAAAATCGGTTCAAATATGCTGCTTACAAGAACTTTGTGAAATCAATAGACT
Source organism: Oncorhynchus nerka (assembly GCF_034236695.1). Lineage (NCBI taxonomy): Eukaryota > Metazoa > Chordata > Actinopteri > Salmoniformes > Salmonidae > Oncorhynchus > Oncorhynchus nerka. The sequence goes on along the minus strand of NC_088399.1, from coordinate 55,267,253 downwards.
TTTAATACAAAAGTATCGCAAGCCGGGATGGTCCGCGGAACACACACCTTTTTCAGAGCACTCGCTCTGATTTATACACATACAACATATGAGTCCATCCCACATGCAAATGAAGTTACATCCCAATCCGTGCATCCTGCTTGTTCAGCCCAATAACGCCCATATCTGCTTTTCGTCAGATTATAATGATGACATGACCCTTGCTTTTTCCCTGCAATCAGCTTAATGCGTTCTCCTGTTTGTGTGTTATCTAGGGTCAGCAGACTATGTGTCTCTTCTGTTTTTAGCGTGTCCAGCTATACTAAAAATACCATACATTCCTCTATGCTATATGCTTGCTTTGTCCCTGCACTTAGCTTAATGCGTTCTTTATCTCGGATCAGCAGACAATGTGTCTCCCCTGTCATTCCTTCAGCATCTCCATGTCCTAAAAATATGTGAGCTATGTCTATAATCCATCAGTTGGTCATTTGGCTGACCCCCTCCTTTGTATATCCCTCTGACCTTGGTATGTCCAACTGTCCTAGGCGCCTATGTGTCGCCTTCTCTTCGTGTGGTCTGTTTTTAGTGTTCAGCTATTCTATACATCTATGGCCTCCTCTAGTCTCCTCTCCTATACAATAGACAATGTATTTTACCAGAATGGCAAATGCACTCTATAAGTGTATCTCTCTCTTGTGTATTATGTATTATGTTCCTCCATATATGTACATAATTCTCCCATACAAACCTATGCATTTTTAAATATATTGTGGTTAAGGTAGAGTATGATTTCATTTAATAATTTAATTAGAATTGTTTTAACACCAATCATAGTCAAACTATCGCAAACTGTTTGACTTGAAAAAATATGAAACTATTTTTTTTTAAAGTGTCGTTTGGGAGTCAAAAGAGCCAGCTTTTTTTGGTGAGCTGAGCCGAACGAGCCGGCTCACTGAAAAGAGCCGGAATGAAAAAAGGATTACAACAATGAGATGTATCCACCAATCCAAAGAAAATATTGGCAGGAGCTTGGCAGCCCGCCGCCGCGCCGCTTTGTGGACAACGACTTCCGTTGTTAGGGCAACGAGACATGTATCTTGTCAGTATATTCATAATCTTTGTACAATCTCAATTGCATACTGTGGTGGAAATTCAACACCAGGGACACCTGAAGTCAACATTAAATGAATCACTCTTTGTTATCAGTTAACTGTTGAGGTTACAAACACATACAAAGTACAAGTCTGCCACAAGCTCCGCCAGGGTTGGTCCCTTCAGTACTCTTATATACTGCTACACAAAAATGCTACATAGGCATGGTACATAGGGTTGGTTCTTGCATGTGGCTCGTGGTAATGGTGGAGCGGAATAGGTGGAATGGTATCAAATACATCAAACACATGGTTTATATGTGTTCGATGCCCTTCCATTCGCTCCATTCCAACCATTAATATGAGCCGTCCTCACCTCAGCAGCCTTCACTGGGTTATGAATATAGATTCTCCCTATGTAAATTCAAATGGCAAAGGCCACTTTTCAGTACACTACACACTGACATCACACACAGATGCTCGCGGCTTTTGACTGCAGTATTTTGTAGATGTGCAAACAGCGATTTGCAAACAAGGTGAGAGAGAGAGAGAGCTCTAGGAGGTGGGACCTGTATCTTCTAACCAATTTGTTGATGGAAGTTATATGAATGACTAGAATAATCCACTCTGAACCCTGAAGCCGTATAATCGTATGAGTATGAAATTGATTAGAATTATGTATGACCATAGTCTGTACAATATGTCTATAAACCTTATTTGAATAACAGACAGACTGTCTGAGCAAGATTCAGTGCCGACCTTGGCTGGGGCCACTGAGAGTACTTCCCAGTCTCCCTATCTTGAGGGAGGAGGGGGAGTAAGTCTCACGGCTGGGTAGCAGGACATTGTGTGCTATGTTAATGTGAATGTGTGTGCGGGAGAAGCCAGTACAAAATGAATTGTTTTGTACAATAGAGCAGCGCACTCTCATAAATACATTTTCTGATTATTGTAGTTGGGCCTCCGTCTAATTAATATCAACTAGTTTCTTACAAATTCTGGGTTTGAGGCTGAGTAATTAATTCGATTGGGTTTATGAACATTGAGAACATAATTCTCATGACAATTCAATTAGGTTTTCATAGACCAGCGTACTCTACACTGGTTGGTTGGTGACAGCTCACATGGGCCGTGTTGTGTGGCACAACCACCTGTCAAATCAACACAATGCTTTACCAGTTTACCGCTGAGACTGATTGTCAATGTCCACCAATGAATCCCAGCTGTTAGCTGTCATGGCAGGTACATTTAAACTAAAATGATGGATATACTGAGAAGACACATGTCCCTGTCTCTCCACCCTAACAATGGGAGTCGTCCATGAAGCGGCACGGCAGGCTGTCTGGCTCCCACCTATCATTTCTTTTGATTGGTGGATACAACTCACTATTGTAATCCTTTTTTAATATTCAATGAGGGTTGTTGACGTCAACCGCCAGTATTCAATGCTATGCTACTAGCCTCATGCCATGTATTTGCATAGGCATCTCAAGACAATATAGTCCGATATAACGAGTTTTTTCTCAAAGTTGTCGGGATGTCATGTGTCAGTACACTCATAACAACTTAATGAAACATTTATTAGATCAAATAAACCTCATGTAGCAAATAATCCATTCGTTTTTGTGGGGAACAAATTCGACACTCATTGGGCCTCTTCCTCTCTGGTTAGATAGGGGGAGATTTAGAGAGTCTGGACGGGGTTGGGGTTCGGGTGGTGTAGTGGGGGGAGGAAAGGGAAGGAAAGTGGTGTCCAGGGCTCTATTTCACTTTCTTAGAGGAACAGGACTAATTGAGAGAATGTAATGTACAATAGGTAGGCCGCGAATGGCCCCACACTCCATTACAGTAAGTGGCTGTATATGCACCTTAAACTTGGATGCGATCCGCCAATCCAATCCCAAAGAAGAAGAATCTCTCTGCCATTTCCTCATTGCAAAAATTAGAATAATTCTCCTAATTTCAGTTTATGTTACAAGACAAGCAAGTATTTATAGAGAATAATTTTACCATCTAAACCGCTGTGAAATATATTTTACATAACCAACAAATATTGTTTTTTCAGCTGTTTGAAGCTGGTGTACAAATCCAAAAGTAAGATGTAAAAACAAAATTTAAGAATGGGAAGCATATTAATAGTCTACATAGAACAGATCTACTGCTTAGACTTGCTTTCAATGAGTGACAGATCTATAACTCACATTTCTATGTGAATTTGGTTGGGTCACCCAGAAAGTTACATATTGCAGCTTTAAATGTCTTTCTTTTATTGCTAGGTAGCAAGCTTTTCGGTTCTTTGTAATATATTTTTGGAAGCTATCTTCCAAGTCGTTGTTATTAAGAGTTTGTAACTGTAATGTAGTCTGATACTAGCTACCAAAATCGATAAGGTAAAATTATTTTGCAAGCAATTATTAAGCTAGCTAGTTAGCTTGATTCTGTGTGAATACCTAGGATAGGATAAAGTAATCCTTCTCACCCCCCCCCCTTAAAAGATTTAGATGCACTATTGTAAAGTAGCTGTTCCACTGGATGTCTTAAGGTGAACGCACCAATTTGTAAGTCGCTGTGGATAAGAGCGTCTGCTAAATGACTTAAATGTAAATGTAAATGTGTGGAGCCACAGCTTGATAGCTAGCATAATCATAATTAAAAAAAAATATTCACCGGCTAACCTAGCAAATGACACATAGTAACTCCCATGATTTATTGATCACCCAGAAGCACGACTAAAAGTAGAAGATAATTTAGCTTTGACATTGCCTGCATTCTGTGCTGCCCTTTGATTAATGTAAAACTCTATCTAAATAAACTATTTACAATTGTCTGTCCCCACTTTCCAGGCTGCAATCCACTCCCAGTCAGACGGAGTCCGTTCAGGCCTCCGTCAGCTCCACAATGCCTTGGAGGCCGTGAAGGACATCCAGAACTCCCTGGCAGAAGTCCGCAATGACTGGAGGCATCAACACCAGAAGTCATCAACACCATTGAGACCCTGAAGGACGTAAAATATGCAGGGATGGCACACAATCAGCTAGCCTCAGCCGTGGAGAACCTGAAGAATATATTTTCAAGTATGTATGTTCAGCTGCACCATTACATACCACTTGATTGGGAACTATTATTGTTGGCTTACATTGCATTCGATGTGACACTGTACAGTTGCAATGTATTTGTGTATGAATATTTCTCCTCCCTATGCAATGCCGGAGACACTCCGTTAATGATAGAGCAAGCCAAGCTGCTGGAGGGCCACCACAAGCTGATGAACCTGGAGGGCTCATGGAATGACCTCTTGTATGATCAGTACCGGTATGGGCAGCGATAAACATGAACAACATGAACCTCATTCAAAACTACTTTGGCAAGGTGCAGGGCCTGTCGGAGGACCTGGACAAGCAACTGTTGATAGTGCTGCAGAGCGTCATGGGCAAAGGCTGGAGGCCACAGTGAGTGCTTCTTCGTCAAACTCTACCACAACATGGTGTCCGTGAGGGTGCAGAAACTGGCTGCAGAAGACCTGACGGCCAACAAGATCGTGTCCCTCCTCACCTTGGTCCTCAATTAATACTTAACAAAAGTAAGTCTGTACTGCCCTCTCTGTTACTCATGTAGCGTTCGTGATACTGGGCACTAGTCCAATCATACCTTTCTATTCTAATGTTGCTGACAGTGGTTTGAACTATACTGAACAAAAATATAAACGTAATGTGAAGTGTTGGGGTCTGTCACGTCTTCTCCAGCGCTTGACGTCGCCGGTCTACTAACCACCGGTCCTTGGTAACCCATCATTACGCACACCTGCGCCTCATCATTTGCAACACCTGGACTTCATCACTTCCCTGATTATTTCCCATTTATTTAGCCCTCTTTTGTCATCAGGAGGTGTTATTGTTTTTTCTCTCAGATTCAGTACGTGTCCCATGTTTGTTCTTTTGTATCTGTTCAGTATTAAAACTCACCATCTGCACCTGCTATTGTTGGAGCGAACCATTGAGGAAAGCTCAGCATTGCATGTAGATAGGTTTGGCTGCTAGGCTGAAGTAGCAAGGACATGCACATTAAAGAGAAGATGATATCCAGGCCATATGACACCCAGACCATGCTCTATTTTTGAAAGAATACATTAACCAAGACCATACGTGCATTCATGACAGCTGAACGTGCTGTGGTCAGCAGGATACAGGAAGAAAGATGTAGGCAAGATAACTGATGACTAACACGTAAAACATAAGCATGCAGTACATACATTATTTTTAGAACATGGAAAGAGTTCTGCCATCGTTGTAACCAAAAGCAGATACTAAGGGGGAGTAACTTTATTTACATATGTGATGTACACAAATACTATGTATGTATAAAAGCAGAGCCAGTGCTAAGAAGCGGCGGCTATTCCACGGACCAGCACGGCTTTTTAATAACTTGTATTGAAGTCTACATTGAATTCAAAAGTTCTTCTGAGAGTATTATATTTCTATAGACAGTATTATATTTCTGAAACAATTATCTACGACACTATCTGACTTTCAGTGTATATGTTACATGGTCCAATGTTTCATGAGCTGAAATAAAAGATCCCAGAAATGTTCCATACGCACAAAAAGCTTATTTCTCTCAAATTTTGTGCACAAATTAGTTTACATCCCTGTTAGTGAGCATTTCTCATTTGCCAAGATAACACATCAACCTGACAGGTGTGGCATATCAAGAAGCTGATTTAACAGAATGAAAATGCCACAGGTGCACAATAAAAGGCCACTCTAAAATGTGCAGTTTTGTGTGGTGGAATATTCTATTCAAGTGAGAGAGACTTTGTCATTTCTTCAAACAATCATCTTTATTCAATATCGATTTATTATTGCAATGATGAAACCGTCGACCTCACACTCCCAAGTGTGTTGCCGAGTGCTTAACTGATAATGAAAAACAGATGTTATAAAGAACCTAAAAATGCTTAGTCAGCCTGGTTAAAACCTTCCCATTAGCCACCTTGGTTATTGTCAGGAGTTCACCTAAGGGTCATGATAGGGGCTGTACCAAATGTTTGATGTATTATAATAATTGATTACGCTTATGTTGTATTAATAGAAGGGGAGGGAGGGGTTATAAGACCCTGCCCTCCTTACATTTATAGGGTCCTAGACTACAGATGAACAATATATATATATATATATATATATATATATATATATATATATATATATATACAGTGGGGCAAAAAAGTATTTAGTCAGCCACCAATTGTGCTGCGAATGTTTATTGAATTGTTTTGTTTCTGCCTTTTCTATTCCAGACATTCTGAAATTCACTAAAGCATCCCATGTATGTAACTTTAGTCTTTCACTTTTCAATGACAAAAGTAAGATGCACTATTCCCCCGATTGGATGGTTTAGTGAGGTCCTCGGATCGGCCCCGCTGAGGTTGGTCACGGCCCTGGCGGAGCGCCGAGAAGACGATCAAACTTGACTATCTAGAGGAAGTAAAAGTCGTAAAATACAACATAAAAAAATACACAATTTACTGAAAGGTCTAGGACCGTTTTAAAGCCAATATTAGTCTGAGGAACTCAGAAATAGGTTTTTAACTAAAAAAAACTCGCCTGGTACGGCAACTGCTCCGCCCACAACCGTAAGGCTCTCCAGAGGGTAGTGAGGTCTGCACAACGCATCACCGGGGGCAAACTACCTGCCCTCCAGGACACCTACACCACCTGATGTCACAGGAAGGCCATAAAGATCATCAAGGACAACAACCACCCGAGCCACTGCCTGTTCATCCCGCTATCATCCAGAAGGCGAGGTCAGTACAGGTGCATCAAAGCTGGGACCGAGAGACTGAAAAACAGCTTCTATCTCAAGGCCATCAGACTGTTAAACAGCCACCACTAACATTGAGTGGCTGCTGCCAACACACTGACACTGACTCAACTCCAGCCACTTTAATAATGGGAATTGATGGGAAATGATGTAAAATATATCACTAGCCACTTTAAACAATGCTACCTAATATAATGTTACATACCCTACATTATTCATCTCATATGCATACGTATATACTGTACTCTATATCATCTACTGCATCCTTATGTAATACATGTATCACTAGCCACTTTAACAATGCCACTTTGTTTACATACTCATCTCATATGTATATACTGTACTCGATACCATCTACTGTATCTTGCCTATGCTGCTCTGTACCATCACTCATTCATATATCTTTATGTACATATTCTTTATCCCCTTACACTGTGTATAAGACAGTAGTTTTGGAATTGTTAGTTAGATTACTTGTTGGTTATTACTGCATTGTCGGAACTAGAAGCACAAGCATTTCGCTACACTCGCATTAACATCTGCTAACCATGTGTATGTGACAAATAAAATTGGATTTGATTTGACAGGTGGTTGCTCCAGACAACACGGCCCATGTGAGCTGTCACCAACCAACCAGTAGACCAGAGACAGGTAAGGTCTAAATCCTACCCAATATTCTTGTCTCCCTAAGGAAACTGGTAAGCCATGTTGTGATTGACAGATGGTTGCTCCAGACAACACGGCCCATGTGAGCTGTCACCAACCAGTGTAGAGTACGCTGGTCTATGAAAATCTAATCTAATTGGTTAGAAGAAACAACGAACATATCAAGACTGTTTCAAGGACAGCTTTTTTCCATTTACGTAACATTGCAAAAATCAGAAATGTTCTGTCCAAAAATTATGCAGAAAAATGTATCCATGCTTTTGTTACTTCTAGGTTAGTTTACTGCAATGATCTACTTTCCGGCTACCCGGATAAAGCACTAAATAAACTTCAGTTAGTGCTAAATACAGCTGCTAGAATCCTGACTAGAACCAACATTTTTTTATCATATTACTCCAGTGCTAGCCTCCCTACACTGGCTTCCTGTTAAGGCAAGGGCTGATTTCAAGGTTTTACTGCTAACCTACAAATCATTACATGGGCTTGCTCCTACCTATCTTTCCGATTTGGTCCTGCAGTACATACCTACACGTACGCTACAAGACGCAGGCCTCCTAATTGTCCCTAGAATTTCTAAGCAAACAGCTGGAGGCAGGGCTTTCTCCTATAGAGCTCCATTTTTATGGAATGGTCTGCCTACCCATGTGAGAGACGCAGACTCGGTCTGAAGACTCATCTCTTCAGTAGGTTCTATGATTGAGTGTAGTCTGGCCCAGGAGTGTGAAGGTGAACGGAAAGGCAGTGAAGTGACGAACCGCCCTTGCTGTCTCTGCCTGGCAGGTTCCCCTCTCTCCACTGGGATTCTCTGCCTCTAACCCTATTACAGGGGCTGAGTCACTGGCATACTGGTGCTCTTCCAAGCCGTCCCTAGGAGGGGTGCGTTACTTGAGTGGGTTGAGTCACTGACGTGGTCTTCCTGTCTGGGTTGGCACCCCCCCTTGGGTTGTGCCATGGGGGAGATCTTTGTGGGCTATACTCGGCCTTGTCTCAGGATGGTAGGTTGGTGGTTGAAGATATCCCTCTAGTGGTGTGGGGGCTGTGCTTTGGTAAAGTGGGTGGGGTTATATCCTGCCTGTTTGGCCCTGTCCGGGGGTATCATCGGAGGGGGCCATAGTGTCTCCTGACCCCTCCTGTCTCAGCCTCCAGTATTTATGCTGCAGTAGTTTATGTGTCGGGGGGCTAGAGTCAGTCTGTTATATCTGGAGTATTTCTCCTGTCTTATCTGGTGTCCTGTGTGAATTTAAGTATGCTCTCTCTAATTCTCTCTTTCTTTCTTTCTTTCTCTCGGAGGACCTGAGCCCTAGAACCATGCCTCAGCATGATGACTCCTTGTTGTCCCCAGTCCACCTGGCCGTGCTGCTGCTCCAGTTTCAACCGTTCTGCCTGTGGCTATGGAACCCTGACCTGTTCACTGTGATTACTATTATTTGACCATGCTTGTCATTTATGAACATTTGAACATCTTGGCCATGTTCTGTTATTATCTCCACCCGGCACAGCCAGAAGAGAGCTGGCCACCCCTCATAGCCTGGTTCCTCTCTAGGTTTCTTCCTAGGTTTTGGCCTCCCTAGGGAGTTTTTCCTAGCCTCCGTGCTTCTACACGCTTGCTTGCTGTTTGGGGTTTTAGGCTGGGTTTCTGTACAGCACTTCGATATATCAGCTGATGTAAGAAGGGCTATATAAATACATTTTATTTTATTTTATTTGAAGAAACATGTCCCACCACCCAGAGCTCCTGCTCTCGCTCTCTCTCTCTCTCTCTCTCTCTCTCTCTCTCTCTTTTTTTCTCTCTCTTTTTCTCTCTCTCTCGAAATTGACATGCGCAGGTGTACAGATGCAATTATTGCTTTCAAATAGTTTGCAAATGCGATTACAACTACACAACTTTTTTCATGTTTACAACTCATCAGTTACACATTTGAAAAAAGTGTGTTTACAACTATACATATTTTCAATTTGTTCCATTCAAATTGTGACAACTTCCACATGCTTGATTTTCTCATCTTTCATTAAAATAAGAAAAGAGTATCAACCTCTGGTACAGTAAACATTGCAACGCATTAAACAGTCATCCCTCATCAGGGAACATACAGACTAGAGAAATACATACAGTACAGTTCATGCAAAAACTATATTTACAAAAGGATAAAAATGAACAGTGCAACTCAGCTGCCATTGTGGAAATTATTCTGATTCAAGTTTCAAGTTTTATTAGTCTTATGTGGCTTACGGGATAAGCATTGTATACATCGTCCAACGAAATGCTTACCTGTCGACAATGCAACAACAATAAGAAATAATAAAAGATAAGATTACAAACATAAATGGAATGGCAGTAGAATAGAAAAATACATTTTAGCATAAGTATATAATACAGGAGGGCACAATTTAGTGTCCAATATTTACATGTGAATTATGGAAGGGGGGGGATGAGGGCAAGCGTATAAATGAGAGTCTGGCAGTAGCAGCAGTTGTGATGTGTGTGTAGCATGAATGTATATGTGTGGGTATGTTTGTATGAGTGAGTGCATGTGTGCTAAGGTGCAGAGAATCAGGGGGGTCCTTTATGATGCTGCATGCTTTCCTCAGGCACCGTTTCGAGTAAATGTCCTGGATGGGACGGAAGCACGGTCCCAGTGATGTACTGGGCCATCTTCACCACTCGCTGGAGGGCCTTGCGCTAGTGGACGGAGCAATTCTCGTACCAGGTCGTGATGCAACTGATCAGGAGGCTGTTGATGGTGCAGCAGTTGTATTTGTAGAGGATCCGAGGTGGCATGCCGAATTTCAGTGGTGATCATCTTGTATTGTCATTTTGTCATTTTAATCCATAGAGACGTGAAGGAGAAGCTCGTCGGATGTTGATCTCTTCTCGGCTGGCCTAGCTATTTTTGCTGTATCTCCCAAATAAACCAAAGTTTGTTGCTAATTTAACTGACATCCCTAATTTAGGCTAATTGTATATCTCCAGCATGGTGTTGTGTCAGAATCAGAATTCTTTAGGTAACATTGATAAATAAGATGTTTTATCAATGTTCATAAGTATGCTTATGTGGGAAAGTTACTTGGGTCCCAGAGAGGGGAGAGGTCAGGTTTGTCTTATCTGTGAATGTGTCTAACTATTCCTAAACCATGTGAAGGGATGGTGTGATTAATGGGGAACCAGTTAGGTTGGCTCCACAATGTCTGTGTGCCAGTCACTCCTCTCCGTAAGCTTGTCCAGGAGGGGTTGTATTTTTTATGGGAGTATCTAGAATTGACAATTGATATATACCATTGGGTGAGGTAATGTTTTGGTCCTAAGTGGTACCAAGAACAAGATTAGAACCTCGTCTTAGAGGGCAAACGGAACGATAATTTATAGCTAATGCTGTCTGGCTATAGGATACTCCTTTTTTCTGGTAAAAGGTTCTTTGTGTAATTTTCCTAAGATCTGTTATTTGTCATGTAAGTTTAGATGGGTGTGTCTTGGCTATAAATTATACTAAGAGCTGTTTGTAAGCACTTTCAGAGAATTCATTTATAGACACTGAATTTATCTGAGAGTCACAGGACTATGGTGAAGCTCATATAATTAAAGATGGACTTTATGATAACTCTTGTGTGTGACTTGTGTGTGGTTTGCTCTCTCATGATTTGGTAATACAGGAAATTTCCACGACATTATGGTGAGTGGCAGAATGTCAACTCTCTCCAGCACATGATTTGTGAGGGCCTCTCTTTTGTGGGGGGCTCTCTTCTTAATTGGTGATCTGTTCCTCTTGATAGGTGGAGGTTGAGATGGCTCCATAAGGGTCCACCACTGTCTGAGCGCAGCGCACCACCGTCAGCAGCAGGAAGAAGAAGAGGAGGGCGAGAAAGAAGAGAGCAAAGCCCAGGTCCACCTCCAGCTTGGACAGAGTGGGAGTAGGCTGGTGCTGGTTCATGTGACTTAACGAGGTACGGGTCAGTAGTAGGTTGAGAGATGCTTGTATGCTTGTGTTACAGGTCCCAGGTGTGGGACGCCTTAGGCAGATAATAGTTGTCCTGGATGAACAGGATAAATTAAGAAAATGGAGAGTTATCTGCTTTTCCTATGACTTGTCTTCCAATGTATATTCACTGTTATGTTGAGATCAGTTGCCAGGTAAGTTGTCGTCTTCTCAGGTAGGTAATGTCTCGTCATGAAATTGCAATGCAAATCATATGATTAGAGGATATCTCATTAGAGATCCAAGGTAAGTCATTTGCAGCATAAGTGAACACCACATTGGCTCCCAGCCAAGCGGGTGTCCTCCTACGGGAGAGGAAACATCACTATCAGTCTAACCTGAATCAAACACACTCACTGGCTCTGAGGTGTACAATGTACCCTTGTTAATTTTTGCTCAGTGAAACAAAGAAGACATATTCATACAAACATACTATTTCAAACAGTGCTAAGGATTTAAAACTCACCGTCCCTGCTTATGTCTTTCGTATGAAGAAATGACACCTGACTCCCCGTTGTTTCACCGAACTTTTCCCTACCTGTCTGAACCCCTTTTAACATGAACCTAACCATCAAAGCTCTCAGGGATCTCTCCATTTGAGCTCCTCCCTTAAGTTCTCTTATTGCTTTTTCTTACATTACACTGTCCCTCTATTACAAATCATCCTCCCACAATCAGAGGAAAAATGAGCACCGCACAAAACAGTCCTCTACACATACACATGCAGATAGATACACACTCGGGGACACACACACATCCGTGGGCACACGCGACATCCCCCTGGCGCTAAAGCCTTTATAAATAGTTTCACAGGAGTTGAATAAGGGTCCCTGCAGTTCACACGTGAATCAAATACCCCCGTCCTTTGTTTCCCTGTCAGGAAGACCTTAACCATGGTCACCTGCTAGATTCAACACCTCGATAACTCTCAGCCACATCAGGCGTCAATGTACGTGCCTTCATCAAGGAAGATTGAAAGGTGAATAATGAGGCAGGGAAGGCTTGACGCGAATGAAGGCAAAGATTGAGGAGGAGCAAGAGACAGAGGCGTGCGTGACGTTGGGGAGTGTGTGCCAGAGAGAAAGACAATACACTGTAGCCGAGGGCATGAACAGGATTAAATTGAGATTGCTTCAGTTAGGCTACCAGTCGAGAGGAACGATATACAGTATACAGTAGAGGCCGAGGGTGCCGGCATGAAGTGATCTCGATCGTATGCAATTAACTGAGGCCTTTAGGCTGCAGCCAAACAAAGGGAGCGAGAGGTAAGAGAGAGTATGGTATCTAGTTTCATTGACATATGGATAAGAAACAATATCAAAACAATATTCTTCAATAGTCCAACCACTATCTTTTGGCTAGATCGGCATCTACTCAATTTGCCACTCAAATGCTGACAAGCGTTTCATACTTGACTATACCATTGTTAGGCAGGCCTAGCCTAAGGATCCAAAACGTGTCTTACCTGCCCCACTGACTCCTTAGCATTTATGTGCATACTTAATCCTTAGACTACTGGAGCCCACCACCAACAGAGAAACATTACTCTTATCTTCAAAGGAACAGTAACGTTTGGTCATGCAAACAAACCCAGAATAACATGGCCAAAGGCATATTCATTCATTAATTCATTCCTCCATTCTAATTAAAATGTCTGAAATAGCCCAAATACAAATAAAGTAGGTAGAAAAGGGGCAGTAATGTTGGTGAATAAGTGACCTCGTCCCCAGGCTCAATTACTTAGCATTTAGGTTCAACAGAAAAAGAGAGCCAGCTGGAGGATGAGCTTAGTGAAAAAGATCATTTGATCCACAAACTGTATGGAGGACTAGTAAGAGAAGATTGGGAAGGCGGAGGCAGCAGTGATCCTTCACTAAAGATCACAACTTATTTTATTGTCCTAATGTGGGCCAGCTACAGTCATGTCAGCTGGGGGGGGGTCACCTTAATTTGGAAGAATCTCAATTGCATACTCCTCACGGTCACGCTCCTTGCATCCTTCTCAAAACCCTCTGGCTTTCTCTTCCTGAGGTACCTCCCCTCTGACCTTCTCTTCAAATAAAATTGATTTATAAAGCCCTTCTTACATCAGCTGATATCTCAAAGTGCTGTACAGAAACCCAGCCTAAAACCCCAAACAGCAAGCAATGCAGGTGTAGAAGCACGGTGGTTAGGAAAAACTCTCTAGAAAAGCCAAAACCTAGGAAGAAACCTAGAGGAACCAGGCTATGAGGGGTGGCCAGTCCTCTTCTGGCTGTGCCGGGTGAAGATTAGAACAGAACATGGCCAAGATGTTGAAATGTTGGCAAATGACCAGCATGGTCAAATAATAATAATCACAGTAGTTGTCGAGGGTGCAGCAAGTCAGCACCTCAGGAGTAAATGTCAGTTGGCTTTTCATAGCCGATCATTCAGAGTGTCTCTACCGCTCCTGCTGTCTCTAGTGTTGAAAACAGCAGGTCTGGGACAGGTAGCACGTCCGGTGAACAGGTCAGGGTTCCATAGCCGCAGGCAGAACAGTTGAAACTGGAGCAGCAGCACGGCTCTTCCAATGGGTTTTGAGAAGAATGTGACCCCCCAGCTGACATGACTGTAGCAGGACCGCATTAGGGCAATGGAAGGGAAGTGACACTATAATTAGTACGAGGAATTAGGAATGGAACGCATACGGGACCATTCAGTCATCTTACCTAATTTCTACGGTTTGTACTTTGCTTTGAACTAGAGACACAAAACTTATTCATAAAGAAATAATCACAGGAGACGACCATTAAATTCACAATAACCTTTATCATATCTTTGCAACATGACAAAATAAGAAACTAGTTGGGGAGAAGCTTTTTTATTTTGGGGGAAAAGGGAGGGGTCATAGGGATAGGTCTTTGCGATAAGACATGAAGTGAAGGGGAACAAAGGACCTGTTACAGCACTGCAGGGAGATCATATGCATCCCAAATGGCACACCAATAGGGTCTAGTCAAATGTAGTGCACTATGTAGGTAGTAATAGGGTGTCATTTGGGACAGAAATAATCCATATTGGAGAGTTGAATAAAGAAAGAGAGCAAGATGGTAGACAGGAAATTAAAAAGAGACATGGTGAGAGATTTTATATATATATATATATATATATATATATATATTCTTTTACACGTAACATAAGGCACAGGCAAAACTAAAACATACTTTGGTGTTCATTTTATTTAAAAAACTTAATGAATTGAACCAAACGCTTTACAAAGAAATGGAAAAGGACTCCATGAAAATGAAATAAATAGGAAATGATAACTGTAGTGTAATTGTAAACCCCAATCATAATCCAACTCACTGTATGGCCTGGACGGTCATTTTGCTTTATGTTGTATTGGGTCTATGCTGATCCATAACTGAAACCCATAAAGTGCCTCTTTGGATGAATGGGCAGAAAAAAAACAGATGTTAATGAATATATTCTCCTCCAGTCTGGTTGAATTAAGTGTTGGACTGGTTTGGGTAAGTTGGACCATGTGTCTGGATAAATGACTGGACTTAAATAAAACAAATAAAACAAAATCAAATCTGACAACTAAAAAGTTATTTTCAAAACATGAACATTTAAAAAGTATTATTTCAAGCTGTGTGCTTTCTGCTCCCCAAGAGCCATTGCATTTGGAGACCGGCATAAACTAAGACAAATATCCACACAATGCAAACCCAACTCGTCAGCTTTTAAACCATTAAAACAACTTAATTATTAACCGCCACATTTTTTTTCAACAAAATCTTAAACCAAGAACATTAACAACAATGGCACATTCCAGGTTGAATAAGAATGCCATGGCAACAATAGTAGTGCCTGATCCAATAACAAAATGGCAGGGGCAAAAACCAATGACTAATTTTCCATTATCGCTAAAGTATGCTTTAGTGGTCTGACATGGTGATTTGAACACTTCTACTGACCTGTACCATGCTGTGGTCATTAAGAGCACCTCATCTCTCTTGGCAGTTTTAAGTGTTGGCACATTGCATGTCATTTACCTCAGTGTGTCATTATTTGGGAAGGGTGTCAGTGTACTGAGAAGGCAGCATTTGAACAGTCAAGTTTAAGTCTAGCAATACTCAGAGCGGGGACCCAGGACCCAGTTTGGGGAAACCCTGCCTTAGTGAATGATTTGCAATGTAAGGACTCAGAACAGTTGGAAATCGAGGGGGATGGATAGAAATGATAGGGAATAAAAGTTTGTTGCTAAGGCACTGGACAGCTCAGACCATGCACACAGTTTTACTGTGTGTTTGGGTCCATTGCAGTCTTTCCTGAACTCTCCCCTCCCTCCTTCAACTAGTGTGATCTACAGAGCAGTGAAACCCATCTGGGCCTTGTAAGGAGTGTGATCTTTAGCATTATTTGTGTCTATATCATTCAGTGGTGTGTGCGTGTGTTTGTGTGTGGCTTTTCCACCATCCATTCTGCCATACTTTGGCCTCTTGGCCTGGGCCACATGGGAGTTGTTCTTCCCCATTCCTGACACATCCTCCTTGGTCTCTGTAACAAATCACTCCATTTTGCTGTGGTGGTGGTGGTTGTTGTTAAGCACTGTGTGGCCATTGCCATTCTGCACAAAGCCATTTTTTGTTTTCTCCCTTTTCTCATGGTCATCATCCTCCTCGTCTGACTCAGTCTCTTCCCTGTCGCTCCTCTCATCCTCAACGATATCCTGATGGGAGAGAGAGAGTACATTTAGGTCAAATTAAGTTGAGGCTGCAGAGACAACTTTTCTGAACCCCGCTTCCTAGCAGCTGGAGGTCCCGGGGCTTCTTCTGCGCATGTGCAGGACTCGACTTTGCGCATATTCTCTGAACGTCCACGCAGCATCTGCATACCAACCAATCAGCTTCATGGGGATGTGTATTTAGATCGTCAGTTAAAGGCTACTTTGAAACTGTAGACTATAAGTCAACCACAACGTTTGTACAATCTACACGAGTCATTGTATTTTAGTAAGACCTGTCGCTCCGTAAACATGCCTGGGCGAGAATAAATTATACTAGCAAGTAGGGCCGACCCCATTTAGTCGACAGGTCGATTGTTTGATCGATAGGCTTTTGGTCGACCAAGATTTTAGTTGAGCAGTGGCAAATTTATATATATATATATATATTTAAAAAATGTATTGCACACAAGACACCGGTCTGATTCACACCTGTCTCCGCCTGTCAGGGAAGGCACACCAGTATCACCAGTACATTTACCATGAATTCCCATCATTTCTACAATGTTTGGTTACGGCAATTTCTGTTAATATATTGAATGCATTATTACAACAATCTTACCATTGCAGGAGTGGACACGTTGTTTGCAGAGTGCACAACCTAAGCTACACTTGTGAGAAGTGGTTTATTTCATTCCATTTACGAGTTGTCAATTTATTCATTGTCTTTTGTTTGGAGCGCTCCTGTCAATTTTGAGTAAGGACACACACCTGATTTGACTGGAGACTGGAGTGTCGGCCTTCTCGCCTGCTCCAATAGCACTCACTTCACCAGCACAGGCCATGACCTCCCCAGCATGCATTTGTAGTCTACTTGTGTGCTGCTAATAGCTCCATGCCTTAGCTACTGTCATGGAGTTCGCTAAATATTTTCATAATAAAAAACACACAGGTGCTAAAAGGTGACTTACAAAGACGAGGACCAACAGCAAGAGAGGGAGTGCATTGATGTCGTGTCCACAACTAAAGAATCATTGTGGAATCTGAAAAGACACATATCCTGAAAGCAGCATGGCGTACTTACTACATGCACATGCTAAAAGAAAGGAACAAGGCGGGTAGATCACCAAGTGTGTCATTGTAGCAACATATTTAGAAACAAGAAATCAGATCTCTTAAACGTGTCATTCATTTTTGGTCTATTATATTTACAATGGGCCAAAATTGATTTTGGACCAATAGGCCCTGCATATTCCCACGTTCAAGCTTTCCATTTTGGTTGGGTTATTTTGCCTAAAAACCGCCAGGCCTACCTATACAAAAATAAAATAAACAACTCTACATCTCTAACCAGCCTGGTAAGAGTGGCCAAAGGGTGTTGAACATCCCCAGTGGCTCTGCAGGTGTGGAGAGGATATTCTCTGCTGCTGACCTGCTCTCCAGGGACCATCACATGAGCCAGACTGGCCAAACTAGTGTTTCTAAAAATGAATTCAAAGGCACTAGCAAGTCATTTTTCATTTAATTTGTATTTCCTTATAAGTAAGTCACAGCCTATTAGCACAATTTATAGACTATAATCATTTAATACAACAAAATGTTTAAATGCAGAGTGCCCTATGTCCCAACCAGCCTATTGTGTCACACTCGAAAATGCTTCAAAGTATTTTGTTGTAGGCTATAGCCTTGAAATAAAGCCAAAATAATTCATTTTCGTTCCTTCTTTAGGCTCCCTGTCTGGCTCCTGACCTATTTAATATGACATGTAGTCATCTTTTTCAAATAATTTTTATTCAAATCCATATGGTTTGGTTTAAATGCTTCAAAACCAAATGGTAGCTCCAGGTAGTCACAAAAATAGATGGGTGCAGTTTATTTTTATTTTTACGGTGAGCGCGGAGTGGTTTTTAGCAGAGCGGTTGGAAAGGAGCTTGTGCACAGCTCCACGAAGCGGGATTTCCAACATCACAACTCAGCTCACATGCTCTGGTGGGAGGAGTAGCGTGTAACAGTTTTTTTCCCCTTCTTCTGTTAAGGATATATTGATTTCTGGCTCCTGCTTTAGTCATTTGTGTGTCATCATTTTTAACCGCAGTGCTTAAAACATCAGACAAGCGCAGTACCCTACATTTAATCGATTTTTTTTTCAATCATAGGGTGTGTCTAGATATGTATTTTCTTTGTCATGGACAGCACTACTAGCAAGCAAGCATCGTGACAGACACATCAGCAATGGAATAATTATACAGACAAAGTAGCCCTACTAAACAACACCATGTAGACAGACAAAAACAACCATATTAGCCTCAGCAAAGTCTAAAGGAAATAACTAGATTGAACAATAAGAAGACCGTGTCCCCTTTTTGGTCAGTGGCATTAGAGGAAAGGAAGAGCGGCCCTCAGTTTCTTGCGGTCTCCCCCCGCCGAGACTGACCAGAGGCAGGTGCCATCAACACAGTAAAATAAAAACAAGCAAATGATAATAATTTATGCTCACTCAGCCGTGCCTCACAAGCAATACAACAACTGATCTATTACCAATGTGATCATGTAGCCTACCTCCAATGTTGAAATATATCAAACAAAAATGGTCTGAGGAGAACAATGCATTGGCAGGGCAATTCAAGCATAGCCAACATATGGTGGTAATTTCTTGGGCCTAAAGCCTACTGAACAAACCCATTGCTACAGTAATGTTTTTAATAGGTTAATGTTGCATAGACTTAACATTATTTATTTTAAACACGTCAAAAACATGTTTTATCTGAGCGGTAGAACTCAGCTTGCCTTTTGACTCAAAAAATGATCTTGACTCATAAAAGGTTGGTGACCACAGTCTTTATATCCACCAACCAATGGCATTTCTTAAAGTAGGTCAACCACTAGAGGGATATTTTAAACCTACAAATTCAAGTTTTATGTTTGTGCCGTTGTGTGCCAACATTGCATTGACGCATCCTTGACTAGGCTACTAGCACCAACCAGGGGTGAAAGTAAGGCGGTATGGCAAAATAAATAGTGTGGGGGGGGGGGGGGGGGTAGAAAACAGAAGAAAACATGACTGGTTGTGTTTATGCCATAACAAAAGGTAATACGTTTTTTTTTAAGTCGCAGTGCCTTTAAAAATGATTAACATCCCTTGACTTATTCCACATTGTTGTTACAGCCTGAATTAAACATTGAATAAATATTGGGTAAGTCTAAGCGCTTTGCCCACAAAATGTACAATATTTGCACATAATTATTTTTTAAATTCTTCAAGCTCGGTCAAATTGGTTGTTGATCATTGCTAGACAGCAATTTTCAAGTCTTGCCGTAGATTTTCAAGCCAAAACTGTAACTAGGCCACTCAGGAACATTCACTGCCATCTTGGTAAGCAACTCCAGTGTATATTTGGCCTTGTGTTTAAGGATATTGTCCTGCTTAAAGGTGAATTTGTCACCCAGTGCATGTTGGAAAGCAGACTAAACCAGGTTTTCCTCTTGGATTTATCCTGTGATTAGCTCAATTCCTTTCCACCCCCCCCAAAATGATGGGTATGCTATGGGTGCCTGGTATGCTATGGGTATGCTGATGACAAGCATACCCATAGCATGATGCAGCCACCACCATTCTTGAAAATATGAAGAGAGGTACTCAGTGATGTGTTATTTTGGATTTGCCACAAACATAACGCTTTGTATTCATGACAAAGTTGATTTCTTTGCCACATTTGTTTGCAGTCTTACTTTAGTGCCTTAATGTAAACAGTCTTCAGTCTCTTGTTTTAGTCTTCAGTCTTTTAGGTTAGTATTGTGGAGTAACTACAACAGGGATGGGCAACTGGGGGCCTTTTTGTAGGCCCATGGACCAATTAAAATAACATTTTTTTTAAAGAATGGTATGTTAGTCTAGCGTCCAGCTATCTAAACTTGTAGTGAGCATGGTAAAATTACCGACCAGGGTGGGGTCCATTGATCATCAGTTATCATATTAAAAACCGCACCTTATTGCAAAATGTGTAGAATTGCAGGACATCAGCTGTAAAACTGATATTTTGTTCTCTGGCCCATGACAAAACTTTTACAATTGCATCAAACTTGCTTCAAAACAAACATTTTCTCTTTGCCCCATGGCAAAATGTGCAGAATTGCAGGAAATTAAGTTTAGAATTATTTTTGTGTATCTTTGCTGTCAAGAAAATGTTTTGCTTGCAAGGTGGTGGTGGGCCACTGCGGCCACTCTTCATGAGTTCTGTTTTTTTGTGGAACCCACCCCCATCAAAGTTGCCCATCCCTGAACTACAATGTTGTTTATCCATCCTCAGTTGTTTTCTGCTATCACAGCCATTAAACTTTTATTGATTTAAATCCCTGTGCGGCTTCTTTCCTCCGATAATTGAGGTAGGAAGGATGCCTGTATCTTTGTTGAGATTTTTTAAATATTTTTTACTCAACTACCAATAGGTGCCCTTCTTTGCAAGGCATTGGAAACCCTCCCTGGTATTTATGGTTGAATCTGGGTATGAAATCAGGGACCTTACAGATAATTTTGTGTGTGGGGCAGCAGGGTGGCCTAGTGGTTAGAGCGTTGGACTAGTAACCGGAAGGTTGCAAGTTCAAACCCCCGAGCTGACAAGGTACAAATCTGTCGTTCTGCCCCTGAACAGCCACTGTTCCTAGGCAGTCATTGAAAATAAGAATTTGTTCTTAACTGATCTTGCCTAGTTAAATAAAGGTAAAATAAAATAAAATAAAAAAGAGATGAGGTAGCTATGGAAAAATGTTATACTATTATTACATGTCTTTGGTCTTTTCTGCAAGTCCCGTACGGACTCGGGAGAGCCGAAGGTCAAGAGCCGCGCATCCTCTGAAACACAACCCAACCAAGCTGCATTGCTCCTTGACACAATGCCCACTTAACCCTGAAGCCAACCGCACCAATGTGTTGGAGGAAACACTGTACACTTGCGATCTTGTCAGCGTGCACTGCACCTGGCCCCCCACAGGAGTTGCTAGTGCGCGATGGGACAAGGACATCCCTGCCGACCAAACCCTCCCCTAACCCGGACGATGCTGGAACAATTGTGCGCTGCCCCATGGGTCTCCCGGTCGTGGCCAGCTGCGACAGAGCCTGGACTCAAATCCAGAATCACTAGTGGCACAGCTAACACCGTGATGCAGTGCCTTAGACCACTGAGCCACTCAGGAGGCCTAAACACTATTATTGCACATAGAGTGAGATAACATAACAAAGGGGTTGAAAACTTATTGACTCAAGAAATGTCTGCTTTAAATTAAATTAGTAAAAATGTCCAAAAACATAATTCCACTTTGACATTATGGGGTATTGTGTGTAGGCCAGTGACCCAACATTCGGAATTGTATCCATTTTAAAATTCACAACAAAATGTGGAAAAAGTCAGGGTGGGAATACTTTCTGAAGGCACTGTATATACACCCCCTCTCTCTCTCTTTTACACCGCTACTACTCGCTGTTATCATCTATGCACAGTCACTGTAATAACTCTACCTACATGTACATATTACCTGAGGTTACCCCGACTAACCGGTGCCCCCGCACATTGTACCGGTACCCCCCTGCATATAGTCTCGCTATTGTTATTTTACTGCTGTTCTTTAATTACTTGTTACTTTTACTTCTTATTCGTATTTTATATTTTTAAACTGCATTGTTGTTTAGGGCCTCATAAGTAAGCATTTCACTGTAAGGTCTGATGTATTCGGCGCATGTGACTAATAAAATTGTATTCAATTTGTTTTATTTGATAAATGCTTCATGAGCTTAGTTAAACTGTGTTGTGTCAGAATCAGAATCCTTTAGGTAACATTGATAAATAAGATGTTTTATTAATGTTCATAAGCATGCTTATGTGGGTAAACTTACTTGGGGCCCAGAGAGGGGAGAGGTCAGGTTTGTCTTATCTGTGAATGTGTCTGTAACTATTCCTAAACCATGTGAAGGGATGGTGTGATTAATGGGGAACCAGTTAGATGGCTCCACAATGTCTGTGTGTCAGTCACTCCTCTCATTAGATCTTATCCAGGAGGGATTGTATTTTTGACGGGAGTATCTAAAATTGACAATTGATATATGCCATTGGCTGAGGTAATGTTTAGGTCCTAAGTGGTACCAAGAACGAGATAAGAACTTCGTTTAAGGTTAAAAGCAATTCAATTATATAATGGATGGTCAGTCCTTGCATCCATAGCCCCGTCTATGAATTTAAAAGTGGCTACATTTCTCCAGGCCCATCCCTAAAGTTTATACCAAACAGAGGCAGGGTGTCGCTTTGTTATTGTTTCAATGGAGGACTCTAGGTTTAAGTTAGCTAGGTAAGACAACCACATCAAAATAATTGTAAGTAAACGTTGAGTTTGAGTGGTGATGTCAAACAGTAGGTTTACATGTACAGTTGGGTGATAGAAAGTAGAGCAGTCAGGCTCAGAACAGTTTGACATAGGGGTGGGGTTTCCCAGACACAGATTAATCCTCACCCTGGACTAAAAAGCACATTCAAAGGAAATTCTCCATTGAGTTTGCTTTTTAGTCCTTAGGGGCATTAGGGTTTTCTAAAGCTAGCCAGCTTCAGTTAGCTTCATATTCCAGAGCCCTATATTACGTACGTAGTTTGAGCACCTTTTTCTCCACTCCCATCGATAAAATAATGTGCACACAAGTTTGACTATACGTGAAGATTCAAATGCATTCTGTCATTACTAAATGTGCTAGGTATTTTTAACACGACTATTTTTTTACACAAAAAAACATTTGGCTAATAAAATATTTAATAAGTTGTCTTACTCAAATTAAGGTGATGATGATGATGATGCAACCTTTGCGAAAGGTAATATGATTTTATTTGTCCTCAACTCGCAGCTCAGACATTTCATTCAGGATAAATAGAGTTAGCCCTGAGTTAACCTGCCCGGGAGCAGATTAGTTCTGAAGTATTCGTTGCCATAGAAATGTACCTGGCTAAAAGGTGAGCCACGTTCGTAGTACCGGTTACCCCGAGTTGAACGCAGTTACCTTGCTAACTCCTCAAACCACATACGTAGTATAGGGCTCTGGACTAGGCTCAATCTCTGTCCAGGAAACCACCCTATAGTGATTAGGTTTGGGAATACATACATTTCCAGGTAGGAACTTGATGGCCATGCGCAGGATGAGGCCAGCCCAGAAGATGTGCAGACACTGCAGCACAAACAACAGCCCGTTGAAGAAGTAGAACCCAAAGAAAGGGGGATAGAGGGTCAATGGGTACACCCACGTAGTATGTATGATCCTGGGGGAAGAAACAGACAGATCTAGTCAATACGGATCTACATTAGCAGTCAAAAGGATTTTTGACAAAGACTTAAGCAAATCACTAGAATGCATTGCAATCCTGTATCACTGACAGAAAATAATACTTCACACATACGGAGGCAGTTTCCCAGACACAGGTTAAACCTAGTCCTGGACTAAAAAGCAAGCTCAATGTAAAAGCTCAGTTGAAAAGGCTTCTTAGTCCAGGATTAGGCTTAATATGTGTCCGGGAAACTGCCTCTAGGAGGCAGATGGGTGTCATCCAAGATCTGAGAGTCTTACCAGAAGGGGAGTATGACAAGGCGGGTAAGGATGAACACAGCTGCAAACAGGATGAAGATGTAGTTGCAGGTCTTTCTCCATCCTGCATAGTTGAACATCTTTGCTGACTTAAAAGGAACAGAAAAAAAACAAGGAAAAATAAATAAATAACAAATATATGGTTGCTGTTTCCTATATTCTCCTCTAGATGGCAGGCTTAACAGTATGACCAGTTCTGTGAATAGAAATTCTATATGCACCATTTCTTATTATGATGATAATACAATGACTTTCTGTATAGAAATAACACTCACTCTTCTATACTTATCATGGAATGGATATACTTTCTTTAGGATTGTAATGGTGAAATAGCTGGATGCCTTTTTGCTTGACATTGTATTGCATTGTTGGGGAAATAAGATTGGGTATGGCGGAGGGCTGTACCTCCAGTAGGTAGTCTGAGGCATCGTGCACCAGCATGATCAAAGTCCCGGCACGGATGTAGTTGACCAACCATGAAAAACTGATCAACAGAATAGTGGCCACGTGGTGAACAATCTGCTCCTTAAAATCCTTGAAGAGAGCGAGAGAGGGGGAGTTTGTCAGTTATGCAAATGTTTAGTTTACTTTGTGCACTGCACATCAACTTCAGTCATAACAGAGGTGGTGGTAGTTCCTTTTAAAATCTTGTTGAAACTGGTTCTGATGGATATGGCACCACCATGGTCGTGACATTCCTCGCTCGTAACTAGATCATCGAGTTTCTTTTGGATGCGTCGTTCTGAACTACAGTTATTTTAAATTAGAGCTTTAACACTGCGGAATATCAGCAAAACGTTCAAAGATTTAAATGTCTGGAGGGACACCTAAAGCTACGGTTACAGACACCTGGTTTCAACACCGAGTCATGTAGGTCTCAAATGTTTCCAATGATCCAGGTTTTTTCGTCAAAGTCAATGTCACGAAAATGTGTCATGGAAACAGCAGCTATAGGAGAAATTATCATTTTTTAAATCTGTTCGACAGGGGTTGATTTTTCTTTTGTCTAACTTTCTTCGTGACAAATGGTAATGGAAACTGTTTTCAAATAAATTATGATTAGGGAATCATTTTGAAGGTAGGCCTATGCATGGCACGTGGTTATAAAGCGTCACCACATTTCATTCTAAATGCCTACTGTTTGCTCAATTTTAAAAAATGCAACTATAAAAATAAATGTTTCTTTGCAGGACAAAGACTGTCTTGACTTTCAAGAATGCCTGAATGGCTTTGCCTTGCTTTTCTGGTTGGCTGGATGCAAGTTTCACCAGCCAATTATCTCAGCTTTACAGAAGTGCAAGTTTCACCATGGTTTGCACATGGTAAATTAGTACATACGTGCATTCTATCCAGGCTGGCTTTCGCGGGCTACTTGAGACATGTAACAGATAGTTGGGAAGTCATACAGGCTGACGCTGATTTATTAAATGTACAATTTTCATAAATGGAAACACTGAGTGCATGTAGCCATGTGCACTTTACAATTACAACTCAACTAAAAACCCTACAACAAAAAAAACTGAACAAAAAATAAACAAGCCCAATTTGGAATTCCACTGCAATTACAGCTAACTTAATGACACCATTGTTTTGGATCGGCCCCATTATTTCATTGTGTCTGTCAAATCAACCGACAAACAGGACTGGATTTCAGACAAGTCTGCTAACTGTTTTGAAGAGTTGCCCCCTTTCATTTGGACTCGCCGGCTGGAAAATAAATACGTCTGGAGAACATGGTCAATCAGTCTCCACTGCCATACCTTTCCACAGTGTGCCGGTCACACATTAACCCACAGATTCCCTAGACAAAATAACACCCCTCCCTCCATAACTTAGTTGTGATTCCTTAACTGACATTTGCCGAGATATGGTTAGCTGTCTTTTATCGCTCTCTCTGCCCTCTTGACAACAATCTCTCCTCTTACCACTGTAATGGTACTGAGTGTAAATTGTCGATGTTTCTGAATTAGGCTCCACGTACTTTGCGCTTGATATCCGTTGCCACACTGAATAGTAGCGAGATGTAGAATCCCAACTCAATCATGTAGTACCAGTACTGAGAAGGCAGCAGTGGCTATAAGAGGGAAGAACAAACATTGAATATAAAAGATATGCTATTTATCAGACACTTCTAAAGCTACTTAAAGCATAGTGCATGCTTACATTTTCATAACATTCATAAAAGGTGTCTAGAAATACCAAACTGGAATCTTCAATCAGGCAGCTCATTGAATTTGATAAACAAGCATCATGTACTGGGAACCTTTGAAAAATAATTTGCTTGTGACTCTCCCATATTGTGGCAGACACTGACTTTGTAAAGACTATAAACCAACTAAACATTTAAAACCAATTCAAATTTAGAGACCAACAGTCTTATAGAAAAGCGGGTGAAAAAAGGTGGCACAGAATGTACATACCAGTGTGGGGAAGCCATTCCACATCTCCTCCATGTCATAGAACCATGGTTTCTAGGAAGAGATTTCAGTGTCAAACACAAAATGGCACACGCAAATGTATAAAACATTACAAAGGCAAAGCATTGCTTGAGAAAATATATGCCAACAGTAAATTGTGATACTCACATCAATTAGGGCACCCAGGCCAGCAATGAAAGCAAGAACGTAAAAGGTAAATCTCCAACTGTAAGAGAACGCACAGCAACCTCAAAAACCCCATTTGAACAGAACACAATTTCACACAGCTCACAACAATTTCACATGTTCACACAACAGATCGCCAATAAACTATGGCTCCTTCAAGACAAAGTAAAACATAAGCTACAACTGCCTGTAAAACTATACAAAGGGAGCTTATATTTTGATCAGGTGAATAAGACTCACGTCAAATCACGGTAAAGACAATAGGAGGTACTTTTACAGGGACATAACATGTTACACAGTAGAAATACGCCTACATCGGAAATAAATAAATAAAAGGTTGTTTAATTAATTCAAATGTGGGCAAGTGCAAGTTCCATTGAACCATGTTCATCTGCTCCGCTACTATTCATTTCAGTTAGCGGTACTATACTTTCTTTGCTAAAACAATTGATTTCAACCATATTCAATACAGAAATGAGTGTAGCCTCTGACTGTATAACCACAGACAGAAAAATAAAGCTTGTGGGTTTGCACTTGGCTGCTAAGGGTACCAGGCTTCCCGGAACTTCTTGATCTGGCTCGGCCGTTCCTGGTTCCTCCGCCGTCGGAACCACCTCTGGACCTGCCGCACCGAGCAGGCCGACAGTTTAGTTAACTCCTCCACTGAACTCTGACAGAGAGAAACGAGGGTTAAGAGCAATATACACTTAAATTAAAGGGATAATCCACCCCCCCTCAAAACAAATACAAACATGAAACTCCTGTCAATTTGGTGAAGGCCTATGTTTCATTAGTGTACCAACGCAGTGGCTTTGTGGTTAGTGTCTGCCCTGAGATCTTAAAGTTGGGAGTCCAGACTGCAAATAAGGGGTAAGGCCCTGAACTAGACTAACGTCCTGTTCAGGGGGTGAACTTGTACATCAAGCTGCCGTACGCTACAGAAACAGGCTCTTATGAGTCATTCCAGATCACACAATGACTTAACCTCTATGTGGTCCTTCTGTGAAATCAGGAAATCCTGTAGGAACGTGTCATAGCTACCTGGTTCACGCTTTTAAAATAATTACATGCACTCCAGATCGCCAAATCAGCCAATAGATGGTATGGGTGGGTATACTTGACGATATGAACAGATGGATGTGTTCTTGACGTGACGAAGTACATAATATATTTCGCTTAGATGTGCTCAATCTAAACAGTGTCCCAAATGATTCAACTCAGGGTTTGTTCGTAAAGTCACTGTGGAGTGCCCGAGTGTGCTCAGAGTGTGCTCTGGGCGTTCGTAAATTCAGAGGGTTGTCAGATTGTCCAGTAGGGTTGATCTGAGCGTTCTGACCTCACAACGGCAGTCAAGCACCTAAGCTAACTTACCGAAGTTGTCTAGATTGCTAGCTACTTCCAGACACGAATGAGAGAACACCTCCCTCTGACCATTTTACTCACCTTAGCCGAGCTGGTTAGGTTGTCTACATGTTATCTAGAGCATTGGTGACTAACTGTGCTGCTGGCAACAATTATTTTTTGTTGTTGTTGCCAACAACGTTGACTGACACCCATCGTATTCAACGAGTGTTGCGCGTTTGCAAATTCCTCAGGTATTCTGCTCCATGGCACACTCAGACGAGAATGCTCTGAAACCGGAGTTGATAGCCAAAGTGAATTTACGAATGCACCCTCAGTTTCTCCAAGTACCATCTTGCAATGTGCTGTGTGTGTCTGTGGGAAACGGCTGTTGTTGCCATAGCAATGTACTCTGCACTCGTTTGTTCAGGTGATTTTACAGCTAGCTAGCTACTTCACCTACTGATATTGACTTTGGTATTATTGTGTGTAGTGTAGCTACGTTTGCTAACTAGCTAGCCAACCAGCCCAGAGAGAGCCATGTTTTGTATTCGACCTCAACTGCAGATTTCCAATGACTTTCACATTGCTACCAGCCTTGTTATAACAACAAAATGTGTTCACAAAAAACATTGTTTTTACATTAGTGTTATTTAACACAGTTAATCATAGAAATTAATGGTTTGGGGTGGATTATCCCTTTAAAATCTTATGTACTACTGTCTCCTTCAATTATTTTTTTACTGTAAAGTGTGCTGCGATTTTGAATGCACTTTAAATAATGGTTGATTTAACTTAGTAATCGTGCATGGATTTGACTAAGGAGTTGTGCAGTGTTTGTGTGAGCTATTGAACTGTGTGGTCATTTGGATTTGGTCAGTGGAACTGTATGGTAGTTTACTACATGTAGGATTAGGAAGGTGTTGGCGTTTGACCCCAGTATGTAGCATTACAGTTATGCTGTGCAATTACCTGTGAGGGGAACTTTGATGCATTGCAGAAATAGGATTCCAGTGTGGTGTTGGGAGCAGCTCTGACACGCGGTTTCTCCCTCACTCTAAGTAAAGAGGCAAGTTGAACGGCCACGGTCCTGGATAGTCAGAGGAAGCAAAGGAGGAGAGGAAAGTGTTGTAGGGACTGTAAATCAGTTATGATGGTTGTAGTGAACACAAGTCAACAAGGCTAGATGAACAGGAAAACGAGATTTGAGCAATACTGGTTAAAAACAACAGCAAACTAATGGAACATAGCAAGGCCATTGCAAAATGAGGAGGGGCAGGTAATGACACCCTTGGAATAGGGGGTTCCTACTTCTGACCAAGGCCCAAAGGATTCTTGGTCTTGGGCCTGGAGTACTGACCTCTCAAATATCTGTCTTATAATCAGGAAGCATACTGCGATGGGGAAGATGACCCAGAGATCCCTTCCTTTAGCGAAGACTTGGCCATCCCGGTCCTTGAGGTTGGCCCAACCCAGGCCCGCTGGGAACCACAACCGGTCCTGCCAGATCCAGTCACTAAGCACTCTAAGCCAGGTCAGCATTCTGAGAAAGAAAGAAAGATTCAGACAAAGGGGTAAAGGGACAAGGCTTTTTTGGTGTCAGGTACAGTCTGACGTCAAGACATTTTTGTTAGATAACATACCAAAATAACATCCAAAACGGTTCAAGTAAAGGAAAGCTGCCTCAAATATTTGTACGGAATTTATTGTTGTGTTAGTGAATTTAATGTGGGGGTGTCATGCCAAATGGTGTCCCCCTGCCAAAAAAGTATCCCCCGCTTCACAATGGTATTTGATGAGTTCTAGCTTCTGTTGCTAGGGCTGTTACTAGAACTTGCAAAATTCTGACCGGATTACGTAATGAACCAAAGCGTCTGTTGCTATGCTGGTTGCTTGGCTCTTGTAGCGGTCCGGAAGGATGGAGGACGCGGGGAGTTCTAGTTCCATTTCGCCTCAGTCCGCGCAAAATTATTACCTCAGAATTGCTCTCCAAGGACGGTTGGTGTTTTTAACGGTGACAACCTGCCTACTACCTGCTGCTTCAAAGGATCGAAAAGACGGGAAAGAGAACACTTTCTTAAACATACATGTCTTTATAAGAAAATATTGTTAAAGAGGAATAAATAATTTAAGCTGTTTTTAGACTGACGTTGTTAGCTAGTGTACTTATTTACCTCAGCCTGCCTAGTCAGCTAGCCAGCTAGCAAGCCAGACAGTTTTATTTAGCTACTGTTTAAATATCATTAGGTGAAAGAGGATTACTATTTGCATCCATAACTTTTATGCGATAATTTGTGATGTGATTATTATGTCATGTTGATCTTGTCGTGCTGGTGCATCCATCCATATTTGCATAGTCACTCAGCCATGAAAACATGAGCGAGCTGGTGACACTTAATACACTGACAACCTTATCTGACCCATCAACATTTCCAACAATGTGTTGGCCTGGTGTATAAGAATGTATAACACAATCTACAGATGCTTCAAACACCTACTGCAGGACTTCCTGACATTCCCCAGATGAATCCATTAGCGTTCTGAATACAAGCTTTGACAGTGCAGAGCAGCTGTTGTGGCATAGATGCAGCCATTGATACTAGTTGAGTGGGCAAGATGCTGTGTAGGTTTAATTACAACACAGGCAATGCGATATGCTGTGAAAGACTCAAAGCCACTATGACATCACTGCTACTGTCATTACTGGCTGGTTTACTCGTTTTGTTAGAAATGGCGTGTAAACAAGAGGGCCTGATTCTCATTTTACTGAGGCACCTTTGTGTCTTAAGTCTGTCAGAGCGCAAGAGGCCAGCATGACAACACTACCCGCTTGGTTATTTTAGAACACACACCGACTGTGACAATGATAGTTGTGCAAAGCCAGATCATCAAATTAATGCAGAGAGAGAGCAGATCTGTGCCCAACATCACACTTTTTACACAATCCTAGGCACAGGAGATGCCTTGTGTTTGTTTTTGTTTTTTTCTTTTTGGGGTGGGGGGGTTATTTTCACTTACGATGACAGTTCTTGGTACAAAAGGGTTTAACAGTATTCACATAGGGAAGCCTCAGTGCCAGCTACACTAGAGATGCTCCGAACAAACCAGTCACTGTGTGACACCCAGTGCCCCTCTCCTGTCTGTTGATTGATTGTTTAACAGGGATTGCATGCATGGACTTTGAACACTCCTATGCTTACTGTGAATTAATAGGGCTGTGGCGCTCTGGCGCCTGCCTTTGTTTGCACAGGAGGAAGGACCATTCTTGCAGTTTTCAGAGGAAGCTGGATTTTAAATTTAAAAAAAAAAATTAAACAGTAGAGTATATATGGGAAACATACTGACAATAGTATGCCACATTGTAGTCAGAGGGTGAAATGAGATGAATTGATTGAATACAGAGTAGACGGTCATCACCCCGGAGAGGAAACAATGTTGTGAGCATTCCAATAGTGTGTGCTTTTTGTGGCCTGTGATTTTAATGCAGGGAAACTGAAATCCATTTAACCTCATTTTTACCAGCATGTCACCTGTGCAACTGGAGGCGACAAAACTCTTGAACACCTTTACTCCACACACAAGGCTCTCCCTCACCCTCCCTTCGGCAAATCTGACCATAACGCCATCCTCCTGATTCCTGCTTATAAGCAAACAGGAAGTACCAGTGATGCACTCAATACAGAAGTGGTCAGATGAAGCGGATGCTAAGCTACAGAACTGTAGAGTCACAGTGGGGAGGACAGGAAATGGAGGGCAGACCACGCCCCCTCCACAGGACTATAGTGGAGCGGGTCGACAGCTTCAAGTTCCTCATTGTCCACATGACTAAGGAATTAACATGGTCCACACACCAACAATGCCTTTTGCCACCCAGGAGACTGAAAAGATTTGGCATGGGTCCTCAGAGCCTCAAAACGTTCTACAGCTGCACCATTGAGAGCATCTTGAATGGCTACATCACCGCTTGGTATGGAAATTGCTTGGCATTCGACCGCAAAGCACTACAGAGGGTAGTGCGTACAGCCCAGTACATCACTGGGGCCGAGCTCTGCCATCTAGGACCTCTATACCAGGCGGTGTATGAGGAAGACCCTAAAAACAGTCAGACTCCTGCCATCCAAGTCATCGACTGTTCTCTACTACTGCACGACAAGCAGTACCGATTCACCAACTCTGGAACCAACAGGAACCTGAACAGCTTCTATCCCCAAGCCATAAGACTGCAAAATAGTTAACCAAATACCTACCATACTATCTGCATTGACAAGCTAATCACATACGCTGCTGCTACTGCTTATTATCTATACTGTTGCCTAGTCACTTTACTCCCACCTATATATACATACCTACCTCAATTACCTCGTACCCCTGCACATCAACTCGGTACTGGTACTCTGTGTATATAGCCAAGTTACAGTTACTCATTGTGTATTTATTCCTTATGTTATCTTTATTATTGTTGTCTCTGCATTGTTGGGAAGGGCCCGTAAGTAAGCATTTCACTGTTAGTCTACACCTGTGGTTTACAAAGCATGTGACAAATACAATTTGATTGGATTTTGATTGTGGCCTGCAATGTGGGATGTTCCTGCAATTGGGCTTTCCTACACCTGTAGGAACACGCCACCTCAAGCATCCCAATGTGGGCATCTTCATGCTCGTGTTCAAAGTAACTGCTCAGTGAAAATTACTTTTAAGTTAATATGCTTCCTATTTCCTCTTAGAAAATGATGTAATCTCCCCTAGGAAGGTGAGCTGTCCAATCAGTCTACTTGCACAAATATATATAAAATATATATATATATATATAAAATCACCTTTATTTAAGCAGGTAGGCCAGTTGACAACAAGTTCTCATTTACATCTGCGACCTGGCCAAGATAAAGCAAAGCAGGGCGACAAAAACAACAGAGTAACGCATTCATTAACACGGTACTTAATTTTGTTTATCTGTCGGCCCCAGCCTCGAACTTAGACCGTGTGTAGCTAACTGACACTCTCTACCCATTCATCGCCATCTACCCATGTTGTTGTCTTAGATGTTTACCCATTGTTGTCTTAGCCCTCCCAATCAACATCGGTGATTGCTTTATTCCTCCCTCTAATGTCAATATGCCTTGTATACCGTTGTTTAGGGTAGCTCTCATTGTTTTGTTTTACTGCGGAGCCCCTAGTCCTTTTCTACATGCCTCGGTTAGCTCCCTTGCCCCACCCCCGACACATGCTGAGACCGCACATAGCTTAACTGGCACCTCCAGAGATGCAGCCTCTCTCATCGTCACTCAATGCCTAGGTTTATCCCCACTGTACTCGCACCCTACCATGCCATTGTCTATGCATTATGCCCTGAATCTATCCTACCGCGCCCAGAAGTCTGTTCCTTTTACTCTCTGTTCCGAACGCACTAGACGACCAGTTCTTATAGCCTTTAGCCGTACCCTTGTCTTACTCCTCCGCTGTTCCTCTGGTGATGTAGAGGTTAACCCAGGCCCTGTGTGTCCCCAGGCGCTCTCATTTGTTGACTTCTGTAACCGGAAAAGCCTTGAGTTCATGCATGTTAGCATCAGAAGCTTCCTCCCTAAATTTACATTATTCATTGCTTTAGCAAACTCCGCCAACCCTGATGTCCTGAATCCTGGCTTAGGAAGCCCACCAAAAATACTGACATTTCCATCCCCAACTACAACATTTCCCGTCAAGATAGAATTGCCAAAGGGGGAGGAGATGCAATCTACTGTAGAGATGGACAGAAATCTGCAGGCTTACTATCCAGGTCTATGCCCAAACAGTTCGAACTACTACTTTTAAAAATGAATCTCTCCAGAAATAAGTCTCACTGTTGCCGCTTGTTATCGACCCCCTCAGCCCCCAGCTGTGCCCTGGACACCATATGTGAATTAATAGCGCCCATCTATCGTCAGAGTTGGTACAGTTAGGTGACCTAAACTGGGATATGCTTAACACCCCGGCCGTCCTGCAATCTAAGTTAGATGCCCTCAATCTCACACAAATTATCAAGGAACCTACCAGGTACAACCCCAAATTCATAAACATGGGCACCCTTATAGATATCATCCTGACCAACCTGCCCTCTAAATACACCTTTGCTGTTTTCAAACAGGATCTCAGCGATCACTGCCTCTGCCTGCGTCCATTATGGGTCCGCGGTCAAACGACCACTCCTCATCACTGTCAAACTCTCCCTAAAACACTTCTGTGAGCAGGCCTTTCTAAATCGACCTGGCCCGGGTATCCTGAAAGGATATTGACCTCACCCCATCAGTAGAGGACGCCTGGTTGTTCTTTAAAAGTGCCTTCCTCACAATCTTAAATAAGCATGCCCCTTTCAAAAAAATGTATAACTAAGAACAGATAAAGCCCTTGGTTAAATCCAGACTCGATTGCCCTTGACCAGCACAAAAACATCCTGTGGCGCACTGCACTAGCTTTGAATAGTCCCCGCGATATGGAACTTTTCAGGGATGTCTGTAACCAAAAAACACAGTCAGTTACAAAAGCAAAGGCTAGCTTTTTCAAACAGAAATTTGCATCCTGCAGCACTAATTCCAAAAAGTTATGGGACACTAAAGTCCATGGAGAATAAGAGCACCTCTCAGCTGGCCACTGCACTGAAGCTAGGAAACACTGTCACCACCGATAAATCCACGATAATCGAGGATTTCAATAAGCATCTCTCCACAGCTGGCCACGCTTTCCTCTTGGCTACACCAACCGCAACCCCCACAGCAACTGACCCAAGCCCCCTCTTTCATATCATCTGAGATTCCTAAAGATTGGAAAGCAGCCGCAGTCATCCCCCTCTTCAAAAGGGGGAGACACTCTAGACCCAAATTGTTACAGACCTATATCCATCCTGTCCTGCCTTTCTAAAGTCTTCGAAAGCCAAGTGAACAAACAGATCACTGACCATTTAGAATCCCACCGTACCTTCTCCGCTATGCAACCTGGTTTCCGAGCTGGTCATGGGTGCACCTCAGCCACGCTCAAGTTCCTAAACGATATCATAACCACCATCGATAAAATACAGTACTGTGCAGCCGTCGTCATTGAACTGGCCAAGGTCAATCACCGTATTCTTATCGGCAGACCCAAAAGCCTTGGTTTCTCTAATGACTGCCTCGCCTGGCTCATTAACTACTTCTCAGATAGAGTTCAGTGTGTCAAATCGGAGGGCCTGTTGTCTGGACCTGTGGCAGTCTATGGGGGTGCCATAGGGTTCAATTCTCGGGCCGACTCTTTTCTCTGTATACATCAATGTCGTCGCACTTGCTGCGGGTGACTCTTTGATTCACCTCTACACAGACGACACAATTCTGTATACATCTGGCCCTTCTTTGGACACTGTGTTAATAAACCTCCAAAAAAGCTTCAATGCCATACAACAACACTCCTTCCGTGGCCTCCAATTGCTCTTAAAACGCTGGTAAAACTAAATGCATGCTCTTCAACCGATTGCTGTCCGCGCCCGCCCGCCTAGCATTACTACTCTGGAGAATTCTGACTTAGAATATGTGGACAACTATAAATACCTAGGTGTCTGGCTAGACTGTAAACTCTTCTTCCAGACTCATATTAAGCATCTCCAATCAAAAATTCAATCTAGAAATCGGCTTCCTATTCCGCAACAAAGCATCCTTCACTCATGCTGCCAAACACACCTTCGTAAAACTGACTATCCTGCCGATCCTGGACTTCGGCGATGTCATTTACAAATTAGCCTCCAACACTCTACTCAGCAAATTGGGTGCAGTCTATCACAGTGCCATCTGTTTTATCACCAAAGCCCCATATACTACCCACCATTGCAAACTGAATGCTCTCATTGGCTGGCCCTCAATACATATCCATCACCAAACCTACTGCCTCCAGGTCATCTATAAGTCTTCACTAGGTAAATCCCCGCTCACTGGTCACCATAGCAACACCTACCCGTAGCACACGCTCCAGCAGGTATATTGCACTGGTCATCCCCAAAGCCAACACTTTCTTTGGCCTCTGCCAATGACTGGAACGAATTGCAAAAATCACTGAAGTTGGAGACTTATCTCCCTCTCTAACTTTAAGCATCAGCTGTCAGAGCAGCCTACCGATGGCTGCAGCTGTACACAGACAATCTGTAAATAGCCCATCCAACCAACTACCTACCTCATCCCCATATGTTTTTTTCTGCTCTTTTGCACACCAGTATTTCTACTTGCACATCCTCATCTGCACATATATCACTCCAGTGTTAATTTCTAAACTGTAACTATTTCACCACTATGGCCTATTTATTGCCTTACCTCCTTACTTCATTTGCACATACTGTATACATAATTTCTATTGTGTTATTGACTGTACGTTTGTTTATCCCGTGTGTTGTTTTTGTCGCACTGCTTTGCTTTAACTTGGCCAGGTAGCAGTTGTAAATGAGAACTTGTTCTCAACTGGCCTACCTGCTTAAATAAAAGGTGAAAAAAACCATGTACAGTCAATAACAGTAGAAAAGGAAAATAGAAAAATATATGTACAGTGTGTGCAAATGTAGAAAGTGAAATATTTGTTTTATTAAGTAATGATAAAATATTGCACATGAATTATACACAATGATACCACAAAGCAGAGATGCTAAATAAAAGTGTTGCCCGTGCTACAGACATCATATAAGGCCGAGTGCACTACTTCTGTGAATACTTTTTCAATTATAATTGGTTTATTCTGATCTTTCACGGGGTGCTGCAGCACCCCTCCTTCCCGCAGCTATGGTCCTAGCTAGCTAGCTACCTACAGGTGTTGCCCCTGAAGGCGGGGGCGAAGGTCACCGTCTACCTGTGTCCTAACTAATTAGCTACTGGTGTAGCCCGCTGCCTCCCGCCAGCTACTGTACCGGAGTCCTAGCTTAAAAATTGACCAATAGAATTGGACCCAATAAAGAGGGGTTCCTGCGAATGAAGGAACGCTCCGAATTGCGGGCCGCAATCACACCCTTCTAAACATTTCCGGTAACTTTCCTTAGGGTGTGGGACCTTGTACGTTTCATCATATGTAGGTTATAGCTCGTTATAGGCTATTTCCTACACAACCAAAGTAAACCAAGGACGTCCAAAACATTCGTTTTCACGATTTTCTTCTTTCCAAACTGTTATTGTGCGATAGTTCGTGGCATTTCAAACCATGACCTTCATTTATCGCAGTGTTCCTAAACAAACATCATCACGAGATCAGCACATAGCCTATTCGGGCAAACTCCAGTTTACATGAGTTTCTGTCATCCTGAATTATTTGAAAACATTCAAGTATATTTCTCTGTGTGGCAAGTGGGTGACAAGTTTGCGGAAAAGCCATTACAGGCGCGCATCTTCAGAGGACTAACTCTCAAAGGGAGAGTGAATGTTAAAATACTAACAATGCGAGGTGAGTAGTCCAACGTAGCCTGTTTTAAAATCACAATTGCAAGAATTCAAACAAAACTTATCACATCTAGTTCCATATAACGGTGGGAACTTACCTCCGTTTTATCTTTCACGCAGGTAGGCCTATTCGCCGCAGTGTGAAAAGGCGGAAACTGGTATATTGCTGTATGTCTCCTATAGAATAAGCAATTGAGCTCTATGCCGACGACGCCATCAACGATAATCCAAATTGATTATGAAAATCGGTTGGAGTCTGCATTGAAGATTATTATCCGGCCACTCGATCGCCAATTGTCTGCATTTTCGCGGAAAATGTGATGCTTCCCCTTGGTTTGTAGAACTTTCTCTCTTATGAAATACTTCTACTTTTTGTTGGGATGAGGGCCCGGAACAGTTATTTTACATGCTCGGAGCAATATGGCAGATGTTTGCCGGGAATCGGCGTCGGTTAGCCCGGTTTCTTTTTTGGACAAACGGAATGGGAGTAGGAGCACTGAGGTAAGGGTAGGAGTCGGGACAGTGGGCGTGGCAGGGATCAGACTATTTAAAGTGACGTTGTACGGCATGCGAAAACGCCTGGACTTGTTGGGACGCATCTGCCAAACCCTAGCACAGTCGACAGATTATCCTTTATGTTGACCAGATACTATAGTGCCGGCTCTAACAATGAAAATACATTTCTTAAAAAATGGAAGGCAGTTGTCAAGGAGGCAAATTCAGGTGGGACCATTATAGCCAATGAGAAGGCAGATATGCGTGGGAACAGGCACACCGGTTTCCACTAATTACCACAGCCCCCCCCGAAAAAAATCATGAAAACAAACATTTGCTTTTTGGTCTTGGTTTAGGTTAGCAATGTCATTAAGATTAAGTTTAAAATCACATTTTAAGTAGATACATTGTAGAAATGGGTGGGGTTTGACTAACTAGTGACTACCAGACAATTTCAAGTGTTTTTTTCTCAAAGTTGCCAGGATGTCACGAGTCCGTCCTAGTTATATCCATACACTCGTAACAACCTAATGATTGCGACATTTCTATTCGATCAAATAAGTTTAAAAAAAATAAGCCATTACATAATTTTGTTAACCAAATTCAAAACTCATTGACCACCGTACAAATACTCATCTCACCGTGTGAGCAAAAACGAAAAATGCCACCTGCTGGAGAACAGATTTTGGGCCCAATTATCCGTCTCACTTCTTCTCTTCCTTCTCTGCCACAGTTCAGTTTTGAGCCTTGGCTACATCAGATAGGAAGAGGCGAAGCGAGAGGTTTTACTCCGCCCAAAATCTGTGGAAGAAAAATAAGGTAACGACGTGAGATATTTTTTTTGTATGGAGGTCAATGAGAGTGTCGAATTTTGTCAACAAAAAAACATTTATCTCTATACACCGTTCACACGCGTATAAGCCCTCTCATTGGCTAGAATGGTCCCACCTGATCTCCTCCCCTCCTGCATATTTCCATAACAGGCCATCTTTGGCTTCATGCACTGACCAGTGTACATTTTATCTGAAGGTATCTTTGGGGCTGACCTGTAATAAATGACTGAAACAAATTGTTGGTGTTCGAGCTAGAATGAATCACATTATTAGACAAAATCTTTAAATTAATTGTAGCCTATTATCTAAGCAGCAATTAACATGACAACTCAAACTAAATTATTCCGCTGCTCTCTTTTGCTGCATACTTTAGTCAGACTACCATCGTAGAAGTGGTTAATAGTGAGGAGGGGCGTTGTACAAAACAAAGTCATCAGCAATTGGATCATCTCTAACCAATCAGAGTATCAAAGCCAATTATTCATTTTCAAACTGCTGCTTTACCAGCATAGTCTGAGTAGACAGACAAGGCTGCAATATGAGTGAAAAAGCAGGGCCTATAGCTCTACTTAGATTCCTGTAGGCCTACTTTGTACATGGTTTTAGCTTAGAATGGGTTATGGATAGGGGACAATTTTTCACCTTTACGTGGTGATACTTCCTTATTTCTCGATTTGTAAGGGACTGGTGTCTAATAAACGCCTTTTTCCAGTTGCAGGTAGAAGTCCGATAACAAGGAAATATAAAGAAGTGGCACTGCATCACAGTGCTTGAGGCGTCACTACAGACCCGGGTTCGATCCCAGGCTGTGTTACAGCCGGCCGTGACCGGGAGACCCATGAGGCGGCGCACAATTGTCCCAGCGTCATTTGGGTTAGCAGAGGGTTTGGCTGGCTGGGATTTCCTTGTCCCATCGCGCTCTAGCAACTCCTTGTGGCGGGCCAAGCGCCTGCAAGCTGACTTGGTTGAAAATAAGTTTGCCATGCTTTCAATGGACCATCGGATCGAACTCCAGTACAAACTAGTTTAGCTATGCCGCTGGAGGTTCAATATAGATGCGTTAGGTCTAGGCCAATGGGAATCTGTGTTGTATACCCCTAATACTATAATCCCACATTGTGTCTTACTATATTCCAATGGGGTCTTTTCACCTCAAAAAGCACAAGAAAGAGGCTTGACACCCACCATCTCAGATGATTTTGAAATTGTTTCTGTTGTTAGAAACAGATAAGATTAGCATTTCTGCAACAATTTTGTTGAAGTATAATTTGATCTCTATGAAATTAAGATAATTGATTGCACCCAAATTGGCCACTTTAATTTATACGATTCATGTGGGAATGGCGTGGGGGGTCCATGGTTGGCGTCTGACCATTTCTTTGGATTCCTCATGTCTTACTCATTGTTAGAAAAAAGTTTGCTCCAAATAGAATTTTAGGTACAGTATTTATTGAATATCTGAATCCTGTAAATTAAAATGGTCAATTTGGGCGCAATCAATTAGCTGAATTTTTCAGATCAAATTATATTTCAACAGAACAATATTGCAGGAATGCTAATCTTATGTGTTTCTAACTAACAGACACAGTTTCAGAACAATTTGAGATGGTGGATGTCATGATTGACATGGAACCACCCAATGGGGAAGTAGGGGTACTAGAGTAAAGTGAAAGCCAGAAAATACATCTTTCAAGGTATATAGTTACGGACAAATATTGGCACCCTTGCACTTTTCTTTTGTCTTTTTATTTTTTTTATTTAACCTTTATTTAACTAGGCAAATAATTCCCTATTTCTTCTGAAATAAGTTGAAATTGAAAATACAACTTTTGGTCAAATCCTTATTGGATTTTCAACATTGCAAAACCTATTTTATTTTTGTAAGTTTAAGATTACAATTTTGAATTGAGAAAATAAAGGCAAATGGCTTGGACAATATTATCGGCACCCCGGAGCTAGTACTTGGTTGCACACCCTTAACCATGACAACTGCAGACATATGCTTATTGTAGCCATCAATGAGCTTGCTGCACATTTCTACTGACAATTTGGCCCACTTTTCAACACCAAACTGATCTAATTATTCAATATTTTAGGGTTTCCCTCCACCAACTGCTGTTTTCTGATCTCACCATAGGTTTTGGATGTGATTCAGATCTGGACTCTTAGATGGCCACTCCAAAACAGTCCAGTATCTCTTCTTAACGATTCCTGGGTGCTTTGTGATGTGTTGGGGGTCATTGTCCTGCTGGAAGACTCACAGCCTTCAATGGAGACCCGGTTTTTAGACTCTGGGTTGAACATTGGACTACAAAACACCTGATAATCTGCTGATTTCTTGTACACGTTCAAGACCCCCGGTATCAGAGGCAACAACGAAACACAACAGCATTATCAAACCTCCCCATCTTTGATTGTAGGGATGGTGCATTTGTTGGCATTTACTGTATCTTGGCCAAAAGATGTGCAATCAAGTACTAGTTCCAGGGTAACAATAACTTAATACAATCTATTTTCTTTATTTTCTCAAATCAAATTGTAAACTTAATCTTACAAAAATAAATTTGGTTCTGCAATGTTTCAAATCCAACAATGTGTGGAAACCAAACGTTTTTTTTCAATTTCTTATTTAAGGAAGTGCAAGGGTGTCTATATATTTGGCCGCAACTGTCTATATAAAAACCCACAGCTCTCTGTTACACACCAGGCACACATCATTTTCGAAATTGTACTTTATTTTTTCTTAAAGACATATGTTTTAAAACAGCAATTTTAGAGAATAAATAATGAAACAATTGTGATTTTGATAATTACATTTATGTAATTACAAATTCTACAATACGTGTATCCATAGTCTTGTACTGTAGAACATAGGAATATTCTATTTTCTAAAATAAAAAATAGCCATATCTCCCCCTTCAATTGCATAACAAATACATTAAAAGTAAAAAATTAAGATACAAAAATTCCACCCAATTACCATCCCTCACACCCCTATGCCAATAACAATAGTAGTGGTTGTAATAACTTACATATTTTTTCATTATTTGACTCCATTTAAAACAAAGATATGTACAGTGAGAAGAAGTTGATTGTTCTTCTTGCTTAATTATTCCTCGTCTTTAATTTAAAATAATAAACTAAATCTACATACCAATTCGACCAATGGTAATCATACAAAATAGCATTTACCCCCCCCCCCCCAATAAGGTTACCATCCCACTTCTCCATCCCATATATTGCCCTTCCCTCTTAAGTTATGGACCACAAACCACACTATTCAGTGAAACCCTGTTCATTAGAATAAGTGATATGCTTTTTCATGTAGACCTTGTATCTGATAGTACAGTTTGTACAGTACCAGTCAAAAGTTTGGACACACCTACACATTCAAGGGTTGTTCTTAATTGTTCTATTTTTACATTGTAGAATAACAGTGAAGACATCAAAACTAAGAAATAACACATGGAATCATGTAGTAACCAAAAAAGGTGTTTATCAAATCAAAATATTTTTTAGAATTTAGATTCTTTAAAGTAGCCACCATTTGCCTTGATGACAGCTTTGCACATTCTTGGCATTCTCTCAACCAGCTTCACCTGGAATGCTTTTCCAACAGTCTTGAAGGAGTTCCCACATATGCTGAGCACTTGTTAGCTGCTTTTCCTTCACTTTGCAGTCCAATTCTTTCCAAACAATCAATTCGATCATGAAGGCCTGACTCATGCAGTCTCCTCTGAACAGTTGATGTTGAGATGTCTGTTACTTGAACTCGGTAAAGCATTTATTTGGGCTGCAATCTGAGGTGCAGTTAACTCTAATGAACTTATCCTATGCAGCTGAGGTAACTCCGGATCTTCCTTTCCTGTGGCAGTCCTCATGAGAGCCAGTTTCATCATAGCGCTTGATGGTTTTTGCAACTGCACTTGAAGAAACTTTCAAAGTTCTTGACATTTTCCCGATTGACTGACCTTCCTTCATGTCTTAAAGTAATGATGGACTATAATTTCTTATTTGAACTGTTCTTGCCATAATATGGACTTGGTCTTTTACCAAATAGGGCTATCTTCTGAATACCACCCCTACCTTGTCACAACTGACAAAAGGAAAGAAATTCCACAAATGAACTTTTAACAAGATACACCTGTTAATTGAAATGCATTCCAGGTGACTACCTCATGAAGCTGGTTGAGAGAATGCCAAGAGTGTGCAAAGCTGTCATCAAGGTAAAGGGTGGCTACTTTGAAAAATCTCAAATATAAAACACTTTTTTGGTTACTACTTGATTTCATGTGTTATTTCATAGTTTTGATGACTTCAACATTATTCTACAATGTAGAAAATAGCAAGAATAAAGAAAAAACGTGAATGAGTAGGTGTGTCCAAACATTTGACTGGTACTGTACATAATGACTGAATCCAGCTGTGGAATGGTATGTGTACTCCGAACCACCCACCACATATGTTTTATTCTGTTGTTGCTGATTTTTAGATGATACATATATTTGATCTTATTTTTCGAGAAGTGTTGTTGCTCCTTTGCTATACGGTTTGGGCGAAACCAAAATGCTGGAAGTAGTTTCTTGATAGAACTCATATCTTCCCTGGGAGAGAGAGACAGAAAGAAAGAGAGAGGATGAATACAAATATTAAAATAGTTTAGATTAGCATATACAGTGGAGTCCGAAATTATTGACAAATAATTCTAACACTGAGCTGTATTGTATGCTCAAAATAATGGGGAAATTATATTATTATATACTAATACAGTTGTTCAGAGAAAGATTTAGTTTAACAAGTAATTATTTTTTTCCTCAGAAAGGTAGGGGTCAAAATGATTGA
Organism: Oncorhynchus nerka; assembly: GCF_034236695.1. Taxonomy (NCBI): domain Eukaryota; kingdom Metazoa; phylum Chordata; class Actinopteri; order Salmoniformes; family Salmonidae; genus Oncorhynchus; species Oncorhynchus nerka. Next base: position 55,223,900 of record NC_088399.1, on the reverse strand, counting down.
CACCCGTTTTCAATACCTCACTTTGCGAGGATAATGTCGCTGAGCCTTTTTCTAAAATGTTTTATGAGTTGGAGAACACATTGGGAGGGATCTTAGACCATTCCGCCAATCAGAATCCTTCCAGATCCTTGATATTCTTTGTCTGCGCTTATGGACTACTCTATTCAATTCAAACCACAGGTTTTCAATGGGTTTAATTTTTTGGGGGGGGTCAATTAACAATTTCTTTGTGGGTTTTGATGTTTACTTCAGTGCTTGGGGTTATTGTCTTGCTGGAAGATTCACTTGTGGCCAAATTTCAGCCTCTTGGCAGAGACAACCAGGTTTTTGGCTAAAATATCCTGGTACTGGGTAAAGCTCATGATGCCGTTGACTTCTTTGACAAGGCCTACACGTAAGCTATTTTGTTTCAACTGGTCCTTGAGCCTTGTTAAGTTTAACGGCATCATAAACATTACCCAACCAGGCAAACCTGGCTGCCTCTGCCAGGAGGCTGAAACTTGTCTGCAAGTGGATCTTCCAGCAAGACAATCACAAGCACACATCTAAATCTACAAAGAAATTGTTAAATTTGCCAAAAATCTTAGGACTTGAAACCCATTGAAAACCTGTGGTTTGAATAGAAGAGGGCAGCCCATAAGCGCATATTAATGATATCAAGGATCTGGAAAGATTCTGTATGGACGAATGGTCTAAGATCCCTCCCAATGTGTCCTCCAACTCATAATTTTTTTTTTAAAGGCTCAGTGACGTTATCCTCGCAAGGTGAGGTATTGAAAGGTTTTGAAAACAGGTCTGTCAATCACTTGAACCCCTACATTTTCTTAAGAAAAAAAGTATTACTTGTTAAACAAAATATATTTCCCTGAGCAGTATTAGTATAAAATGATTTTTTTGATTTTTTTTGGAGCATAGAATATTGATCAGTATTTGAATTATATATTTTCTACAGTAATTTTTCCTCATCTTTATAAAGGGTGTCAATCATTTCTGACCCCACTGTATATTTAATATGTTCACACTCTTCAGTGTGGGAGAAACATCTTCAAACACGTTGGTTACACAGATATCACATGGATGTCCTCATTTTTCACTAAACAAGCACGCCTAGGGTACATGCAACTCATACAGTGACAACCATACTGCTGCATTGATGTGCATTTCTTATTTAAATCTTTTTTTTGTCTTGTTTTGGCAGGCAAATAAATTCCAAACATGCACAATAGGAATTCTGGGAGATATTTTTTCTAGTTCTCTTCTTAATACTCTTAATACTCTAGTTAAATCTCATTGACCAAACAAGTAAAAAAATATACATTCCTATTAAATAATTTTAAAAGATAACAGAGGACGATTTTCAAACTCATCCTCTAAAATAAGCAGTTATATCAAAGGTTGCACATGAGACCGTAGCCTATGGCTTCTTTTTTGATTGGAAATTCGTAGTAACCCAGAATTCCTACAGAGGAATGCTGTACCTCAGTCAGCAGCACGTGTGATGTGTCACAATGACAACATACAATTTTACCCCAAACTCTCACATGAAATGTTAGTGTCTCACTTGGTACACACACAAAACCACACACACTACTTTATTTATTAATACACACAAGTACTTTATGTGGATCTGCACAGGTACACATATGCACACAGCATCATTATGTTACTAATTTGTAGGTAGGCTACACATACTTATTCTCACAACGAGTCATACCAAAAACAAACAAAGTTCAGGCACAAAGTCACTTGGATTCAATTACAACCTCACAAAAACCCTGCGCTCCCAGAAACTAAAACACCAACCAACTAAACATGGGGGATATGTAAGAATGATAATCATGACAAACAACAAAAAGGAAACTAATCAAAAACAAAATCCATCAAAGGAAATATTTATATCCATGTTTGATTTTAGGGTTAATGCTTAATATTGCTCTGCGCAATAAAATACTTATATTACAAAAAAATATAATAGCATGTCATGATAATCAATTGCTTACAAAATCTTGAGTACAGTGATAGTATAATTGATCAGTGTTTGCAAAACAGGACAAAATAATAGAGGAAACTCACAATGCACCAAACACAATTCATGGTCGCCACAGCAACTCGCCATGCAGTTGAGCATGGTGAATAAAGGCAACGGTCAAAAATAAAATTGCTAATGGCAACCATCACAGGCAATATTGCCACAGCAACCAACACAGGCCAATTAACTTACAACGCTGTGAGAGGAAGGTTTTTTTAGCGGTTGCTAGGCAACCATAGCCACGTAGTCTCCACGATATATGTATGGACAGGACAGTCTTGACTGTGGTATGATGTTTTTTCAGGAAAATGACATATGACACAGCACAAAAACAATAAATAAAAAGTACAAAATAAATTAATAACGTATAATAGTTATTGTCTTCAACCCAATCATACAACACTTGCTATATTTGTCTGGACTATTTCAAATCTACTTTTGAATAATTAAACATTTTGTCAACCCTTTTGTCATGGCAGTGTTATGGCCATATCTCAACAAACCAAGTAGTCCTATGATTTTGTGTAAATGTTTTAAACAACTACTGCTTTTAGAAGACTGTCACCTCACTCACATGTGGATCTGGGTCACTTACACTATATATACAAAAGTATGTGGGCACCCTTTCAAATCAGTGGATTCTGCTATTGCAGCCACAGCCGTTGTTGACAGGTGTTTAAAACCGAGCACACCGCCATGCAATCTCCATAGACAAACATTGGCAGTAGAATGGCCCGTACTCAAGAGCTCAGTGACATTCAACGTGGCACCATCATAGGATGCCACCATTCCAACAAGTTATTTCGCAAATTTCTGCCCTGTTAGTGCTGCTATGTTCAACTGTAAGTGCTGTTATTGTGAAGTGGAAACGTCTAGGAGCAACAATGTCTCACCCGCAAAGTGGTAGGCCACACAACCTCACAGAAAAGGGCAGCGTAGCACGTCTGTCCTTGGTTGCAACACTCACTTCCGAGTTCCAAACTGCCTCTGGAAGCAACGTCAGCAATAGAACTGTTTGTCGGGAGCTTCATGAAATGGGTTTCCATGGCCAAGGAACCACACACAACCCTAAGATCACCATGCGCAATGCCAAGCGTTGGCTGCAGTGGTGTAATGCTCGCCGTCATTGGACTCTGGACCAGTGGAAACACGTTCTCTGGAGTGATGAATCACGCTTCACCATCTGGCAGTCCGACGGAGGAATCTGGGTTTGGCAGATGCCAGGAGAACGCTACCTGCCCCAATGCATAGTGGCAACTGTTAAGTTTGGTGGAGGAGGAATAATGGTCGGTCTGTGGCTGTTTTTCATAGTTCAGGCTAGGCCCCTTAGTTCCGGTGAAGGGAAATTTTAACACTACAGCATACAATTACATTCTAGACGATTCTGTGCTTCCAACTTTGTGGCAACAGTTTGGGAGGCCCTTTCCTGTTTCCGCATGACAATGACCCCGTGCACAAAGCGAAGTCAATACAGAAATGTATATTTGTCATGATCGGTATGGAAGAACTGGCCTGTACAGAGCCCTGACCTCAAACCCATCTAACACCTTTTTGGATGAATTGGAACACCGACTGCGTGCCAAGCCTAATTGCCCATCATCAGTGCCCGACCTTGTGGCTGAATGGAAGTCCCCACAGAAATGTTCAAACATCTAGTGGAAAGTCTTCACAGAAGAGTGGAGGCTGTTGTAGCAGCAAAGAGGGGACCAACTCCATATTAACGCCCATGATTTTGGAATGAGATGTTCGACGAGCAGGTGTCCACATACTTTTGGTCATGCAGTGTATTTTATCACAGTTGATCATTTTAATACTGATCTTCCACAAAATTAAAACATAAAATTCTCCCTTTATCCCATAATGCCCTTAAGACACCGAAGCCAGTTCCACTGCATTTTTTCATTGTTGCCCTCTAATCAGATACTGATTTAGACCTGGGACAGCGGTTGGGTGCAATTCATTCTCAGGTAGAACAGAAAACCAGCAGGCTTCGGCCCTCTTAGGTTATAAGATGAATAACCCTGCCATAACCTACCTTTAATAGTTTCCACTCCCTGTCAATCGCCCTGACCATCCATCTCACCCTTCATTCTCATCCCACCTTGCTCACCTCATTTAGTAGGGTCGGTTGGCATCCTTGGGCCTCTTAAGCTGCACCTTGAGTCTCTTCATGCCAATCTGGAAACCATTCATGGCCTGAATTGCTGTCTGAGCACTGGACGGGTTGTCAAAACTCACAAAACCTGAAGAGAAGCAAACAGTTATAGACAATTCTGTGAAAGTATTAATACTACAAGAAGAGAGCAATCCTTCCCAGCACTGCCTCCTCAATATCATCATTGACTGTGTTCCCAATGTGGCACACTATTCCCTATGGGCCCTGGTCAAAAGTAGTGCACTACATAGGGTACATTGTGTCATTTGGGACGCATTCGTTGTCATCGCCGTCACTCACCAAAGCACTTGCTCTGATTGGTGGCACGGTCAACAAAGACCTTTGCTGAGATGACGTTGCCGAAGGGGATGAACATTTGCAGCATCTCTGAGTCAGTGAACTCCTGAGGCAGGTGATAGATGAAGATGTTACACCCCTCAGGCCCTGAGAAGAAGAATACAGTGCAAGGTTAGACCATCAAGGCTCCCTGAGGGGTTCTTACGTGACTTGAGATTATCAGGATGAGGTAGTGATTGAGGCAGTGTAAACTTTGTGGGAAACCAACATTGAAAATAGTCAAAAGTGAGAATTCATAGGAGGGAGGACAAGTAGGTAGAAATTACCTTCTCGTTGCTGCAGTTGCTGAGGCTGCTGATGTTGCTGTGCAAGCATTGTGTGTTGGTGTGGGAATGGCTGCCCCACCATTCCATAGGCAGCAGGGTATGTTGCTGTGGGTGTGTTCGCATAAGTAAACATTAAGGACTGTTGAGAGGGCATTTCAAACCTAAAATTTCCTCTGGGAAATTTTAAGGACTCAAGCGGACTCACTACTGTCCCACCTGTGTAGTGCTGCATCCCTGCGTATGCTTGCTGAATAGGATCCAAAACTGGACTCTGAGCTGAGAGAGAGAATCAAAGAGAAAAATAACAGCATGATTTATCAACTACTGTACAAACAAGCTTTTAGGAGGATGAGTACATGCTCTAAATGGCATTGGGTGCCGTGCACCAGGATTCTTAGTAAACCAACCAAAATCCTAGATAAGGTTCATTGGATTACATTTTCATAATGATACTCTTGACTTTCATCAGATTGAGTGAGATACCTTGGTAAGAATGAATTCCATTGGTGTACAGGGTTTCAGATGCTGACTGTCCATTGGGTGGAGCTGGCACTGGAGGGTAGCTGAGTGGTGGAGGCAGAGCAGGCACTGGTGTGGCTGCCATGGTGGGCGGAGTGCTGGTCCCTGCACAGGAAGAGCATTCGGGGACAGACAGACATGGTCAAACAAACACAATAACAAATGCAATAAAATAGTATCAAAGGCAGAAATATATGGGGCAAAGACTCTAGAAAAACAAAATATATACTGTATAAAGAATAAAGAGAAACTGTGAGACGAGCAGAGAATCCTGTAGGAGGGGATGAAGTGGTGGAGGATGAGAGCTTCTTATTACCTGAGGTAGTGAGTGATGCGATGGGCGTGGCCATGAGGCTGCTGGGGTTGAGGGCAGCCAACTGCTGCATGGTGATGGTGGATACAGGAGACAAATACGCCGACTGGGCCACCAGAGCCTGCTGCTGCACCAGCTACAAAGAATGAAGAGAGAAAGAGGGAGTCCTTCGATGTCATTCACTGTCAGTATGCGTCCCAAATGGCACCATATTCCCCATATACAGTACATTCGGAAATTATTCCCCTGACTTTTTCCCAAAAAATGTTACGTTACATCCTTATTCTAAAATGTATGCATTTTTGCAAATGTATTAAAAATGAAAAGTATTCAGACCCTTTACTCAGTACGTTGTTCAAGCACCTTTGGCAGCAGTTACAGCCTTGAGTCTTCTTGGGTATGACGCTACAAGCTTGGCACACCAGTATTTGGGGTGTATCTCCTATTCTTATCTTCAGATCCTCTCAAGCTCTGTCATGTTGGATGGGGAGCGTTGCTGCATAGCTATTTTGAGGTCTCTCCAGAGATGTTTGATTGGGTTCAAGTCCGGGCTCTGGCTGGGCCATACAAGGACATTCAGAGACTTGTCCTGAAGCCACTCCTGCATTGTCTTGGCTGTGTGCTTAGGGTTGTTGTCCTGTTGGAAGGTGAACCTTCTCCTCAGTCTGAGGTCCTGAGAACTCTGGAGCAGGTTTTCATCAAGGATCTCTCTGTACTTTGCTCTGTTCATCTTTGCCTTGATCCTGACTAGTCTCCCAGTCCCTGCCGCTGAAACACATCCCACAGTATGATGCTGCCACCCACCATTGTTCACTGTGCCAAGTTTCCTCCAGATGTGACTCTTGGCATTCAGGCCTAAGAGTTCAATCTAGGGTTCATCAGACCAGATAATCTTGTTTAGGAGCAAACTCCAAGCAAAGTCTGGCCACTCTACCATAAAGGCCTGATTGGTGGAGTGCTGCAGAGATGGTTGTCCTTCTGGAAGGTTCTCCTATCTCAACATAGGAACTCTGGAGCTCTGTCAAAGTGACCATCGGGTTCTTGGTCACCTCCCTGACGAAGGCCCTTCTCCCCCGATTAGTCTTGGTGGTTCCAATCTTCTTCCAGTTACGAATGATGGAGGCCACTGTGTTCTTCGGGACCTTCAATGCTGTAGAAATGTTTTGGTATCCATCCCTAGCTCTGTGCCTCGACACAATCATGTCTCGGAGCTCAACGGACAATTCCTTCAACCTCATGGCTTGGTTTTTGCTCTGACATGCACTGTCAACTGTGGGACCTTTTCTAGACAAGTGTATGCCTTTCCAAATCATGTCCAATCAATTGAATTTACAACAGGTGGACTCCAATCAAGTTGTAGAAAACATCTCAAGGATGATCAATGGAAACAGGATGCACCGGAGCTCAATTTCAAGTCTCATAGCAAAGGGTCTGAATACTTATGTAAATAAGCTATTTCTGTTTTAAAATGTTGAATACATTTGCAAACATTTCTAAAAACCTGTTTTCGCTTTGTCATTATTGGGTATTGTGTGTAGATTCATATGGATTTTTCTTAATAAGGCTGTAACGTAACAAATTGTGTAAAACGTTAAGGGGTCTGAATACTTTCTGAATGCACTGTAGTGCACTACTTTTGACCCATATAAGAAATAGGGTGCCATTTGGGACATAGCCATTTTACTACAACTAGTGTGTTGGCCTGCGTATTACAATCTCTGCATAATGCCTGTGTTTGGGGTTCAGTACTACTAGTACTCACTACCTGTGTGTAGGCATTGTAAGCCCCGAGGTGTAAGGTCATGGGACTGATGACCCCCAGCTGGGACGCCACCTGCTGCATGCGCCTTATCCCTCGCTCTTTCTCAGAGTCGGCGAACTTCACCACCAGGCTGGAGGAGGCACCCTGCAGGGGGAGATTACAGATATTACACAGCAAAAATGACACACATCTCTGTAACCAAATGACCTATATAACCAACACGAGGACTGATGAGGGCATTCCACAAATATGTTCTCAACTCCTATAAATTACAGTAGGCCATGGAGTGTTTGTGTAGGAGGAGGTCTGACGGTAGCAGTGTTTAACTGTTGATGAGTCCCTATGTTGTGTGAGTGAGTGAGTGAGTGAGTGAGTGAGTGAGTGAGTGAGTGAGTGAGTGAGTGAGTGAGTGAGTGAGTGAGTGAGTGAGTGAGTGAGTGAGTGAGTGAGTGAGTGAGTGAAAGAGAGAGACTGACCGGTAGAGTGCGGCTCCCATGCAGAGTGCTGATGGCTGCCGCAGCCTCTACGTTGTTCTGGTACTTCACAAAGGCACAGCCTATAAAACATGACACATCGTCAAACCCTGGCCTCCCCTCACGTGACACAACATATCCCTAGAAAATGCATCAGACAATCGGCGCTTCATTAGTTATAGCTGCGTCATTAACTGTGGTCCACAAAACATTAATTGCTTCATCAATCATAGCTCATAAACCACGTTGACCAATATTAACTATGACCTATAAAACATATTGCATCATTATATTCCCCAGGTCTTTGCTGTACATGAGAATGTGTTCTCAGTCAACTTACCTGGTCCACTAATAGTTAAATAAAATTATAAATGAGTCATACCTCGTACAACAAACACAGAAAATGAAGCATCCATCTTTGTAGTGGTATGAGTTTGATTGTGACTGATTCCTGACCTTAATGGTAATATTTTAGTGGTGTTGATGTTGTGGTGTTGATATAAGGCTAGACGTTGTAGCGGTCAGTGTTGCAGTAATGGTGTTGGCTACCTTTGCTAGTGCCGTCAGGCCCGCGGAGCACTGTGCACTCTTCAATGCTCCCAAGCTCCTCAAACATCTTCCTCACGTCGGCATCCGACTGCTGCTTCCCCAGCATGCCAACAAACAGCTTCCTGTCTTCTAAGGGGAATGTGAGGTGAGGGGCCAAAACAGGAACGAAGAGAGAGGAATATGGACAGACAGTGATGGAGAGAAGAGCAGAGAGAGTGGTTGGTTGAGGCCAGTAATAGGTAGAGGCAAAGGGCATGAATTAGAATGGAATTATTTAATGGTTGAGAGAGAGAGAAAGGATAACATGTAGGTAAAGAGAAAAAGTTATCATACAACACAAGAACATGCTCAGGAATTTGCACCTTATAAACCAAAATGTGTTAATCAATCAGCTACATTTTTAATTGGATGTTGTTACAATATATGTAGTATATTGACGTCTGTGAATATTGTGCTATAACCCTGCTATATATGGAAAAGGCCACCAGAGTGCAGTATCAATAAACCTGCTGCACAAAGAGCATGATCTGGCTCAGACTGGAATGCTTCTTCGTCATCCAGTTCTGTATGCTTAGGTGACAATGTCTTTGAGGTCATGAAAACAGCAGTTGAAATCCTTATTATATTTACTTTCTTTAGTCTGGCACTTAAGAATAATTCTACTTGAATATGGGGGGGGGGGGGGGGGGTTAGGAAGAATTTCTAGAAGTGTTATTTAGAGGCAGGTGGTGCTTAGCAGCAGTGACGAGTGGGTATTTTTGTTGAAGCTGGGCTGAAGCCATTTCAGGGTTTAGTCTTGATTGTTGTTTAAAAAATGTAACACGTTAGACAGGTGTTTTGGAAAGGTGTTGATTGAACAGTTGCAATTCTCTTCAGGGGTTGTTTGAACAGGTGTTGCTATGGAGGGGTGTCTCTTACCCCCTCTGCCCTCGCTGTCTGCTGGCTTCACTTGAATGGGCCGGTTCATCTGAAATAGAAAGCCCACATTACATGGTCCTCTTATCCCAAGGCACATCCATAATTATGAAGATTCTTGTTTATTTGCTTTACATACAGTACCAGTCAAACGTTTGGACACACCTACTCATTCGAGGGTTTAAAACTATTTTCTACGTTGTAAAATAATAGTGAAGACATCAAAACTATGAAACAACACATATGGAATCATGTAGTAACCAAAAAAGTGTTAAACAAATCAAAAGTTATAGTTTATATTTTGAGATTCTACAAAGTAGCCACCCTTTACCTTGATGACAGCTTTGCACACTCATGGCATTCTCTTAACCAGCTTCATGAGGAATGTTTTTCCAACAGTTCCCACATATGCTGAGCACTTGTTGGCTGCTTTTCCTTCACTCTGCGGTCCAACTCATCCCAAACCACCTCAATTTGGTTGAGTTTGGGTGATTGGGGAGGACAGGTCATCAGATGCAGCACTCCATCACTCTCCTTCTCGGTCAAATAGCCCTTACACAGCCTGGAGGTGTGTTTGGGGTCATTGTCCTGTTGAAAAACAAATGATAGTCCCACTAAGCGCAAACCAGATGGGATGCCGTATCGCTGCAGAATGTGGGGTAGCCATGCTGGTTAAGTGTGCCTTGAATTCTAAATAAATCACCAACAGTGTCACTAGCAAAGCACCCCCACACCATCACACCTCCTCCTCCATGCTTCACGGTGAGAACTACACATGCTGAGATCATCTGTTCACCTACTCTGTATCTCACAAAGACACGGCTGTTGGAACCAAAAATCTCAAATTTGGACTCATCAGACCAAAGGACAGATTTCCACTGGTCTAATGTCCGTTGCTCGTGTTTCTTGTCCCAAGCAAGTCTTTTATTCTTATTGGTGTCCTTCAGTAGTGGTTTCCTTGTAGAAATTCTACCATGAAAGGATGATTCACTCAGTCACCTCTGAACAGTTCATTTTGAGATGTGTCTGTTACTTGAACTCTGTGAAGCATTTACTTGGGCTGTAATCTGAGATGCTGTTAACTCTAATGAACGTATCCTCTGCATCCTCTGGGTCTTCCTTTTCTGTGGTGGTCCTCATGAGAGCCAGTTTCATCATGGTTTTTGCGACTGCACTTGAAGGCATTCTTGAATGTCTTCACATTTTCTGGATTGACTGACCTTCATGTCTTAGTAATGATGGACTGTTGTTTCTCTTTGCTTATTTGAGCTGTTGATGCCATAATATGGACTTGGTCTTTTACCAAATAAGGATATCTTCTGTATACCGCCCCTACCTTGTCACAACACAACTGATTGGCTCAAACGCATTAAGAAAGAAAGAAATAACACAAATGTACTTTTAACCAGGCACACCTGTTTATTGAAATGCATTCCAGGTGACTACCTCATGAAGCTGGTTGAGAGAATGCCAAGAGTATGCAAAGCTGTCATCAAGGCAAAGGGAGGCTACTTTGAAGAATCTCAAATATTAAATATATACTTTTCTGGTTACTACATGATTCCATATGTGTTATTTCATAGTTTTGATGTCTTCACTATTATTCTACAATGTAGAAAATAGTAAAAATAAAGAAAAACCCCTTGAATGAGTAGGTGTGTTCAAACTTTTGACTGCTACTGTACATATATTGTGTATGTATGTAGAACTCAAGAAAGGGCTGGAATATGAGCTGGCCACTCCCTCACATTCTAATGAAGCCCTGCCCATCACCCTCCTGGTTTACTGTTCTTTTTTTCCTCTCTTCTCATTCCCCATCAATTATATTCCCTCCCAGAGAATGAGTGTGTCTCTCTCTTAGACACACACACACACACAACCACGCGGGATTAGGCAAGTGATAAGATTAAGAACGCTCGCTGGCTAATCCGGATTACAGAAGCACGCTGGATTAGAATGGTGGGAGATTCTGAACAGAGAGAGAGAGAGGGGGAAGGAGCTGTAGAGGAATGGATGGAATCAGAGTAAGGAAAGAGCAACCAAAACAAATAAGGAAACAGACAACCTTTCACACATCATAAAAACACAATCCACAAAAATTACTTTTGTGGACCAATGACACAATCATTATAATGATGCAGGTCTAGCTAGGCACTTCAATATTCTCTTTCACATATGTGGTGGTGCACTGAGAAGGAGAGCAGATGGAGGATGCAGAGAGGACAGTGATTGGCGAGGAGCAGAGCAGAGTCAGTGTGTTAACGGTGGCTTAATTAAAGTCTTAATTATGGAGCTGGTGACATTTGAGTCAGTCACTGATCCCTGTCTCTGATTGATTAACCTTGATTGGTCACCAGGAGACAGTATTGATCAGTGCTGGTAGGGCCCTTGCCATCTGCATGCACAAACATCATCACCAGCAGGCCTTGGGTTTTCTAGTGGAGTGTCCCATTGATTACGACAATTAATTAGATGACCATGTGAATTAAGAAGCACCTGTTTACCGGGAAGGATTGAAAACAGTAATCAAAATGCCTTTTTACGTTGTGAATGTTCCCGGGAGTCAGTAAATAGAATAGAATTTTGTGCTCAGAGGTGATGTTTTTCTATACGCCTCAAATGTTCGGCAAAGTCAACTTGGATAAAGTCATCCACTAAATGAGTTGCGGGATAAATCCTCATTTGCAACGGGTGAAAGACTACAGTATTAAAACACAGAACAAAACCAAAAGATCACATTTTAGCCTACACTTCGACTTTAACGACACAACCTAATCATGATACAACAAATGTCTCAAATAGAATTTTAGGATATAATGTTCCCTGAATAAAATATTTGAGTATATTTCATATAAACGCTAGGTTAGTCTATCTATGACTTGAGTTCTTCCACGGTTAAGAAGCGGAGCAAATGGCACAAGATAATGGAATTAGATTATAGTGGAGAAGTGGAGGCCAACAAGGCAGTGGCACTCGAGGTCGACACGGCAACCAGCCCTGCTAATCTGACAAAGTCTGCACCTCGCATTGCGGTCACCATGACAACCTTGTGATGAGATCCACAGCAGGTAAACAACGTTGCCAAGAACATCGTGCGTAGGAGAGAAAAAGAGATGGATGAAGGAGAGAAAAAACCTATGAGAAATAACGGGTTGAGAGACGCTGGGATTATTAGATATGTCGTGAGGGAGAAAGGATGCTTGGGGGGTAACTGGAATTATAGGGACAAAAGGACAAGGGATGGTGCCTGTTGCATTTAATTGCTGCCTCAAGGGCAGATACTGTAGGGACCAAGAAAATGTCTGCTTCTATTACACTGTGCAAGCAGAGCCATTTTAATATTTTTCTCTTCTATATTTTCTCTTTTTCTGCAAATCAACAGGCTCATTTTAAAAACACAGCACAGATTAAACCCGGCCAAAGGCCAAACCCGCCCTATCTGTGACCCAATTTAGCTTTAAATGTTCATGTTGTCCTTTTTCAAATCCAAATATACAGAGACATTATGATTATTATTCAAACTCAACAAACACAGTGGCACAAACACAATGTCCACATAGGCAGCCTTTGCACACATACACTGTCTGTTCCTGGCAGTCTCATATGTATAGGCACTCTCTTGCTCACATTGACATGAGCACACAGTTAATCTTTCCCTCTGTGATGCCAAAAAGGATTTCACTAGGATTACAGTATGAGATATTAAATCCATAGATTATCCAATCAAATCACAGCAAGACCCCTCCCCCACACCTGACCCCCTCCCCTCAATGCAAAACACACACATCACCCTACTGATGCTTGTGCACACACACACTCAGACACACACTTGCATTTATTGAGAAGTGTGAATGTGGGATGGGAGATGATAGGAGAGACATGGTGTGGACATCCCTGTTAATCACATTCTTCCCTCCTTTCTTACCCTCCCAAACCAGAGAAAAGCTCATAATCTCTTGTCCCCTCCACTCACTCACTGTATCAATAAGTCCCAAACAGGCTGAAGTAAAGAGGGTGACATATTTGTCTCCCCTTTTTATCTCAAATCCATTCTGCCTGTCTTCCAGAAAAATAGGGACTCTGAACGGTAAATATATCAGTGGAGACCATCTCTGTATTTTTCAAGAGCATTTACAAGGAGGGAGGGAGGGAAGATGGGGGGGCAAAATGACTATTTTCTCCCTCCTCTCCATCACACAGCACTGGTCATTGCATCACACCGGTTACCTAGCAACCTGGCATCCCTCGTCCCCACCGTCTCCTGGCAACGAGACCTGGGACCATAATCAACCTGCCACCCCATCCCCCCCTCTTCTCTCCGCTCCCTCATCTCCCCCTCCACATCACACACACACTAACAGAGATACTTAGAGTACAGAAAATATATTGGTGGAAATATAGGCTATATCTCTATTCGCAGATGCAAACAAAAAGAAACTCACACAGACAGATAAAACACTCGCACAAAGAGATGAACAAAGTAACAAAGGCAGGCGCAGGAACAGAGGTACAATCCCAAACACAAACAAAGACAGGAAATCTCCTACGCACACACACACATGCCAACAACCTGTTATCAAAGTCTGTTTTCAGTATGTCACTGTTACTCCTCCCTAGTCATGCTCGTTCTGTCTATATATTTAAGGCTCTCTGGGGTTGGGTCGTACATAGAAATATATAATCCCTATTGTAGAATTACTAAACAATTCTATTTCTTTGGGGTCATACAAGAGGAAGAGAGAGAAGTACCACAATTATTTATGCTACTCTTTCCTCTAGCTGCTTTTCTTCATCAGAAGATGCACAGTATATCTCTATACTGAGAAAAATAATAATTTGTCTGGAAATTTTCCATGGGAAGTTAAGCCCGGGAATTTGGGGAATTTTGCTTAAGTTTATCAAAAAAGTTAGCTTATAACAGTGAATCTTTTTTTGTGGGATACACATAAGGCAATTCTAGGTCTTGTGGCATATTTTGGTTAAACTATCCCCAATTCAATGGAATTGCAACCCTCTACATGCACAGTGCATTCTTCCATCACATGTGCAGTGCACTCTTCCATCACATGTACAGCTGATAGTCAAGATCTTGCACACTAATGAGATGGTATTGAGCCCGCATTACTACACTGAGCCAAGGACTACATGCTTTCTGGTACGTTTTGATTACAATACTAGGTGGGGTGAATATATTTTTTATGACATACATGATTTTCTGTGAACTAGTAAATAGCCTACAGCAAAGTGTGTTTAAATCATTTCTAAATTGTTAACAATTTCTGCTAGTTTGTTTTTGCTACCATGTGTGTTTAGCTTGCTTGAGCCTGCTAACTGAGGAGTGTTAATTCACCTGTTTCCATACATGTTTCACTTTAAAACATTTATCTTACAAAGGAGTTGTTTAATCTAACTGATAAACTATTTATTTTACTATTTTTTTCTCTAATCTTTACAGGACAATGCCACAGGCACTATCTGATGTGTGGAGACGTTTCACTGCAGCTAATGTAGAAGGAAAGGCTGTGTACATTTGCAAATACTGTGACAAATCATATGTGAAGAATGTAGTCCTACCCTCACATCACACCCATTGGCTGTGCTGCTCATGCAATGAATCTGCTCCTCAAGGACACCATGGCACTGAAAGCAATGGATACACTCTACAAGAGAGCCAGTGAAATGGTTAGGTATGTGACGGGTCTTCAAGTTATAACAGCAATCTACCTCACCAAGCAAAGTGAGAAGAATAGAATAAGAGAACCACATTGAAGCTGCCCAGCAACACCCGCTGGGGTGGTGTTGTCATCAGGTTTGACAGTCTGCCGATATGGACAGCCCCATCAAGGGGATTCTCCTGGATTATGTATTTTGGGAGAGAGTGGTAAGCTGCCTGAAACCTATAGAAGTAGCCATTGCACGGATTGAGGGAGACAATGCCATCCTGTCTGATGTTCAGACTCTGCCTGCAGATATAAGAGAAGAAATCCGTATCGCCCTGCCCTCTTCACTGTTGCTCCAACCAGAGAATACCTTTGTTCTGATATACATCAAAAAGTGTGAAGACTTCTGCCTGAAGCCCATACACGCCGCAGCTTACATGTTGGACCCCCAAGTGTGCTGGCAAGAGCATCCTGTCTGGTGCAGAGATCAACAAAGCCTATGGTGTCATCACTACCATGTCTCACCACCTTGGCCTGGATGAGGGCAAGGTTCTTGGCAGTCTGGCGAAGTACACTTCCAAGCAAGGGCTTTGGGATGGAGATGCAATATGGCAATCATGCCCACATATCTCTTCAGCCACCTGGTGGAAGGGACTTTGTGGATCTGAGGCTCTTTACCCTGTTGCCTCATCATCCTCCAAATCCCACCAACATCAGCTGCCTCAGATCGCAACTGGTCCTTGTTTGGGAACACACACAGCAAAGCACGCAACAGGCTGACCAATACAAGAGTTGAATAATTGGTGGCCATCCGGGCAAATTTGAGGCTTTTTGAGCCTGACAATGAGCCATCCTCAACAAGGTTGGAAAGTGACAGTGAAGATGAGGCCTTGGAGTCTGATGTTCAAGAGGTGGACATTGAGGAGGTCCAGGGAGAAGACATGGAAGCCTGAGAGGAAGACAACCAAAGCTTTAGTTTCCAGACTATCATTTTACAGATTTTTTGGGAGATGCGTTGGATCATTGGGGATCATTCAATATTCCCTTTCTATTGTTGTTCAGTGAAATCATCCCATGTGAAGTGTTAACTCATTTAATTAAAGTTCAATTCGTAACTAAATCGATTTTTTTATTTCTATTGGAAGGATTTAATAATTTGCAATTATGTCTACTTGATGATAAAGTCAAATGTTTATGTTGCTGTCTCCATGTGATATGGGAAATATATCCAATGCAAAAAACATCTACATTTAAATGGTATTAATATTAATTTGCATATATTTCCGTTAATTCCCATATATTCCCACAGAAAGTTTCCACCTCTGAATATTCCCCAAAATGTGCAACCCTAGTTGCAATGGAAGAGAGACAATTTTTACGCATTCTGTGAGCTTATGTGGCCTACAATTCGTGGCTGAGCCGTTGTTGCTCCTAGACGTTTCCACTTACAGTTGACCGGGGAAGCTCTAGCAGGGCAGAATTTTGACGAACTTACTTGTTGGAAAGATCGTATCCTATGACGTTGAAAGTACCACGTTGAAAGTCAGTGACTTCTGTTGTCATAGGGATGCGTCTTCATTTTTTTAGGTTTAGTCAGTTTAATTCCACCAAAGTGCAATATGTACAGTGGCTTCGGAAAGTATTCAGACCCCTCGACTTTTTCCACATTTTGTTACGTTACAAGCCTTCTTCTAATATGGATTTAAAAAAAAAAATTCCCTCAGCAATCTACACACAATACCTCATAATGACAATGTGAAGACAGTTTTTTGTATGTTTGCAAATGTATAAAAAAAAACTAAAACAGAAATACCTTATTTATATAAGTATTCAGACCTTTTGCTATGAGACTTGAAATTGAGCTCAGGTGCATCATGTTTTCATTGATCATCCTTGAGCTGTTTCTCCAAATTCTTAAATTTCTACATTCTTAAATGGAAGAAGTTTGAAACCAGCAAGACTCTTCCTAGAGCTGGGCGCCCAGAAAAACTGAGCAATCGGGGGAGAAGGGCCTTGGTCAGGGAGGTGACCAAGAACCCGATGGTCACTCTTGACAGAGCTCTAGAGTTCCTCTGTGGAGATGGGAGAAACTTCCAGGACAACCATCTCTGCAGCACTCCACCAATCAGGCCTTAATGGTAGAGTGGCCATACGGAAGCCACTTCTCAGTGTAAGCCACTCCCAGCTTGCAGTCAAAGAAACCTAAAGACTCTCAGACCGTGAGAAACAAGATTCTCTGATCTGATGTTACCGAGATTAAACTCTTTGGCTTGAATGCCAAGTGTCAGGTCTGGGGAAAACCTGGAATCATCCCTACGGTGAAGCATGGTGGTGGCAGCATCATGCTGTGGGGATGTTTTTCAGTGGTAGGGACTGGGAGACTAGTCAGGATCGAGGCAAAGATGAATGGAGCAAAGTACAGAGAGATCCTTGATGACGACCTGCTCCAGAGAGCTCAGGACCTCAGACTGGGGCAAAGGTTCACCTTCCAACAGGACAACAACCCTAAGCACACAGCCAAGTCAATGCAGGAATGGCTTCGTCAAACATCTCTGGAGAGACCTGAAAATAGCTGTGCAGCAACGCTCCCCACCCAACCTGACAGAGCTTGAGAGGATCTACAGAGAAGAATATGAGAAACTCCCTAAATACAGGTGTGCCAAGCTTGTAGCGTCATACCCAAGAAGACTCGATGCTGTAATTGCTGCCAAAGGTGCTTCAACAAAGTACTGAGTAAAGGGTCTGAATACTTTTGTAAATATGATATTTCCGTTTTTAAAATGTTTATAAATTAGCAGACATTAAAAAAAAACGTTTGCTTCGTCAATATGTGGTATTGTGTGTGGATTAATGAGGAAAAAAATACAATTTATTACATTTTAGAACAAGGCTGTAACATAACAAAATTTGGAAAAAGTCAAGGGGTCTGAATACTTTCCATTGGATTAAACGCTGGCCTAGTGCGCCTGAGTTAACAGAGCCTGATGAGTTTTATAATAAGAGCCGTTTTCCACACACAAACACAAACTCGTACCCCCACCCTCTCTGTAACAGATGTCTGTATTTAAGATGATTAACGTACTGCCTCGTCCCTCAACCCCCACTGCCACCCGTTGCTCATTATGTCAAACGTCCATTCATGTCTTACCCCCTCACAGTGTTGTCGTACTCGAGACCCTAGAGTACGGTCTCCAGACCACATATTTAGTATCTCGGTTTTATCTCGGTGTCGGATACATTTGAACTCGGTCTTGACTCAGGTCTTGACGTAGTCTCGGACAGTGAGGACTTTGTCATTTCTTCCCGAGAACAGCGGAGTAGAAAACTCAATTATCAGAGCATAAAACCGCTTCGCCAGGCCAAATATATACATTCCTTTCTTAAAACATTAATATCTTAACAGCCTTTATATATATTATAGACATGTTGCACAGTGACGAACCTATAGGCTTTCAGTGTGTGACAGGCTCATGATTCTGAAAGGACAGCAATCGTAATACCAGCGCACTCATGTAGGAGAGTGCACTTTCTGTAAAACACGAAGGTCCGGTGGTGTAGTGAATGGTAGACGCAGGTATAAACAATATACCCACTTTTTTTCAGAGGTTATTGCTTATATTCACTTCTTAATCCATAGTGATGCGTATCAAAGTAGTGTAGTGGAGGAATACGAATGATCAATTATGACGTACAACAGAGACATAATGCACAAAGTAACCTACACAATTGTAAAGCACGTGGAATATATTCACATGCGCACCACACGTTTCAACGGAATATCATCTGCAGGCAGCAAGAGTGGGCAGCTCTCAACTTTTTTTTTTTTGCATGGAACTGCTCACAGAAGAATGACATCCGTAGCCGGTAGGGTAGGAAAGACGTTTGTTTAAATGTATGATATCCAGTGGTGACGGGTCATTCGGTGTTTTGAGCCCCACCTGTTTAGCACCTATTTAGCTTGCCTGTTTTGCATGTTACTTTGGCATTAATACCTGTCTCATATCAGTTTGCAAACAATGTAAAATACAATAAACATCATTGAGTTAATAAAGCTGTGTCTCTTTTTTTCTTTCTTGAGTAAGGCAGCTCCAAAATGCAGTTGTTTCAGCCTAGCTCAGTTCTTTCTGTGTCCATGGGGCATCCAGCGGAAAATTTGGAGCTTATGGGGTTGGTAATGTTTTCTAGTTGCACTGTGATTGGCTCAGTGTTCTGTCACTCATGGGGACACTACATCACCACCAAGTCTAAGTGTAGGGCTTGAAAATTCAAAACCCTTGGATGACCCTTAGAGTTACATTAGAAGTACCCATCCAATAAGGCTCAAGGTCATTGGCCACAGATAAAATGACGTCAAATCATGTTATATCTACAGTAGCTTAGATTGGACTAATCATGTCAACATCATACTTTCTAAATCTTAGCTAGCAAGCTAGCAGTCATCATCATGAATCAAGCCGACAATCTACTGGCAAATCCTTTTCAATCCTTGTCATATGAAGAGAAATAATTAAGGGACATTTTAGATAAAATGTATCAAACAACAAGTTGGAAATTGGAAGGATCAGTGGCTAACTGCAAGCACTGCAAAGCAATCACTAGCCTGCTATTCAGTGGAGTGGGTGTGTGGTCCCAAGTCTGGGTTTAAGGGTTTCTTTCGCAAGCTTAAAAGGGTAAACATTCAACATTGGCCATGCTGTCAATCCAGCATGACTTCTGCTCGCTCAAAACAACTGGAAACTCGGAACTGGGAAATCTGATTACAGTGCGTTAAAAACAACTGGGAACTCTGAAAAAACTAACTCCGACTGGGAAAATACGTTTTGAACGGTCATCCAACTCGGAATTGCAAGTCGGGAACTCGGGCCTCTTTCTAGAGCTCTGACCTGAAGATCATTGACGTCATCATGATTTGACCTTCCGAGTTCCCAGTTGTCTTGAAAGAACCATAAATCCAGAGAATGCCATACTTTAATGACAATGTTTGATGACAAAATATGCCCACGAAGGACCGCCATGCCACCTTCCTGTTCAAGTGAGCACAACAAGGTGAGTCCAAAAATGTATTGTATGCTGCTATATAAATGATGTAACATGTATACTGTAGCTAAGAAAGGAATACAAAGGGAATGTTGTGTTGTAACGCTGTTAGGCGTTGGTGGTTCATATGTAGCCTATAGCATATGTAGCCTATAGCCTATAGCCTAGAGAAATGTCATCATCGAATATTGTATTTGTCTGTTTTATGTGCCCACTTTATTTATCCTACGGTTTTGACTTGGTGTACAGGGAGAATACTGTAAGAACGGCCCATGTTATGAATCCTGTCACTGTACATTACAAAGGTGCTGAATAAATAGTTATATTGACTACGTCTGTCCTAGCTTGCTCATTAATGTCTTAATCAAAATTACGGATTGCCTCTTATCCGCTCGTCATCCCGTTATGCCATAGTGTGTACATCTCAATTGTCAGTAGAAACCACATTGTTTAAGCAAGTCAGCCATATCTGCTATGTTTTTTTTAAAGGCAGTAAATGAGGCTGAATGAACTGTTTCGCTGCCAGACAAGGCTCTGCTGATAGCCAGGTGTAGCAGTGGTAAGGTGTTGGGACTGCTGTTGAGACAGCTTTATGTAGGCCGTAACAGTTTGTGGGCACTGTTTGTCACCGTTTTAGTGCAATTAATGTATTGTTTAGTGTTGTGCTGTGGCTTTGCTGGCATGCATTCATTTTTTTGTTTTTTTGTTTGCCCAACCAAGATTTACATGCTAAAATCGCCAGTGATGATATCTACCAGTAAATGCTAACTAAGGCAACAATGGGTTTTCAAGTGTTGGTTAGTAGGCTATTTGTGATGCGCAACTGTCATCATGTGCTGTTTGCATCAGTGGCGTGGACATGGTTTAAGCATTGTTGTGGACTTAGACCATCACACCATATTTTTTCTATAAATTAAGAAGTGTGATTTTGAAAGTGAAAATCTGAAAAATTGATAAGCAAACTCATAATTTTGGGGGGCAAAATTAGAGTATACCCTCTTCTCCAGGCTCCACTACACTTCTGCATAGGACCGACGGAAAGACAGCAGTCACACACAGCATGATGTTAAAGCACCACTACACCACTGCATAGGGCTGATGGAAAGACAGCAGTCACACACAGCATGGTGTTAAATCACCACTACACCACTGCATAGGGCCGATGGAAAGACAGCAGTCACACAGCATGGTGTTAAAGCACCACTACACCACTGCATAGGGCCGATGGAAAGACAGCAGTCACACACAGCATGATGGTATTAAAGCACCACTACACCACTGCATAGGGCCGATGGAAAGACAGCAGTCACACACAGCATGGTGTTAAAGCACCACCACCTCAGCATAGGGCTGATGGAAAGACAGTAGTCACACAGCATGATGTTCAAGCACCACTACACCACTGCATAGGGCCGATGGAAAGACAGCAGTCACACACAGCATGGTGTTATTAAAGCACCACTACACCACTGCATAGGGCCAATGGAAAGACAGTAGTCACACACAGCATGATGTTAAAGCACCACTACACCTCTGCATAGGGCTGATGGAAAGACAGCAGTCATACACAGCATAATGTTAAATGATAAGCAGTCCATAAACTCTGATGTAGGTCCCAATCATAATACAAAAACACAACCATTATGCATTTCCCAATCAAAATGTACAATTATTACATCCCATTGCAAAACAGATTTCTCATTTAGCACACAAAGTACCCGGTGAGATAAAGTTTAAAGTGGAACTGACAGCGTTTTAACTACTTTGCAGAAATGAAACAAACAGACAATAATAGTCAAAAAATATCAAATTCCCAGTTTATGCTACAAAACCAACTTAAGAGGTTTTAAAAAAATAGGTTCTATTTGACTCAACATTCCATGACGTACGCTAAGTCATTGTTGGCAGAATAGATGGATGCATTATTGTATTATTAATATAATTCACCAATACATTTCTTGGTTGTCCAAAAAATATTGCTATCAGGTTGTAAATCACAGCTGGCCTGGTACATTGTTCGCTGCCTCCATTCGGGATGCACTGTTTCAGTTTCAATGACTCAATATTCTGGACAAAAATAGACAAATGTATCTAAGGCTACAATAGAATCAAACTAAGATGAGAAAAAATAAAGACCTTCCTGACCTCTCAGAGGGGATCAGCAGGCATTTCAGATTACTCTTGACGTTTTTCTTGCGCTGAGCCTAATGATTTATGAAAACTTGCTTGGTGGGTCGATGTCCTCATTACGGTTTTACAGACGTGTTTGATACGTTATTTGCACACTTTATTTGAATATTTATGAAATGCACAGTGTTATATTTGGTAACAGTTACTTGTTTTCTCTTGATTCCAACCCCATTCGATGCATGGATGTGGTTGTAGCAATTTCTACATAAGGGTGTTAATGAAAAAAACTCACAAAAGCTCTGACGAAGGCTGATATGTAAGAGCTTATTAAAGAGCAGTGATATTAGCAAGAGCAGTGTGCGGGTTTCTTATTTTTTCTCATCTTATTCAACTGTTACCAGGCACCTACAACAAAGACAGCTCAGATGCGCGAGTGTCTTTTGAATACAATCAAACTAACAAGGGCAATGATCACAAGTCAGTCATAATTTGGCTAATATGCTAGTGTATCTATTTATGTAGCAAGCTAAAATCAGGGAGCCTAACGTTAGCAAGATAGCTAGCTGCTAGGAGGATGTCATGTCATGCCCTCATATCGTTTTTCAGTGGCTATACACAGCTAGAGATCCAGGTGTCATTTGGTTAGCTAGCAAGAACTTGAATGACTGTTATCCAGTTAGCATATCTCGGTGTTAACCCTGTCCAACAAAAACTGAAGAGATTAAATTAGATAATTGAAAACAATAATATTATTATTTTTATTATTATAATCATTATTTTATAAATCCTTAGCCTTTCTTTGAAGGCCAATTGTCCCCGAATGTGTGTTAGTAATAATTTGTAGAGTGGCTCTATTGTCCCTCAACATGCCTTTATTCACTATTCTGAATGTCTAAAGAATCCACATGTTGTTCTGAAATATGAACACAGAAATACTGGACATTTTGAACTCTTATTATGGTGGTGATGTGACAAAATTACAACATGGTCTTGAATTGGACTCGCATTTTTCTGGTCTCAGTTTTGACTCACACCCCTTTGTCCCATTCCCGGTCCCGGTCTTGACTGGGACTTGATTTGCGGTCTTGGTCTTGAATTGGTCTCGCTTTAGGTGGTCTCAAACACAACACTGCCCCCTCCCCCACCCTTCTACCCATACCCCCCACCATTCATCCAATTTCTCTTCAATTCACACCCATTTACCTTCCTCATAAATTGAATCTATTCTACATTCATCACAACAGTCTCCTCAAGTGACAGCTGTTGAGCCTTTCTACAGTGAGGTGAGTTTTCACAATATCTGTACCATCCCTTGGCTTGCACACATTGATATCAGTGTATAATGATATGCATATACATGTGCAAATGTAACACACACATGCACACTTTGATAGATCAATCAGACATGTGTGCTCAGATATGCATTCATTATTATAATCATCCCTGCTCAGACTACTCACTGCTTTTTATGCTTACACACATGGACACACAGCACATAGAACAAATAGGCTATCCTCACAGGCATGCTGTGTGCATGCTCAATTGTTAGTGATACAAATGACTTCATTTTCAGACTATTCACAAAATAATGCGTCTGACTTGTCATGGCAGAGTAAATGTCAAGCTTAGTCAGATGTTCCAACTAAATATTTTTTTAGGGATAACGTATTTTCTTTATAAAGATCTTTAAAAAAAGCTCTGACAAAGCTAAATAAACTAAAGTGATACTGGCAAGAGCAGTGTGCAAGTTTTTATTCCTTTTATCTTTAACTTCAACCCAGATCTCTGGATGTTTTATTCCCCTTCAGCAAATCAAGTCAGTCTGAACACCTGCCCTCCCCCTCCCCCACTAAACACACATACAGCTTACATCCTCCTCACACATGTACAATCTCACTGTGCCTTACACACACACGCACGCACGCACGCACGCACGCACGCACGCACGCACACACACACACACACACACACACACACACACACACACAATCTCTGGAGACATGCCCCAGCAATACATATAGAAAAATTAAGTGTATACACATTACATTATTCAAAACTAGTCCTAAAATATTGGAATATCATTCACAGGCAGATTTGATTAAATCCATCATTACCTGGTTATTTCTGATTCTGATTTCTGATTTCAGTAAAGCAGAGATACACTATCATAATAAAGCATTGAAACAAGCATTTGACCCTTATCATTAGGGATGACCATTGTGAAAGCACATCTCTAACTCTGATAGAGATAGAGGGGATAGAGGAGAGGAGGTATATAGGTTACATTTTTGGGAATGGGATAGCAATTTTCGAGTTGGCCCATTTCATGTCTGTGTAGTCATGTTTATCTGCCCAGACTTTTACCTGTCTCAAGCCACTGTAGTAGAGATGCTGACCAGACACACCGGGATGGCAACAAAACAGAATTCAGACAGCAAGGGATAGCAGCGGGGAGATGGAGAGATAAAGATAGAGCAGACAGGAAGACATGAGTACAAGATGGGCAAAGGAGGAGAGAGAGTACAGCTGCAGATTCTTCTTTGTGCGTCTTTTTCCCCTCACTGTCTACAACCTCTCTCTTCCTCCGTGTGCGAATGTGTTTTGACACCATTCCTCTGCCTCCATGTCGGTGAGCTTTGAGACAGATTGTCTCTCACCTGAAATTAAACACACGGCCAGGTGCCACTCAGATCACACCATCTGTTCATCCCGCCCTCCCTCCCTTCACCTCCCCCCCCTCTCCTTCTTACTTCTATATCTGCTTTTAGGACGCAGCTTGTGTATAGTGAGGACAACTAAAAACCTTAACATTTTCCACCATGGCAGGCAGTGTATAGCTCACTAGATACAAAGGGATGTTGAATATAGATGCACAGGGAGAAAGATAATGACACGATTCAGCTTTATGTATTCAGAAGCGCATTGGTGTATTCCCGTCTTTCAATTACTTTCATGTCATTTCTTTGTAGCGTCAGTGACAAGAGGATGGTGAAGTTAATTCTCTGGCAGTGCAGGTGGTATTAGATGATGATTACACCACAGCTGGTAATTGGGGTGAGGATACTACTTGTCTAGGGGGTGGTAGTCAGTGTGTAGCTAAGGAGGTGGTTTTCATCATTGCAGAGGTTAAGATAGGGGACACGAGGGGGTGGTTGTACAAGACTTGGGTGAGGAGGTCTGGGAGGGGAGTCACTGGGGAGACGGAAGAGAAGGTTTAGCGATGGGGAACCTGCCTGCTGATCTCCTCTGAGAGGTCAGGAGGGTCAGCCTAATAATATGATTTATATTGCTGCTAGTGCTAACTACCTCTCTGGCTTCCAGACGCCCGTACTAAAACCCATACTCCCTCACTGTCTCAGCGTACCAGTAAGCATTAAAACCTAACAAAGAATACAACTCAGTAAACATTAATAAAAAGAAGAGGGAGATCAGAGGAAAATATTCAGAGACTGAGTGAAGGAGGACCAGAACCCTATAGGTCCTGGTCAAAGTTAGTGCATTATATAGGGAATAGCATTTGGAACATAATACTAGTCTGTTTCTATAGAGACTGCAGAGAGAGAATGCCTGTCACCTCATAATCTGCTCCATAAATGACACTTGGCAGCACACTTGCTGTGTGGTTATGCTCATCAAGCTGCTCTAACTTTGATTTGAATGTGTGACGAGAGAGAGAGAGAGAGAGAGAGAGAGAGAGAGAGAGAGAGAGAGCAGGATGACTAAGGCGCTGACTGGATGCATCATGTACAGGGAATATAGGAAAGCCACCTCTGACCTTCCTCTTGGGCATATCAACTCAAAGGGAAATGGAGCTCACATGTCAGAGTGAGTTAGTTTTTCTGTGGCACACTGTTGTGTGTCTGTGTGTGTAGTTCAGTGAGGTAGAATGCCACTTGTTCCGCATTTTGCTCATGGGAGTGCCCA
Organism: Oncorhynchus nerka; assembly: GCF_034236695.1. Taxonomy (NCBI): domain Eukaryota; kingdom Metazoa; phylum Chordata; class Actinopteri; order Salmoniformes; family Salmonidae; genus Oncorhynchus; species Oncorhynchus nerka. The sequence continues at coordinate 55,197,811 of NC_088399.1, read as the reverse complement.
AGTCCCAAATGCGACCCGGTCTTTCTATGTAGTACTAGTGCACTCATTTTGACCAGGGCCCATAAGGCTCTAGCCAATAGTGAACTACATAGGGAATAGGGTGCCATTTGGAACTCCACCAGTGTGTGCTGTTGAACGTCAGAGAGGGCACTCACCCCTGGTAGCGTCTTCTGCTCGTGCAGTGCATTCTGGGCTTTGAGTGCAGACTCTCGTTCGCAGTATGTCAGGAAGGCACAGCCTGGGGTAGGATTGAGGGTACATTATACCATTAAACATAGGATGTATTTGTATACTGTGATACAACAGTGGACAAAGAGAAATTGCAGCAGGTTGCACTGTTATTTTAAAGGGGAAGTTGTTGTTTTTCAACCAATTCTCTATTTTTTAAATGTAAATGGCATGTTAAAGAAGGGTCCAGACACCTTTTTGGTTATTTCCCGTTTTTGAAAAACTTACCCCAAACAGCAAATCACTTCCTCATCCTCTTTGTGTAATTTGGAGCCCCCAGAAAAAAACATTAACAAAGGCTCCAAAAACACCCAAATACAGTGCCTTCAGAAAGTATTCACACCACTTGACTTTTTCCACATTTTATTGTGTTACAGGCTGAATTTAAAATTGATATTAGTATTGATTCGATTTTTGAATGACTACGTCATCTCTGTACCACACATACAATTATCTGTAAGGTCCCTCAGTCGAGCAGTGAATTTCAAACACAGATTCAACCACAAAGACCAGGGAGGTTTTTCAATGCCTCGCAAAGAAGGGCACCTATTGGTAGATGAGTAAAAATTAAAAAAGAAGACATTGAATACTTCTTTGAGCATGGTGAAGTTATTAATTACACTTTGGATGGTGTATCAATACACCCAGTCACGACAAAGATAAAGGCGTCCTTCCTAACTCAGTTGCAGGAGAGGAAGGAAACTGCTCAGGGATTTCACCATGAGGCCAATGGTGACTTTAGAACAGTTACAGAGTTGAATTGCTGTGATAGGAGAAAAATTGAGGTTGGATAAACAACATTATAGTAAAAAAATATATATATTTTAATTGAACCTTTATTTAACTAGGCAAGTCAGTTAAGAACTAATTCTTATTTACAATGATGGCCTACCGGTAAACAGTGGGTTAACTGCCTTGTTCAGGGGCAGAATGACAGATTTGTACATTGTCAGCTCGGGGATTCGATCCAGCAACCTTTCGGTTACTGGCCCAACGCTCTAACCTGCCGCCCCTGAGTTACTCATATAGTTACTCCAAAACTAACCTAAATGACAGAGTGAAAAGAAGGAAGCCTGTATAGAATAAAAAACATTCCACTGCAAAAAATGTGGCAAAGAAATTAACTTTATGTCCTGAATACAAAGTGTTACAGTATGTTTGGGGCAAATCCAACACAACACGGAGTGCCACCCGTCACATTTTCAAGCATGGTGGGGCTGCATCATGTTATGGGTATGATCGTCATCGGCAAGGACTACAGAGTTTTTTAGGATAAAAAAAATTGAATAGAGCTAAGCACATGCAAAATCCAAGAAGAAAATCTGTTTCAGACACTGGGAGACACATTCACCTTTTTCCAGGACCATAACCTAAAACACAAGGCCAAATATACACTGGAGTTGCTTTCACCAAGATGACATTTCTGAGTGGCCTAGTTACAGCTCTTACTTAAATCAGCTTGAAAATCTATGACAAGACATGAAAATGGCTGTCTAACAATGATCAACAACCAACTTGACAGAGCTTGAAGAATTTTATAAAGAATAATGTGCAAATATTGTACAATCCAGGTGTGATAAGCTCTTAGAGACTTACCCAGAAAGACTCAGCTGTAATCGCTGCCCAAGGGTGATTCTAACATGTATTGACTCAGGGGTGTGAATTCTTAAGTAAATGAGATATTTCTGTATTTCATTTTGCAAAGATTTCTAAAAATGTTTTTTCACTTTTTCAACAACCTGAAAATAATATATATATATATATATACTAAATAATATATATATATATTATAACATAGTTTTTGTGTCTCAAAATCATTGTAATCTGGTTAATGTTAAAAATCTAAATGAAAATGATTCAAATATAAAATTCAACCAGAGAGCACACTTAGGTCATGGGAAAAGGCTGCACTTGACCGTTGCACTTGAATCATTCCCACAGTGATGGCTAGGCCTGCTACGCTATAACATCACACACTATTGCAGAGACTTTGATAATACAGGCCGGAATTGATATGTTGAAAACAGTGTGTGGGGAGGCAGAGGCACAGAAACTCACATCAATACCTTTGTCAGATAACACTGTTAAATGAAGAATTTATGCTATTGAGGAAACTGACTGAACAACTCAAAAACTCCCCGGCTTATGCTCGCCAAATGGATGTTAAGCTGTGAGGGCTGAGATGCTCATGCATTAGATGCCCATGCATTGACTTTTGTCAGGGGATGCTATTTGTCTGGGGAAGCTATTTACGAGGACATATTGTTCTGTCTCACGATTCCCGAGCATGAAACGATATAGGGGATGCTGCGTGGCTATATTGACGAAAAACAGATGACATATGGGATCGAATGGTGGGCTTTTGCGCAGATGGGGTTTCATCTATGGCGGGCAGGCCGGCCGGCCTCTGTACTCTAGTTATGAATGTGTCTCCCTCTGCCATATGGACGCATTCTATGATACACCGAGAGCAACTGGCGGCAAAAGAGCTGAGCACAGAACTGGGGGGATGTACTGCAGCAAGTAACTTCAATTGTAAACTACATCAAACCACATCCACTGCACGCACGCCTGTTTGCAAAACTATGTGGAGATGTGGGATCAGAGCATGACAATGTTCCATTCCACACCAAGGCTTGGATGTTATTGAGGGGCAATTTTGGATTTTTCGCATTGAGAGAGGAACTGTTGTTTTTCACAGTATATGTAAATGCGCCTTGGCATAGATTCCACAAGCGTCTGGCAAGAGCAGTGTGCAAGCACCCCATGCTTTCATTATACTTTGTATCACTCATTTACTCAAGTGATTCCTTTATTTTGGCCTGTAGAATGGACAGAGAAGTATCGCTCGAGATGAAACAAAATGGAAAATACAATTTCATGACACAACATCTAAAGACCTGCATCACTACACTGAGAACTTTGCCAACGACATATTTGGGTGTTTTTGGAGCTTTTGCTCATGTTTTTTCAGGGCCCCCCATACTAGAGAAAGGGGGATACCTAAGCCAGTATGTTACGCCCTGACCTTAGAGATCCTTATTATTCTCTGTGTTTGGTTAGGTCAGGGTGTGAATCGGTTGGGAAATTCTATGTTTTCTGTTTCTTTGTTTTTGGCTGAGTGTGGTTCCCAATCAGAGGCAGCTGTCTATCGTTGTCTCTGATTGGGGATCATACTTAGGCAGCCCTCTTTCCCACCATTAGGTTGTGGGATCTTGTTTTCTGTTTAGTTACTGTTGCCTGAAAGAATTCAGTGTTTTCAGTGTTTTTATTTTGTTTGAGTGTTTTTTAAATTAAAATCATGAACACTTTCCACGCTGCGCTTTGGTCTACTCTTTCTAGCACCAACGAGAGCTGTTACACAGGACAACTGAATGCATTTAACCCAACCCCTCAAAAAATGTGAGATCACAAAAAAGGTGTCACACCCTAATCTGTTTCACCTGTCTTTGTGCTTGTCTCCACCCCCATCCAGGTGTCGCCCATCTTCCCCACTATCCCCTGTGTATTTATACCTGTGTTCTCTGTTTGTCTGTTGCCAGTTCGTTTTGTTAGTGAAGCCTACCAGCGTTTGTTCCCCTGCTCCTGTCTGTTCTTGCTCCTGTTTTCTAGTCCTTTCTGGTTTTGAACGTTCTGCCTGCCCTGACCCCGCCTGCCATTCTATACCATGCCCTACCTCACTGGATTATTGACCCCTGCCTGCCCTGACCCTGAGACTGCCTGCCATTCTGGACCTTTTGCACCCTATCTGGATTACTGACCTCTGACTGCCTTTGACCTGTTGTTTGCCTGCCCCCGTACTAAAAATAAACTGTGGTTTCTTCGACACTGTCTGCATCTGGGTCATACTTGAAACCTGATAAAAGGTATCTGGACCATTCTATAATATGCCATTTACATCAAAAATAGAGATTTGGTTGTAAAAAAGAGAATTTCTTTTCTATAATGACACCCTATTCCCTATATTGAGCACTACTTTTAACCTGAGCCCTATAGCTCCTGGTCAAAAGTAGTGCAAATCATATGGAATAGGGTGCCATTTGAGACGTAACCCATTGGGTCAGCTGGTCCAAAGACAAGCTGGCAGGTGCACTTATGAAACACATTTATTTTGTAGGCTGGCCATATCTGCCAGTGGCAATACACCTGTTACATAGATAGCATAGCCTAAATACCCTCAATCATATAGCCTAAACAATGTCTCATGCCTGACAGCTGGACTATGCATTGTAATGTACAGTAAATGTCCATACAAAGGAAATAGGGATTCAATGCACAGTGTGGGAGACAACGTATTTCTATAGAACTGTGCATTATATAATCAAGTATTTCCCGTGCGCTCTACAGCATAGCCTACACAGTAATTGTTTCCTCTCCCCTTACCTTTGTGCATCCCCGTGTATTTGTCCTTTATCACCGTCAACTCATAGATCTTCCCGAACTGTTCAAAGATGGGTTTCAAGTCCTTCTCCTCAAGATTTCGGGGTATCTGCCCGATGAAGAGCTTGATTGCATCGGCCTCCTTCATTGAGACAGTGTGGGATTGGAGCAACCCGTTGCGCACCGAGGATGGACACTGAAAAGGTGGTGAGAGGGAGCAGGAAGAACCTATAGCTCTTTGGACGAGTTAGAGATGACGGGGGAAAAATTCAACTCCGTCCTGGAGACGAGGAGAGGGACGATAGAGGAACAGATGAGAAGAAGAGCTCTAGACTAAATTATTAATTCATTCTTAAATGTATAATAACTTTCATTTTCTTTACAATTGTTGAAGAGCAGGAGCAATCTGGTGTAGGCTGACTAACAAAAACATCACGGTCACCAGTTGGTATAGCTATGCAAAATATCTTGGAATCTTGAAATTATAATGAATTGCAATTATTTTTACCTATAATGTTTTGTAATCTGTCCCCAAATTTGATAAATTGATTATAACCAATTATGTTCTGACTCATATATATATACACACACACATATTTGTTTAAATATTTACATGAATGCAAATAAACATAGACATCGAAGTAGCCTACTCCTTTGTTCAACCGTCTATCGGTCTAAACTGCTGGTTTAAACCCATAGGCTATACTGTCACGTTGTGTCAACGTATAGCCTCTTCGGTCCCTTTGTCAAGATGGGGTGACAATAACAATGACTTGAACATAATCTGTAATTTTACACCACGTCAATAGGACAACAAAATAATCACCTACTATTTATCTATGATCCTCCTTCGTCTTAAGGTTCGTTGCTAGCTGAATCCCCCCTTTCTCCTCTGTCCCCTATCAAATCGGGTTTCTTTTCGGTTTGTGTCTATTCTCCAGTTCAATTCATTTGTCTAATGTAGGACCCCTCTGATTCCGTGCCTTGACAAGTTACCCCCAAAAGAGCGCACGTAACAAATCGAGCGACGTCCTTCTTTATCTATAAACATGAGCATGTGATGCTTTACCCAGTAGTTTTTTAGGTGTTATTTGTGTACAAACCCTGTTTACCACATTAAATACACACAAATTAGGATTTTATATAATAATGACAACCTCTGGGATTATTCAAGCGGTTGGTGGTTATCAGGATAGACTCCCTATGATCCAACACAGGAAATGGGAGGTTATTGCTGCCGCTCGCTCCGGCATTGGCTGGCTCTCTGTCTGTCTACTTAGTTGCATTTGACGTCGTAATCCGGTGTCTCCCTCCGGTCGATCTATTGCTGCCAAAGGGCCAGGGTTCGGGTCTGAAAGCGCGCTTTTGACTGCAACTACAGTATTGCTTCCGTACTGCATGTTAACTGAATTACGGATGTTTAAGACAATTCACATGTATTACCCTATAGAGAAGTAAGAGAGATATAGTCCCAACGATGCGACCCAGTCGTTAAATATTTTTGTTCTAACGGTGCGTTCGTAAATTCCCTCTGGAGTGCCAGAGAGTGCTCAGGGTGCGCTCTGGGCATTCGTAAATTCTGAGAGTTGTCAGATTGTCCCTTCTTACATTCAGAGCGCACACTGGATGTGGACACTCTGGCCGAGTAGGGTTGACCCGAGCGTTCTGACCTCAACCGCAGTCAAGCACCCAAGCTAACTGGCTAACGTCGGCTAGCTTGCTAGATACTTCCAGACACAAATGAGAGAACACCCCACTCTGACCACTTTACTCACCCTAGAGGTAGTCAGGCTGTTATCAAGCTATCTAGAGCATTGGTGACTGTAACTATGCTACTGGCAACAATTTAATTATGTTTTTTTCCCTAGTGTTAACTGACACCGGTCATATGTTTGTAAATTCATCAATTAAAGGCCCTACATGGTCAATCCAAAAACTGCAGTGGCCATACAGCATTTACTGCATGCTGCCTATGCAGAAGTCAGAGCAAACATTCTTTTGGGATTTAAACAGCAGAGCTGTTGTGAAGGAAGTTGTCAAGGAACTGAGTTTGTGTTTATACAGGACCTCCCACCGCCACCTACCATCAACCAATCATGTCAATGCGGCGATATACTGGAGCCATCTGCATTATTAAAACATTTTGGAGGGCACGGTGATGCGGTACTGAGATCAATTTGCCCTCTGCATGCCTCCAGAGGCTCCACAATTGTGTCACACCCTCCATACGGAGCCTCCGACCACATTTTCGATTCAAGCATAAATGTGCTTTTATTCTGCAATCTGGCACACTCAGACGAGAGTGCTCTGAAATTGGAATAGATAGCCAGAGTGAATTTATGAACGCACCCTAAATCTATGGACCCAGTCGTTCATTCTAAGTGTTCCATTGCCATGATGGCAATGTTCGTATCCCTTGCTTGCTAGCTAGCCAGGCAATTTTGGCTAACGCAGTCACTTGAAACAGTGTAGCCAGAATAACAGCAAATTAGCTGCATCTGTGTTTGTTTAAACTGTTTTCTAGTGATTCTTTTGGGGATACATCCATAACAACGAGCTAATAATGTGTGATTTCGCCATGTATAGAACATTTGCTCTCTTGCCAGGCCACTGCTCAGAAGAGATAAACAACTACACAGCTAACACAGTCAGTAACTGTGTGTGGGTAAAATCAATGGGAAAGCCAGAAAAAAAGCCATATTACAATCTACAGTGCATTCGGAAAGTATTCAGACCCCTTTACTTTTTCCACATTTTGTTACTTACAGCCTCATTCTAAAATGCTGTTTTCTCTCATCAATCCACACACAATACCCCATAATGACAAAGCAAAAAATGTTTTTTAAGACATTTCTGCAAATCTATAAAGAAAAAAACAGATATATCACATTTACATAAGTATTTAAGACCCTTTACTCAGTACTTTGTTGAAGCACCGTTGGCAGTGATTACAGCCTTGAGTCTTCTTGGGTATGACGCTACAAGATTGGCACACCTGTATTTGGGGAGTTTCTCCCATTCTTCTCTGCAGAACCTCTCAAGCTCTGTCAGGTTGTATGGGGAGCGTCGCTGCACAGCTATTTTCAGTTCTCGCCGGAGATGTTCAATGGGTTCAAGTCTGGGCTCAGGCTGGGTCACTCAAGGACATTCAGAGACTTGAAGCCACTCCTGCAATGTCTTGGCTGTATGCTTAGGGTCGTTGTGCTGTTGGAAGTGAAGGGTCACTCAAGGACATTCAGAGACTTGAAGCCACTCCTGCAATGTCTTGGCTGTATGCTTAGGGTCGTTGTGCTGTTGGAAGGTGAACCTCTGCCCCAGTCTTGAGATCCTGAGTGCTCTGGAGCTGGTTGTCATCAAGGATCTCTCTGTACTCTGCTCCATTTATCTTTCCCTCAATCCTGACAAGTCTCCCAGTCCCTGCCGCTGAAAAACATCCCCACAGCATGATGCTGCCATCCACCATGCTTCACCGTAGGGATGGTGAGAGGTTTCCTCCAGACGTGACGCTTGGCATTCAGGCCAGAGTTCAATCTTGGTTTTATCAGACCAGAGAATCTTGTTTCTCATGGTCTGAGTGTCCTTTTGGTGCCTTTTGGCAAACTCCAAGTGGGATTTCATGTGCCTTTTTCTGAGGAGTGGCTTCCGTCTGGCCACTCTACCATATAGGCCTGATTGGTGGAGTGCTGCAGAGATGGTTTTCCTTCTGGAAGGTTCTCCCATCTCCACATAGGAACTTTGGAGCTCTGTCAGATTGACCATTGGGTTTTTGGTCACCTCCCTGACCAAGACCCTTCTCCCCCGATTGCTCAGTTTGTCCGGGCGGCCAGCTCTAGGAAGAGTCTTGCTGGTTCCAAACTTCCCTTCCCCAGATCTGTGCCTCGACACAATCCTGTCTCGGAGCTCTACTGGCAATTTCTTCAACCTCATGGCTTGGTTTTTGCTCTCACGTGCACTGTCAACTGTGGGACCTTATATAGACAGGTGTGTGCCTTTCCAAATCATGTCCAATCAATTGAATTTACGACAGGTGGACTCGAATCAAGTTGTAGAAACATCTCAAAGAGGATCAATGGAAACAGGATGCACCTGAGCTCAATTTTGAGTCTCATAGCAAAGGGTCTGAATACTTAAATAAGGTATTTCAGTAAAAAAAAAGAAAACTTTTACAAAAATGTCTAGAAACCTGTTTTCGCTTTGTCATTATGGGGAATTGTGTGTTGATTGATGAGGAAAAAAATACTTAATACATTTTAGAATAAGGCTGCAACGTAACAAAATGTGGGAAGTGGTCTGAATACTTTCCGGAGGCACTGTATGTGTTGTGATAATTGCGTTATTTGATCTATAACCTGTTAGCTCATATGCCTTCAGACCGTGCTATATAGGCCTAAGGTCGAGACAATAAGGAGACACAATGGCAGGAAAAATTCAACCACACCTTTGTTTCATCACAAAACCGGAGAGCAACTTCTGTTCAGTGGCGTCCATAAAGCATATTGCAGGTAACAAACAGTTACATGACCTACAGCATGGTCAAGCAAGTTAATGTTTCAGACATTTTCAGACTACTAAACAGCTATTGATTTAGAACCACGGAGAGTTAACGGAAGTCACAAAGAAAACAGGAGCTGCAATTCCAGCACCATTTCAACATCATCATTTCAACATAATCAAATCACCTATGTTTAGTCTAATACAATGGCAACTAAAATATACCAAAAACAATTAAGTCCAATGTAAGCTAAATAGGATGTAGCTGTCCATGGTTCTGATTTATGTATGTGTGTGTGTGTGCATGCATGCATGCGTTTGTGCAAAAAGAAAAAAAATGTTGACTCACCCTACAGTACATCTAGAGAAACGACAATGTCATCGGTCTATGACTGTTATACAGTACACACTTTTATTTTTTGCTGTCCTAGGCTACCTGGCTAAAATGCTTGCTCACTAGCCTAACTTCCTTTCATGGGCAATGTTAGCTACTTGAAAATAAAGGAGAGCGGCACACTCTAGGAGCTCAGATGCAAAAATGTTATTACCAACGTTTCGACAGCCAAGCTGTCTTCATCAGGGTATAATCACAAACGCTGCAGGGTGACTCTTTTATATAGTGTCAAAAGACACACAGGTGTCTGTAATCATGGCCAAGTGTGGCCTAATATCATTGGTTAATTCTCATATTAAAATGGCATACAAAGAACAGCATACAAAAAACAAATGGATAGCATACGGTCATACATTTATTTTAGACTACACAAGCTTACAAACAATTACAATGGCAAAAGTCACAATAATCACAAGAATTGCTTCAGATCAACAGCTTGGCTGTCGAAACATTGGATATGACATTTTTGCATCTGAGCTCCTAGAGTGTGCGGCTCTCCTTTATTTTCAAGTTTTCTACTCCGCTAGCCAGCACCTCGCCTAAATAGGTGTGCGTTTCTTTTTCTTCTAGATTGCAATGTTAGCTACTTAACATTAGCCTTCTAGCTACATACTGAACTTCCAACATCTCAGTCCAGGGGCCCAAAGTATGAATTTATGGTTGGATCAGAATTACCGTTGTAATCATTGGCCAGTATGGAGAATTAAGTAAAGTGGCGTGTCCAAATCCCTATCTCCATCCATGGCTAATTTAGGAAAAGGGCCAATTTTGTGCGAGCTAGCTAGCCACCTGACAACAACACAATGAGATGCAACAATTCAAGTTATTTCTGTCAATGATGCATTTCTCTTGATGCGATTCAGATCAACTTTATTATCCCACCAGGGGGAAATTAATTTGGTCATGTGCTTCTTCTGTATGTTGTAAAAGCGTTACATGGTCGCTGCACATATAATTGCATAATGCAGAAAATACACGAGAGTTCAGGGGCTTTGATTTAACAAAGTTAAACATTTTCACTGTAGTGTCCAAAATGTCTTTCAAGCGGTCAGTTATTCCCTTGGAAGCAAAAGCTTCTCGGTAGATGCTGCAGTTCACCCAAATGGTGTTGGGAACAACTGCTTGCACGCGTATTACCACTCCACTATGTCTCCCTGTCATGGCTTTTGCACCATCAGTACAGATACCAACATCTTGATGCCACAAAGCCATCCAGTACTTTAAAAATATCCTTTCATGTTGTCCTGGTTTCCAGTGGTTTGCAAAAGAGGATGTCTTCCTTAATTGACCCCCAATAAACGTAACGGACATATACCAGTAGCTGTGCCAGGCCCACCTCGTCCGTTGACTCATCCAGCTGTAACACATATAATTCACTGTATGCGAAGCAGTAATTGTTTCAAAACATCTCCTGTCATGTCACTGATGCCTCGTGAAACAGTGTTAATGAAGGTACTGTCTGTATAGTTTTTTGGGGCCTTTTCCCCCAGCATTGTCCCAGCCATATCTGCTGCAGTAGGAAGAATTAAGTCCTCCACAATAGTATAGGGCTTGCCTGTCCTGGCCACTCGGTAGCTCACCATATAAGACCCTTTTAGCCCCTTCTAATTAATGGTATCTGTTGCTTTTATACTACTCGAGAGTCGTCTTTATTCTCCCTCAAACTCTGGTGGCTTATTTTTCAAATAGTCATGTTTAGTTTCTAAATGTCTGCTCAAGAGTGAAGGTTTCCCACGAGAGAGTAACGGTTCATGTGAATTATTTGACTAGGCTACCTGTATTTAACATTGTGTTGTTATTTCGCTTGAACATTAAATGGTGTAATTTTATTTTTGGCAGTGAAACGAGGCTACTCAGGCGAGAAAAAAAACTCACCCAAATGTATAGCGCCGTTGGAAAATATAAAATGTACTGTTTGAAACTGTGAAAACATATATATATTTAAAAATGGGATTCACATTTTTTTATTTGGTGTACCCCAGTTTTGGAATACTGTAATGCTAGGCTTACAGACTAGAATCTGGGTTTAGGATTGTAATTCAACTTTGTCATGGTTTGGTTAGCGAGATGCAGGTAGCCTATAGATCTTGATAGCCTAGGTAAGAAGTCAAATTAACGATTTAGCAGCTTGCTTATTTAACATGAACAGAGAGGTGATTTCGAGGTAAGCGCTTCTGCTGCCCAATACCCTGCTGGAATAGGCTACTGAGGATGGGGTTGTAATTTCAATCACTCAATCATATATTAATAATATGGATATGAACTGAATAGGCCTATGCTTGTCAACAACAGCCATTTTTAATTTACCCATAGCCTAATCTGATTGACCATTACCTTCAATCTAAAGCATTCTAACAACAGCTGATCGGCAATTGAGATATAACTGTGACCATGTTCACAATTGATAACTTCCTATTTCATTAACTAAACATGGCCATTAATAATTGCATAATAACTCAAGGCTACAACAACAATAAACTGAAGTTATAGGCTATTTATTAAATCTGCCTGCCTGCCAGCTCCAGGTTTTTTAAATTGTATTTTTAATTTCACCTTTATTTAACCAGGTAGGCCAGTTGAGAACAAGTTCTCATTTACAACTGCTACCTGGCCAAGATAAAGCAAAGCAGTGCGACACAAACAACAACACAGAGTTACACATGGAATAAACAAACATAGTCAATAGAAAAAAAGGGAGGCTACACAAGTGGCACAAATTGATTTGCAATGACTCCAGTGGTATCATAATGTCATAATTTTTTATTGTATGAAATGGTGGGCTACAGTATCCTATATATGCGTAGAAATCAATACACTCTCCATATTCAATGTCAGCTTCATTGTGGACTTTTCCCCATATCAGAAGCACGCAAGGGAGTTCCATAACTTCCATTTAAAATGTCCACCTGCGCAGTGCTCGAGACCTAAGAACTGAGTGTGCGTAAAACCCTTCGCTTGATATGGTTTTCCAAAAGCAAAGTCGACATTAGAATGCAGTTTAAACAACCTCCGAGCAAATGTATCTCATAAGGTCATTTTTCTGTGCATTGTCGCCTTATTTCTTGATGTGCATCAGTTCGAGCTCGTTAATACGTTCTATGGAAAAAGGTTGGAAATAGGTGTCTCCATAATGCCAATCTAAATAGCCTACCTACAACTGGTAAAAAGTTATCATGACTTGCGCTCGTACTGCTCCGCCTCCTCTCACTCACGTGACTCAGATGTCTGCTGCAGCGCTGACTCAACACACACACATTTGGGGAGTGATTCAGGCCAGAATTCAGCCTTTTGCAGCTAGTGATATCTCTCGCCATGTTCCTTAACTTCTTCCATTAATTAACATGGACTGTCAATGCAGACAAGTATTTTTCTAAGGCCTCAAACTGCCAACACGTCACATTCATGTCACGTGACAGTACACGTCATGTAGACGTAGTGTTCACGTTGTGTACACGTGACACAGACGTCACGTGCCAGTTTGCGTGTAAATTTATTATGAAAGACCTCTCCACTGTGTAGATATGCCTATTTGTCAAATCAATATGGACACAAAGGCTTCTTTGTTGGAGGGAGCCCTATTCAGAAATAAGAGGTAGCCTAGGTCTCTAGTGGTGCGTTCAAAACACCTGGGAACTCAGCAATCTCCGACTTCAGCGCGTTCATGAAAAACAGCCCCCCCCCCCGGGTTTTACCGGTTTAACAGACACAATCACTGTCACCATGCAATCCTTAGGCTATCAATTTCTGTGGAGTTAATAGCAGGGATTGAATTGAGGGGGTATGAGGGGATATTGGCCTAACCCTTGTTATAGAGATGGGCAAGTAGCGTATGCTACCCCTTGTTGTTTAGCCTTTAAAAAAAACAATAGTCCAGATGATATATAGCCATCTTGGCTATAACAATGATTAACTCCGCGATTATTTCTGCAGTCTACTATCCTATTGAAGGCCTTGCTCTGCCTCAAACATGGTAGGCCTATAGGCTTATGAAAACATGGACTTTTAAATAAAAAGCAACTGTCATTATCACACAGAAAATATGGTTGTTTTATTAAATGCTCTGCAATTTAGAATATTAGTGGTAGACTATGCCTATAGCAAAATACCAAAAATATAGATCGGAATGGGTCTAACAGATAAACATTTTTTAAATTTTATTCAGGAGAATCGCATTGAATCAGGGTATTTTTCTCAGTGCAGTTGCCTTCTTTGCATAACCTTAGCCTACACCGAACCGAAAACATCCCAGCATATTTTGATCACAGATCATGACAATGCCTGAACATTTCAACTACATTTTTCATTGATTTAGCCCACTATTGCCTACAGATTTGATACACACTTAGGTCTATATTTAATCTGGATTTGACAAACAGCCTGACTAGGATATCCAGGCACTTGTCATCTCCCGTCTGGATTACTGCAACTCGCTGTTGGCTGGGCTCCCTGCCTGTGCCATTAAACCCCTACAACTCATCCAGCTACAAGACCATGGTGCTTGCCTACGGAGCTGTGAGGGGAACGGCACCTCAGTACCTCCAGGCTCTGATCAGGCCCTACACCCAAACAAGGGCACTGCGTTCATCCACCTCTGGCCTGCTTGCCTCCCTACCACTGAGGAAGTACAGTTCCCGCGCAGCCCAGTCAAAACTGTTCGCTGCTCTGGCCCCCCAATGGTGGAACAAACTCCCTCACGACGCCAGGACAGCGGAGTCAATCACCACCTTCCGGAGACACCTGAAACCCCACCTCTTTCAGGAATACCTAGGATAGGATAAAGTAATCCTTCTCACCCCCCTTAAAAGATTTAGATGCACTATTGTAAAGTGGCTGTTCCACTGGATGTCTTAAGGTGAACGCACCAATTTGTAAGTCGCTCTGGATAAGAGCGTCTGCTAAATGACTTAAATGTAATGTAAATGTAGGATCCTTTGACTTCTCCCTGCGCCATATGTGTTCCTAATTTAAATAAAGGTTAATTAAATAAAAAATAATAACACAGAGTATATGACTGTCACCAATAGGCTAAAACAGCGTGGTTACACGTCTTCAATTCAGAATAATCTCTAAGAGAAAAAAATGTGTGTCTGATACACACAGGAGCTTGGTAGCTAGTTCTCAAAGTCACTTCCATTTTAACCAAATTCAAGCAGAAACTCATGCCAAACCTGAATTAACATTTCTTTGCATTTAGAGCTAGTTAAAACAAAAGACTGGGAAACACAGGCAGATTCTAATCTAATCAACTCTGAACTGTCCGCTGTCCTGTAACAATAAATCCATAGCACTTGCAGTACAATAAAATATGACAAAATACATAAGTCTTAATGAACTCTTGAACAATCCAAACATGACAATTTAAATCACACAGTAACATTAATTAATTAATTGATTCACGTTTTCATCTGTCTTCACACCTTTCCTGGCGTCAGTGAATCCAGGACTTCGATGGGAATGTATCTTCTCAGAGATGACCACAGATAAGGTATGTTTGAACGTTGCAATAGCCCACAGATGGCATGTCATCCAGACAATGTCATAAATCACGATTGAGTCATCATGCTGGGCCTCGCACGCCAGCCAGTCATCAGTCGCGAGTATATCTATCAGTCTCTCATTCTTCCACTACAGCAGTCATTTAGGGAAAACAAATTAAAAATCAAATTCCCATGTGGATCATCGAAACATAGACACTGCTCAAAAAATAAAGGGAACACTTAAACAACACAATGTAACTCCAAGTCAATCACACTTCTGTGAAATTAAACTGTCCACTTAGGAAGCAACACTGATTGACAATAAATGTCACATGCTGTTGTGCAAATGGAATAGACAACAGGTGGAAATTATAGGCAATTAGCAAGACACCCCCAATAAAGGAGTGGTTCTGCAGGTGGGGACCACAGACCACTTCTCAGTTCCTATGCTTCCTGGCTGATGTTTTGGTCACTTTTGAATGCTGGCGGTGCTTTCACTCTGGTGGTAGCATGAGACGGGGTCTACAACCCACACAAGTGGCTCAGGTAGTGCAGCTCATCCAGGATGGCACATCAATGCGAGCTGTGGCAAGAAGGTTTGCTGTGTCTGCCAGCGTAGTGTCCAGAGCATGGAGGCGCTACCAGGAGACAGGACAGTACATCAGGAGATGTGGAGGAGGCCGTAGGAGGGCAACAACCCAGCAGCAAGACCGCTACCTCCACCTTTGTGCAAGGAGGAGCAGGAGCACTGACAGAGCCCTGCAAAATGACCTCCAGCAGGCCACAAATGTGCATGTGTCTGCTCAAACGGTCAGAAACAGACTCCATGAGGGTGGTATGAGGGCCCGACGTCCACAGGTGGGGGTTGTGCTTACAGGCCAACACCTTGCAGGACGTTTGGCATTTGCCAGAGAACACCAAGATTGGCAAATTCGACACTGGCGCCCTGTGCTCTTCACAGATGAAAGCAGGTTCACACTGAGCACAATGTGACAGGCGTGACAGTCTGGAGACACAGTGGAGAACGTTCTGATGCCTGCAACATCCTCCAGCATGACCGGTTTGGCAGTGGGTCAGTCATGGTGTGGGGTGGCATTTCTTTGGGGGGCCGCACAGCCCTCCATGTGCTCACCAGAGGTAGCCTGACTGCCATTAGGTACCGAGATGAGATACTCAGACCCCTTGTGAGACCATATGCTGGTGCTGGCCCTGGGTTCCTCCTAATGCAAGACAATGCTAGACCTCCTGTGGCTGAAGTGTGTCAGCAGTTCCTGCAAGAGGAAGGCATTGATGCTATGGACTGGCCCACCCGTTCCCCAGACCTGAATCCAATTGAGCACATGTGGGACATCATGTCTCGCTCCATCCACCACAGACTGTCCAGGAGTTGGCGGATGCTTTAGTCCAGGTCTGGGAGGAGATCCCTCAGGAGACCATCCGCCACCTCATCAGGAGCATGCCCAGGCGTTGTAGGGAGGTCATACAGGCACGTGGAGGCCACACACACTACTGAGCCTCATTTTGACTTGTTTTAAGGACATTACATCAACGTTGGATCAGCCTGTAGTGTGGTTTTCCACTTTAATTTTGAGTGTGACTCCAAATCCAGACCTCCATGGGTTGATAAATTTGATTTCCATTGATAATTTTTGTGTGATTTTGTTGTCAGCACATTCAACTATGTAAAGAAAAAAGTACTTAATAAGAATATTTCATTCATTCAGATCTAGGATGTGTTATTTTAGTGTTCCCTTTATTTTTTTGAGCAGTGTGTATATATATATATATATTTTTAACCGATGCCTGTTTATTCATAAAAAGCAGAAGATAGTAAATCATAATAATCACAATGGTTAGCCTATGCAAAATAATAGGAAAACATTCTAAGCTTATTAATATTACTACATTTTGCCTAACTAGGCAAATCAGTTAAGAACTATTCTCATTTACTATGACGGCCTACCCCAGCCAAACCCTGACGACGCTGGGCCAATTGTGCGGTGCCCTATGGGACTCCCAATCACGGCCGGATGTGATTCAGCCTGGATTATAGCCTGGATTCTATAATGCGCCATGTAATTGTTTGGTTTAATTCTTTCATGACTAATCCATCCTATTAGTAGAATAGAGTAGCTGCATTCCTCATTTTAAAGCGTAATTATTTGACTAAACACTTATAATTCAGTTCTATTGGTAGTTATTTACACTATACACATAACATATTCTTGGGTAACCCACCTTGACATCTCTGATCTGATCAATAAATGCTAGAACATTGGTCGCCAGGATTAGCTATTTATATCTAGTCTCTTAATAATTGTTCATTATAGTCACACTTAGTGGTTGATGCAAGGTTCGCTACCTTGACTAGATAGATCTTCCAGAGGCGCACAGTGCATGTTGCATTTATTCACATAATTATGGAGTCAGATGGAGAACTTTAGTTTTATTATATTGAACATAACTTCTACATAATGGTTGCATCATTTACTTCAAACTACATAATGATGACCCGCAATCAGTCGATGGGGGCTTTATACCTCACCACATTTTTTAAGGTTAGGTTTAGGCCTATTCCTTGTAAAGATCATGCTATGAGTATATTAATAAAAAAATGTCTAGAAAGGAGGGAATGTGTGTGTGGCGAAGACACTAAAAGGCATTTTCTGTCTCCCGACAAATCGTGCACATTTATTGTGTCATTGTGTGAATTATTTAGGCTACCCTTTATTAATATTGATCAATTCCCCATTATATCACCACCAGTAAATGTTGACCATTAATTCACATTTTTATACTCTACAATTTTGGATTTACTGTAATTTATGTTAATGCAATTCAAATTGATCAACAAGTTTTGTGTTATTTCATAACATTTTCTTCATTTTTTTTTTTTTTGTCGGTCTTGTTAATGTTGAGTGATCACACATGCTTCCGGCACACATAGAAGGCTACTTTGCCTGCTTGCAAAATGTGTGCTAAAAGGGGGGATATTTCATAGTATTTCTGATGATCTTAACTCACCACCACCAACAAACATTTTTTTCCCAGACAGCCATGGAACCACCACTGCATTATAGGCCTGCACTCAGAAAAAAATGTGTTTTCTAAAACCTAAAATGATTCTTCCGCTGTCCCTTTAGGATAACCCTTTTTGGTTCCAGGTAGAACCCCTTCTGTGCCTAGGTAGAACTGGGTTCTTACTGGAACCAAAAAAGACTTCTACCTGGAACCAAAAATGGTTATCATTTGGTGACAGCCAAAGAACCCTGTTGAAACCCCTTTTTCAAAGAGTGTACTCAAGTTCAACCTTTTCAGTTTACACCATTTCATTCTGTACTCAAACACCTGCCTGGTATTCAAGATAACACGCAACATAGCACCATCACCTTTGAAGGTTTTCATCAACCTCTGATCAGATCTAAATAGCAGTGTTCCAGGGTTACTGGAGCATCCTCAAAAATAAATAAAAAAGGAGACAAGAGGGCACCCCACATTCATTTTAGATCCCATGGGGTCTTTATTTTCATATGTTCTCTCACACATTACTATCTCCTTTGCCATCTTCCATTTATGGCATTTCAACATTGACAGAGGGGCACATCACACGTCTTTTCTTCAAGCTCCATCCATCCACACACACACACACACGTAGTATCTTGCTTACATTTCTCACATTTTAGGTGTTCAGCGGAGGGCTTGGATGGATCATGTTGCACTGAGATGAGCACATGTACAGTCCTGTACAGGGGTATGTATGTAGTTGAACAGGAGGAGAGGATGTGTTTGCTTGTGGAAGGAGAGCAGTGGGGGTGGTGGATGATTGGTTGCCCTGGCTCAACCACATCTTTTTGACTAAAAGAAAGATCGATTTAGAAATGAGTTCGACATTGCCATAGTTTAACAGCTGAAAAGCCTTCAGTAACATGCTCCCAGAGATAGCAAGACATTCAGTATTCACTGAATGACATAACCTACCCATGCTCATATACAATTGAATTCATTCATTAAATCAATTATACTACAGCACATTCAATTAAGTTATTATTGAAGACTATAGGCTACTCCTGTATGTACCTTATTTATACACAGTGGAGGAAAAAGTACCCAATTGTCATACTTGAGTAAAAGTAAAGATACCTTAATAGAAAATGACATGTGAAAGTCACCCAGTAAAAGAATATTTGAGTAAGTCTAAAAGTATTTGTTTTTTATCAAAAACATCAAATGTAAATGTAATTCCTCAAATAAGCATCAAATGTAGAAGTATAAATCATTTCAAATTCCTTATATTAAGCTAATCAGAAGGCACCATTTTTTTTTTTTTTTTAATTTTTTTTTTTTTTAAAATTTACTGATAGATAGGGGCACACTCCAATACTCAGACATAATTTAAAAACGAAGCATGTGTGTTTAGTGTGTCTACCAGATCATCAGTAGGGATGACCAGGGATGTTCTCTTGATTAGTGTGTGAATTGGACCATTTCCCTGTCTTGATAAGCATTCAAATAATGAGTACTTTTGAGTGTCAGGGAAAGTGTATGGAGTAATAACTACATTATTTTCTTTAGGAATGTAGTGGAGTAAAAGTAAAAGTTTAAAAAATATATAAATAGTAGAGTACAGATACCCCCCAAAAATACATAAGTACTACTTTAAAGTATTTTTTACCTAAGTACTTTACACCACTGCTTATACAATACTGTAATCAGTACTGTAAGCAGTGTACCATCCACATTTACACTTTCATTTATGAATTAGATAAATAATACGAGCACCACATACAGCACCATTATTATAAAATAGGCTACTCCTGTATCCACACTATAATAGGATACGCTTATAATTTCATTGGTCTTGTCAGGCATGATTTTAAGTCTTCAACTGAAGTTGTATGTTTTCCCTCGTTTCCCTCCATCAGGGAAAAGTAGTTATGCATAGGGTATGAATGTGTAGGCCTACATGACAGTGGAAAAATAAACCCATTGCTCCAGCACACAATGGCATGTAGGGGTAGTGTATTACAATGTAGAATATGTATACAGTGCCTTCGGAGAGTATTGAGACCCCTTGACTTTTCCCACATTAAATTAGGTTACAGCCTTATTCTAAAATTGATTAAATAAAGCATATTCCTCAGCAATCTACACGCAATACACCATAATGACAAAGCAAAAAAAATAAAAAATAAAAATAAAAAGAAGAGGCACAGTTCTGGGGAAGGGTACCAAAAAATGTCTGCAGCATTGAAGGTCGCCAAGAACACAGTGGCCTCCATTATTCTTAAATGGAAGAAGTTTGGAACCACCAAGACTCTTCCTAGAGATGGCCGCCCGGCCAAACTGAGCAATCGGGGGAGAAGGGCATTGGTCACTCTGACAGCGCTCCAGAGTTGGGAGAACCTTCCAGAAGGACAACCATCTCTGCATTACCCCACCAATCAGGCCTATATGGTAGTGGTCAGACGAAAGCCACTCCCCAGTAAAAGGCACATGACAGCCCACTTGGAGTTTGCCGAAAGGCACCTAAAGACTCTCAGACCATGAGAAACAATATTCTCTGGTCTGATGAAAGCAAGATTGAACTCTTTGGCCTGAATGCCAAGAGTCACATCTGGAGGAAACCTGGCACCATCCCTACGGTGAAGCATGGTGGTGGCAGCATCATGCTGTGGGGATGTTTTTCAGCGGCAGGTACTGGGAAACTGGTCAGGATCAAGGGAAAGATGAACTGCGCAAAGTACAGAGAGATCCTTGATGAAAATCTGCACCAGAGCACGCAGGACCTCAGACTGGGGCGAAGGTTCACCTTCCAACAGGACAACGATCCTAAGCACACAGCCAAGACAACACAGGAGTGGCTTCGGGACAAGTCTCTGAATGTCCTTGAACGGCCCAGCCAGAGCCCGGACTTGAACCCGATCGAAAATCTCTGGAGAGACCTGAAAAAAGCTGTGCAGCGATGCTCCTCATCCAACTTGACAGAGGATCTGCAGAGACGAATGGGAGAAACGCCACAAATACATGTGTGCCAATCTTGTAGCGTCATACCCAAGATGACAAAGCTGTAATCGCTGCCAAATATTCTTCAATAAAGCACTGAGTAAAGGGTCTGAATACTTATATAAAATGTGATAATTCAGTTTATTTTTATACATTTGAAAACATTTCCAAAAACATGTTTTTGATTTGTGATTATGGGGTATTGTGTGTAGATTTTGTGTAGAGGATTTAATGTTTTAAAATCTATTTTAAAATAAGGCTGTAATGTAACAAAATGTGGAAAAAGTCAAGGGGTCTGAAAACTTTCCGTATGCACTGTATATAGTGGTAAATTCCCTTTCCTCACTTTGATACAAATGCAGCATATGCACCAAGTATACAAAACAACCATGACAGACTGACCAGGTGAAAGCTATGATCCCTTATTAATGCCAGTTAAATCCACTTCCAATCCAATGTAAATTGTCCAGTGGTGGTTTAATTAATTGTTCAGCAATCTTATGGGAGTAAAAGGTGTTGAGGAGCCTTTTGGTCCTAGACATGGTGCTCCGGTACCGCTTGCCGTGCAGTAGCAGAGAATACAGTATATAACTTGGGTGACTGAAGTCTCTGACAATTGTATGGGCTTATCTCTGACACCGCCTATTATATACAGTTGGGCAAAAAAGTATTTAGTCAGTCACCAATTGTGCAAGTTCTCCCACTTAAAAAGACGAGAGAGGCCTGTAATTTTCATCATAGGTACACTTCAACTATGACAGACAAAATGAGAAAAATAATTCCAGAAAATCACATTGTAGGATTTTTAATTAATTTATTTGCAAATTATGGTGGAAAATAAGTATTTGGTCAATAACAAAAGTTTATCTCAATACTTTGTTATATACCCTTTGTTGGCAATGACAGAGGTCAAATGTTTTCTGTAAGTCTTCACAAGGTTTTCACACATTGTTGCTGGTATTTTGGCCCATTCCTCCATGCAGATCTCCTCTAGAGCAGTGATGTTTTGGGGCTGTTGCCCCAAAGATTTTCTATGGGGTTGAGATCTGGAGACTGGCTAGGCCACTCCAGGACCTTGAAATGCTTCTTACGAAGCCACTCCTTCGTTGACCGGGCGGTGTGTTTGGGATCATTGTCATGCTGAAAGACCCAGCCACGTTTCATCTTCAATGCCCTTGCTGATGGAAGGAGGTTTTCACTCAAAATCTCACGATACATGGCCCCATTCATTCTTTCCTTTACACGGATCAGTCATCCTGGTCCCTTTGCAGAAAAACAGCCCCAAAGCATGATGTTTCCACCACCATGCTTCACAGTAGGTATGGTGTTCTTCGGATGCAACTCAGCATTCTTTGTCCTCCAAACACGACGAGTTGAGTTTTTACCAAAATGTTCTATTTTGGTTTCATCTGACCATATGACATTCTCCCAATCTTCTTCTGGATCATCCAAATGCTCTCTAGCAAACTTCAGACGGGCCTGGACATGTACTGGCTTAAGCAGGGGGACACGTCTGGCACTGCAGGATTTGAGTCCCTGGCGGCGTAGTGTGTTACTGATGGTAGGCTTTGTTACTTTGGTCCCAGCTCTCTGCAGGTCATTCACTAGGTCCCCCCCGTGTGGTTCTGGGATTTTTGCTCACCGTTCTTGTGATCATTTTGACCCCACGGGGTGAGATCTTGCGTGGAGCCCCAGGTCGAGGGAGATTATCAGTGGTCTTGTATGTCTTCCATTTCCTAATAATTGCTCCCACAGTTAATTTCTTCAAACCAAGCTGCTTACCTATTGCAGATTCAGTCTTCCCAGCCTGGTCTACAATTTTGTTTCTGGTGTCCTTTGACAGCTCTTTGGTCTTGGCCATAGTGGAATTTGGTGTGTGACTGTTTGAGGTTGTGGACAGGTGTCTTTTATACTGATAACAAGTTCAAACAGGTGCCATTAATACAGGTAACGAGTGGAGGACAGAGGAGCCTCTTAAAGAAGGTCTGTGAGAGCCAGAAATCTTGCTTGTTTGTAGGTGACCAAATACTTATTTTCCACCATAATTTGCTAATAAATTCATTAAAAATCCTACAATGTGATTTTCTGGATTTTTAAAATCATTTGTCTGTCATAGTTGAAGTGTACCTATGATGAAAATTACAGGCCTCTCATCTTTTTAAGTGGGAGAACTTGCACAATTGGTGGCTGAATAAATACTTTTTTGCCCCACTGTAGATACTTTTGTACCCGTTTCCTCCAGCATCTCCACAAGGTCCTTTGCTGCTGTTCTGGAATTGATTTGCACTTTTCGCACTAAAGTATGTTCATCTCTAGGAGACAGAATGCGTCTCCTTCCTGAGCGGTATGATGGCTGCGTGGTCCTATGGTGTTTATACTTGTGTACTATTGTTTGTACAGATGAACGTGGTACATTCAGGCGTTTGGAAATTGCTCCCAAGGATGAACCAGACTTGTGGAGCTCTACAATTTTATTTCTGAGGTCTTGGCTGATTTCTTTTAATTTTCCCATAATGTCAAGAAAAGAGGCACTGAGTTTGAAGGTAGGCCTTGAAATACATCCACAGGTACACCTCCAATTGACTCAAATTATGTTAATTGGCCTATCAGAAGCTTTTGAAGTCATGACATCCTTTCCTGGAACTTTCCAATCTGTTTAAATGCACTGTCAAGTTAGTGCATGTAAACTTCTGACCCACTGGAATTGTGATACAGTGAATTATAAGTGAAATAATCTGTCTGTAAACAATTGTTGGAAAAATTACTTGTGTCATGCACAAAGTAGAATTTGTAGAGTGGTTGAAAAACAAGTTTTAATGATTCCAACCTAAGTGTATGTAAACTTTAGATTTCAACTGTAGGTATTAGACTCTTTCTGGGAGAGGTTGAAAATATCAGTGAAGACACTTGACAATTGGTCCACGCATGCTTTGAGTACACGTCCTGGTAATCCGTCTGGCCCAGTGGCTTTGTGAATGTTGACCTGTTTAAAGGTTTTGTTCACATCGGCTACCGAGAGCAAGATCACACAGTCATCCAGAACAGCTGGTGCTATCGTTCATGCTTCAGTGTTACTTGCCTCGAACCGAGCATAAAAGGCATTTACCTCGTCTGAGAGGCTCGTGTCACTGGGTAGCTCGCGTCTGGGTATCCCGTTGTAGTCCGTAATAGTTTTCAAGCCCTGTCAAATCCGACGAGCATCAGAGTCGGTGTAGTAGGATTCAATCTTAATCCTGTATTGACGCTTTGCTTGTTTGATGGTTCATCTGAGGGCATAGCAGGATTTCTCATAAGCGTCCGGAGCAGTCTCCCGCTCCTTGAAAGCGGCAGCTCTAGCCTTTAGCTTGACGCGGATGTTGCCTGTAATCCATGGCTTCTGGTTGGGATATGTACGTACAGTCACTGTGGGGACGACGTCGTCGACGCACTTATTGATGAAGCCGATGACTGAGGTGGTGTACTCCTCAATGCCATTGGATGAATCCCGGAACATATTCCAGTCTGTGCTAGCAAAACAGTCCTGTAGTGTAGCATCCGTGTCATCTGACCACTTCCGTATTGAGCGAGTTTTTGCTTGTAAGCAGGAATCAGGAGGACAGAATTATGGTCAGATTTGCAAAATGGAGGGCGGGCAGAGCTTTGTATGCATCTCTGTGTGTGGAGTAAAGGTGGTCTAGGATCCCCCCCCCCCTGGTTGCACGTGACATGCGGGTAAAAAAAAAAATTAGATTTGTCCATTTAAATAATCATGGCACTTCAAAGAATCACATACTGTACAATATTTTCTCACAATAACTAACATTTATGAGCTCTCGCCAAAACCACAATGTGTTTATCCCAGTTTTAAATAGCCAGTGGTGTTTCTCGTTTTGCCAATCTTGTACTCAACCCAAACCACTTCATTTCCCCTCGAATGGTGAGATTACCATCTGCCATCTGTCCTTAAATCCTATCTTCCATCCCTGTGCACATGCATGGATAAAGGACCAAGAACTTTAAACTACCTTTTGACTTCTTCTTACTCAACTTAATGATAAAATACAATGACTGACGTTTAGATGTTGTTGTTTTTTTAATTGGCAGGAGATTATTTCAGATGGTGCATTTCAATGAAAAAAAGAAGAGAAAAAATACAAATATTTGGGGTAGCTGACCAAGGACATCAGTCGACCATTTCCAGAAAACCACTACAATGCCAGGGTTTGTTATGTACATAATTATCATCTCTTTTGTCATATTGTAGTAATTTCACTGTTGACAAAATAGAAGCCTGAGAGAACTACAGATTGTAGTTATCATTACATTAAAATCACATTAAAAGGGATATTTTACTAATTGCTCATTTGTCTGGTGTTGATTTAGAAATATTTTAAAAAAAGATGCATGTCAGCTGTGATATTTTCAAGATAGAGCACTTTCTATAAACATTCTAAAGTGTGATCTATCCCACAAATATTAATATGATGATCCTATCAACACAGCTGGGAGTATCTAGACTGTCACTCACTGTGCCTCATAATGCATCAACAATGGCCATGACGTCAGCCTATAGTTTATGCAAAAGAGTAATTGAGCAATAAAAACAGTTTGCTATGATAATATAAATACAGTGCCTTGCGAAAGTATTCGGCCCCCTTGAACTTTGCGACCTTTTGCCACATTTCAGGCTTCAAACATAAAGATATAAAACTTTATTTTTTTGTGAAGAATCAACAACAAGTGGGACACAATCATGAAGTGGAACGACATTTATTGGATATTTCAAACTTTTTTAACAAATCAAAAACTGAAAAATTGCGTGCAAAATTATTCAGCCCCTTTACTTTCAGTGCAGCAAACTCTCTCCAGAAGTTCAGTGAGGATCTCTGAATGATCCAATGTTGACCTAAATGACTAATGATGATAAATACATTCCACCTGTGTGTAATCAAGTCTCCGTATAAATGCACCTGCACTGTGATAGTCTCAGAGGTCCATTAAAAGCGCAGAGAGCATTATGAAGAACAAGGAACACACCAGGCAGGTCCGAGATACTGTTGTGAAGAAGTTTAAAGCCGGATTTGGATACAAAAAGATTTCCCAAGCTTTAAACATCCCAAGGAGCACTGTGCAAGCGATAATATTGAAATGGAAGGAGTATCAGACCACTGCAAATCTACCAAGACCTGGCCGTCCCTCTAAGCCAAGAGGCCCATGATCACTCTGGATGAACTGCAGAGATCTACAGCTGAGGTGGGAGACTCTGTCCATAGGACAACAATCAGTCGTATATTGCACAAATCTGGCCTTTATGGAAGAGTGGCAAGAAGAAAGCCATTTCTTAAAGATATCCATAAAAAGTGTTGTTTAAAGTTTGCCACAAGCCACCTGGGAGACACACCAAACATGTGGAAGAAGGTGCTCTGGTCAGATGAAACCAAAATTGAACTTTTTGGCAACAATGCAAAACGTTATGTTTGGCGTAAAAGCAACACAGCTCATCACCCTGAACACACCATCCCCACTGTCAAACATGGTGGTGGCAGCATCATGGTTTGGCCCTGCTTTTCTTCAACAGGGACAGGGAAGACGGTTAAAATTGATGGGAAGATGGATGGAGCCAAATACAGGACCATTCTGGAAGAAAACCTGATGGAGTCTGCAAAAGACCTGAGACTGGGACGGAGATTTGTCTTCCAACAAGACAATGATCCAAAACATAAAGCAAAATCTACAATGGAATGGTTCAAAAATAAACATATCCAGGTGTTAGAATGGCCAAGTCAAAGTCCAGACCTGAATCCAATCGAGAATCTGTGGAAAGAACTGAAAACTGCTGTTCACAAATGCTCTCCATCCAACCTCACTGAGCTCGAGCTGTTTTGCAAGGAGGAATGAGAAAAAAATTCAGTCTCTCGATGTGCAAAACTGATAGAGACATACCCCAAGCGACTTACAGCTGTAATCGCAGCAAAAGGTGGCGCTACAAAGTATTAACTTAAGGGGGCTGAATAATTTTGCACGCCCAATTTTTCAGTTTTTGATTTGTTAAAAAAGTTTGAAATATCCAATAAATGTCGTTCCACTTCATGAGTGTCCCACTTGTTGTTGATTCTTCACAAAAAAAATACAGTTGTAATATCTTTATGTTTGAAGCCTGAAATGTGGCAAAAGGTCGCAAAGTTCAAGGGGGCCGAATACTTTCGCAAGGCACTGTATGTTATTGTTGTTTGAAGAGAAGTAAACATGTTATTATTGCTTTTATTTTAATCAAATCTGGGAAGTAAAATACATGGTTTAAATGTACAGAATCTTCCAAAGTAGAATACTGTGTGTGTGTGTGTAACAGAGATATTAGCCTGTCTGGCCTTGTGTTTGGGGCACCATGCTCACTCAATTCTGGCTGCACTTACTTTCCCTGACTAAGTGGCAGTGGCATGTCCTTCAGCTGTCTCTCACCCACTCTGCTCCCCTCTGGTTGTCGTCCTCATCTCACAGCCCATACCTCTATTTTCAAGAGACACATTCAAAGAGAGAAGGGACAGTTACACACAGCAAATCAAATCATAACAATACAGCCAGTTGGCCAGTTGAGCTCGGTAGGTATGTATTAGGCTGCTCTGCGTCCCCAGGCTATTGCGCACGGCGCATATGAGTCTGGGATGTAAACGAATCAGTGGGCCTAGTGGGAGTGGTCATAGAATTCTATGGGCGTGACCTACAGAGTAAAGTGTTTGTCATCATTTAAATGTAGCGAATTACAAATGGAGGCATGGACTCAGGCATGAACTTCTGCCAGTGGGATTGCAAAAACACAACTTCCATCTAGCTAATTAGCAAAAAAACATAGCTAGCGAATGGCTTAACTGAGAAGAAAGCCTACACCCTTAAAATCAGTTAAATGTAACTAAATGTAAATCGGAAATGTAATCTACGTCATCCCCAAAAGTAATAATTTATCATGCGAGGGCCATAAACAATAACTAGTAATGCAGAATACTCCAAGACAGGTTAGAATCTCACCTTTCTGGTAAAAATAGTCATAAATTGCTGAATTGTAGTAGCTTTTGAGGACGAATGCTCAAGTACACAGTACAAATATGATACAAATATGGAATATTTTATACAATGTATTTTCTATTCAACAAAACTGTGAATAAGGCTAGAAATTACATATGCTTTCCAAATATAGCATCATCAAATTATAAAAAACGATTAACTATAAGATTTCACCTTCCTTATGTAAAATACATATTTGTATGTTTATAGTTCGAGAAAATGTGCATATTTTTTCAAAACGTCTTTCCCCATCACTGTGATCATCTGAGCTCAAGCCTGGCTTGTCCGTCTACGACAAACAAAGTGTTTTTTTTGTTTGTCGGGGGGGGGGGATTCATGGAAATACATGGAAGATGGAAGGCAGGCAGGCAGGAGGTGGCGAGATCAGGTGGGACCATTCTAGCCAATGAAAGGGGAGATGCGCAGGCCATAGAGCGAGATAGAGGACTCATCTTATGATCTGTTACAGAATGGGCAGCACCATTGAGGCCATCTCAATTTTAAAGTAGTAAATGTTCTTGTTTTTCATTGGCTGAATGCTCCCAACATAGAAATCCCCACCCAGTTGACTACTTTCAAATGGTGGACGCCTTCAATGACAATGTCCATGTTAAAATGGGTTAATGATGAGTCCTCTATGACAACAGGCACTACTCAAATCAAATTGTATTTATCACATGCGCCGAATACAACAGCGTGAAATGCTTACTCACAAGCCCTTAGCAGAGTTTTGCAGAGTTTTAAAAGAGTAAGAAAAAAGTGCTAAATAAACTAAAAGGAAAAATAGAACACAATAAAATAATAACAAGGCTATATACAAGAGGTACTGGTTAGTTGAGGTAATATGTACATGTAGGTGGGGTAAAGTGACTATGCATAGATAATAAAAAGAGAGTAACAGCAGCATATGTGAAGAGTGTGAAGGAATGTGAATGTGTGTGTGTGGATGTGTGTGTGTGCGTGTGTGACGCACACAATAAATAGTCACCAGTCTCAACGTCAGCAGTGAAGAGGTGACTCCGGGATGCTGGCCTTCTAGGCAGAGTTGCAAAGAAAAAGCCATATCTCTGACTGGCCAATAAAAATAAAATATTAAGATGGGCAAAAGAACACATACACGGGGACAGAGGAACTCTGCTTAGAAGGCCAGCATCCCGGAGTCGCCTCTTCACTGTTGATGTTGAGACTGGTGTTTTGTGTACTATTTAATGAAGCTGCCAGTTGAGGACTTGTGAGGCATTTGTTTCTCAAACTAGACACTCTAATGTACTTGTCCTCTTGCTCAGTTGTGCACCGGGGCCTCCCACTCCTCTTTCTATTCTGGTTAGAGCCAGTTTGTGCTGTTCTGTGGAGGGAGTGTTACGAGATCTTCAGTTTCTTGGCAATTTCTCGCATGGAATAGCCTTAATTGCTCAGAACAAGAATAGACTTGACGAGTTTCAGAAGAAAGTTCTTAGTTTCTGGCAAATTTGAGCCTGTAATCAAACCCACAAATACTGATGCTCCAGATACTCAACTAGTCTAAAGAAGGCCAGTTTTATTGCTTCTTTAACCAGAACTAGTTTTCAGCTGTGCTAACATAATTGCAAAAGGGTTTTCTAACGAGCCTTTTAAAATTATAAACTTGGATTAGCTAACACAACGTGCCATTGGAACACATGAGTGATGGTCGCTGATAATGGGTCTCTGTACGCCTATGTAGATATTCCATTCAAAAAATCTGCCGTTTCCAGCTATAGTAGTCATTTACAACATTAACAATGTCTACACTGTACTTCTGATCAATCTGATGTTATTTTAATGAACAAAAAACGTGCTTTTCTTTCAAAAACAAGGACATTTCTAAGTGATCCCAAACTTTTGAACGGTACTGTAGGTATTACAGAGACTGGGTCAGGGAGAGGTTGAAAATGTCAGTGAATACCCTTGCCAGCTGGTCAGTGCATGCTCTGAGTACGCATCCTGGTAATCTGTCTGGCCCTGCGGCCTTGTGAATGTTTAAAAAAGTTAAGGTCTTACTCCCATCGGCTACAGAGAGCGTGATCACACAGTTGTCCAGAACAGCTGGTGTTTCTCATGCATGGTTCAGTGTTGCTTGACCCGAAACACGCATAGAAGGCATTTAGCTCATCTGGTAGGCTCGCGTCACTGGGCAGCTCGTGGATGGGTTTCCCTTTGTAGTTTGCACGCCCTGTCACATTTGACGAGCATCAGAGCAGGTGTAGTAGGATTCGATCTTAGTTCTGTATTGATGCTTTGCCTGTTTTATGGTTTGTTGGAGGGCGTAACGGGATTTCTTATAAGTGTCCGGATTAGTGTCCAGTTCATTGAAAGCAGCAGTTCTAGCCTTTAGATCAGTGTGGATGTTGCCTGTAATCCATGGCTTCTGGTTGGGATATGTACGTACAGTTACTGTGGGGACAATGTCGTCGATGCACTTATTAATGAAGCGGGTTACTGATGTGGTATACTCCTCAATGCCATCGGATGAATGGAGGGCGAGCTTTGTACACATCTCTGTGTGTGGAGTAAAACTGATCTAGACTATTTTTCCTCTAGTTGCACATGTGACATTGCTGGTAGAAATGAGGTAAAAAGGATTTCAGCTGTCCTGGATTGAAGTCCCCGGCCACCAGGAGCGCCGCCTCTGGATAAAATTGTATTGTTTGCTTATGGCTTTATATAGCTCATTGAGTGTGGTCTTAGTGCCAGGATCGATTTCTGGTGGGAAATAGACATCTATGAAGAATAGAGATGGAACTGTGGTCTACAATTTGTTGTCTACAATTTATCAGGAGGTACTCTAACTCAGGTGAACAAAACCTTCATACTTCCATAATACTAAAGATCACACACCAGCTGTTGTTGAAAAAGAGACACCCCCCCCGATCTTACCGGAGGCTGCTGTTCTGTCTTGCCGATGCACGGAAAACCCAGCAACTGTATATTATACATGTCCTTGACTCAGTGAAACACAGGATATTACGTTTTTTAATGTCCTGTTGATAGGATAGTCTCAAATGGAGCTCATCCAGTTTATTCTCCAGTTCGCCAGTAGAACGGAGGGTAAAGGCAGATTATCCACTCATCAACACGGACTCGCGATGCATCCGGCTCTTTGACCTCTGTAATGCCGTCTCCTCTTCACACAAAATGACAGGGATTTGGGCCTGGTCCGGGAGGAGCAGTATATCCTTTGTGTCAGACTCATAAAGATAAAATCCTCGTCCAGTTCGAGGTGAGTAATCTCTGTTCTTATGTCCAGAAGCTCTTTTCTGTCATAAGAAGCGATGGCGGAAACATTATGTACAAAAAAAAGTAACAAACAGAGCAAGAAAACACAAAATAGCACAATTGGTCAGGAGCCCGTAAAATGGCTGCCATCCCCTCCGGCACAATAATCTGATGTAAAATAGTTTTTTTCCAAAGTTGACGAAGTACCACGTGTGTCCACTTATATCAGTGCATTCGTAACAACCTAAGCATCACTAAAGTTAGATTAGATCAAATAAGCCTCAAGTAGCAAATTTGACACAAAAATTACTCAATTGTGGGCTTATTTTTCAAGGACAGATTTTGGGCAAAGTAAAACCTTTTGCTTCACCTCTTCCTCTCTGATATGACAGAGGTGCTCAAGAAAAGTGGGGGAAGGTGTAGTGGGAGATGATTGTTTGGTAGATTAAGCCGATTAAGCCCATGCCTATCACGCTGTAAATTTCACGTCAATCTTATTGGCTTTCTTATTTTGGCGGAATTGTCAGGGAACAAGATTATTTATATAGTGCACTACTTTGACCAGGGAGCCATTTGTGACGCAGCTTAATGAATCATACCATCACCCTGATAATAACACTGTGGCCCTTCTTGAATAAGTCACATTGCACCACTAGAGGGTGCTTGAGTAACAATGTACCTTGACTAAAATTCTATCACAAACCTGTGGAATTGATCAATATAATTACTTTGCTGAACTAAATTATGGCCAACACAAGGCCTGTCATGTAGGGGAGTTGTCCCAGACACGGATTATGCCTAATCCTGGACTCAAAAGCATTTTCAATAGAAATTCTTGCTCGATCTTGAATTTTATACCATCACAGGGCTACATCTGTGTCAGAGAAACTGCCCTGTATTTAGTACTTCTTTGGCGGTGTTAAATGTGTTATTACTGTGGTTTAGTGGACATTGAGATGACATCAGTCCTTGTTGTATTGTATGTCACTCTCACCAGCGGTTTCCCACTCCTCGCACAGGTCACCATATCACAGAGTCATCCAGCTTACTGTTAACAGAAGGAGAAAGGAAGGATGGAAAGAAAATAGGTATTAGAACAGAGTAAGATAAGGTGAGGGAAATCAATTAATAAAGCAAATAAAACAACTTGCATCATAAATTAGGCTAACAATTATCCTTGTAGGGGCAATGCACAGAGACCAGAGTTAGACTTCACTTCACAGTTGTTTTATGAAAACAAAATCCCACAAGGTTTACACATTTAAAAACAATCTGTAAGGTCGCTACTCTATTGTTTCGTTTTTTGTTTGTTCACATGAGACCTTGTAAAATAAATGGTAGGCTATAGCTGCAAGTCATGTTCTAATTTTAAAGTAATTTTGCATTCATGGAATATCCTTCCTTGAGCACTGCACATATATTTGCACATGAAAATTACAGGGGATGCATTAGCTCCTTTGTTAATGTGCATGTTCGTTGATGATATGCACACTTGTAGAGTGTGGCTCTAATATTCAAATAACAGTCTCTTTACATCATGTTGACATTTTTTTTACTCTAGAATTTTCCATTCAACATTCGTAAAAACGTTACAATTTGTAGGATATTAGCCTCTGACCTGTAATTCTTATCTGTTTGTGCGTCTGTTTACTGAATGTGCCTGCACCTGGGCCACGTTCAGTTGCAAAACGTTCTCGAACGTTGCAGATAGAAATTCAATTAATCGGCCCGACGAGTCTTTATTCTACATATCGGATTATAGGCATGTTTGTTCTACATACCGTATTTCTATCCAAATGTTGCGCCCTGCTTAACACGCGCCTGGCCTACACACTGCACAGTTCGAAAACGCGCACTTGGGAAAGAGCCTGGGCAAAACATGGGGCCACTGAGCTATTTTTTATGCACGGTTCCGGGCACTGATTGGCCACAATTTAAAACATTCGTCAAGACCATTAAATGCGGGGCTCTTAAAATGGGCGGGGAAACGTCCAACGCTCTCGCCAGGCGAGGCAGCACGGTCCTTATGAATAGGCAATATTACGCTGCATGTAAACCATGACCGTGTGATACTTTACTTGTGTCTCAAAACATTGTTCAGTCAGATGTTATCGTATGGTCCTACTGCGATACAAATGTCTGAGAGTCTTTACTGACATCTAGCGCCCGAATACTAAACATTGCCTACGTTTGTATGTGTTCAACATGCACACACATCCTACACTATGTCAAATATTACCCTACACTAAAGTTTTGATTCCCTTTATTTGATTTTATATATAGCCCTATGTGATCTTGGGCTCCCGAGTGGCGCAGCGGTCTAAGGCACTGCATCTCAGCGTAAGAGGCGTAACTACTGTATCACATCTGGTGATGATTGGGAGTCCCATAGGGACAGTATCGACAGGGGTAGGCAGCTATTTGTTCATAACTCACTTGTCTAGTTAAATACAGGATACATAAAAAGTGAATCTCCATTGTTAATTACAGAGAAACTGTTTGTAACCATAGCAGTCAGGGTCAACACACTGGGATGTAATATGTAAAATAATCACCTATCTTTTGGTATTTAAAAAAAAAAAATGGGTAGCTCACAAGCACTTTTCCCATTACTGAAAAAGCTACAATGATCTTGTCTATTTTCAAATCAATCTCAAGCTCAATTTCAATAAACAGTCTTCCTTAAATGGTTATTCCCTCAGTACTTATTCAAAGCCTACTTGAGACATATTTGCCCTGGCAGCATTTAAGTGTTTGGTTAATTTGTCTTATTCTAGTATTGTTAATATTGTAAATAATCACATAGAAAATGTTTTATATTAAAGTCAAGGTCAAGGCCAGAATTTGATCAAAACAGCACTGCATTTAATTTAAACTACATTTATCAAAGCTCATCTTTTTAGTAAAGAATAATGTACACTACATGTCCACAAGTTTGTGGACACCCCTTCAAATTAGTGGATTAGGCTATTTCAACCATACCAGTTGCTGACAGGTGTATAACATCAGGCACACAAGCCATGCAATCTCCATAAACAAACATTGGTAGTAAAATGGCCCGTACTGAAGTGCTCGGTGACTTTCAAAGTGACAGCGTCATAGGATGCCACCTTTCCAGCAAGTTAGTTTGTCAGATTTCTGCCCTTCTGGAGCTTCCCCGGTCAACTGTAAGTGCTGTTATTGTGAAGTGGAAACGCCTAGGAGCAACACTGGCCCAGTGAAGTGGTAGGCCACACAAGCTCACAGAACGGGACTGCCGAATGCTGAAGCACGTAAAAATCGTCTGTCCTCGGTTTCAACACTCACTACCGAGTTCCAGCACAATAACTGTTCGTCGGGAGCTTCATGAAATGGGTTTCCATGGCCGAGCGAGCAGTCAGACACAAGCCTAATATCACCATGCACAATACAAGCGTCGGCTGGAGTGGTGTAAACCTTGCCGCAATTTGACTCTGGAGAAGTGGAAACACGTTCTCTGGAGTGATGAATCACGCTTCATCTGGCAGTCCGACGGACAAATCTGGGTTTGGCGGATACCAGGAGAACACTACCTGCCAGAATGCATAGTGGCAAATGTAAAGGTTGGTGGATAAGGCATAATGGTCTGGGGCTGTTTTTCATGGTTCGGGCTAGGCCCCTTAGTTTCAGTGAAGGGAAATCTTAAGGCTCCAGCATACAATAACATTCTAGACAATTCTGTGCTTCCAACTTTGTGTTAACAGTTTGGAGCAGCCCCTTTCCTGTTTCAGCATGATAATGTCCCCATGCACAAAGCAAGGTCCATACAGAAATGGTTTGTCAAGATCGGTGTGGAAGAACGTGACTGGCGTGCACAGAGCCCTGACCTCAACCCCATCAAACAGCTTAGGTATGAATTGGAACGCAGACTTCGAGCCAGGCCTAATCGCCCAACATCAGTGTCCGACCTCACTAATGCTCGTGGCTGAATGGAAGCAGCAATGTTCCAACATCTAGAGGAAAGCCTTCCCAGAAGAGTGGAGGCTGTTATAGCAGCAAAGGGGGGGGGACAAACTCCATATTAATGCCCGTGACTTTGAAATTAGATGTTTGACGAGCAGGTGTCCACATACTTTTGGTCATGTAGTGTATGACCCCATGCCGAAAGGTACAGGTTTTCTACAACTGAATGTCGAAAGGATTTTCATGGAAGCATAGTGATACAGGCTACGGTGATAGACATCTCTAATAGTGTGCACTGGCAGCAAAAACATTGACCTAAGGCCGGGGACAGTCTAGTCCTAATGTTTAGGTAACCTTAAATTGAGGTCCTTCACTAACCACTCATTATTTAACATATCCTATCAACAGCAGATCCAGCCGTTGTACTTTTGCTGTCTAAATTGATCGACAGACCATTCAATTCAATTTAACCTGGGGCAAATATGTATCAAGAGTCTCAAAGGATCAGGTCAACTGTCCATGAAATCGTATTTATTGTAATCGAAATTGCAAAACTGATCCTAAATCCGCACTCCTATTCTGAGACGCTTTATGAATAAGGCCCCTGATCTAAAAGCCCATCAACCTGTCAATCTAACCAATCATGTAAATAATGTACTTTATTGCTTGTTGTTTTATATCTTAGTTACAGGTCAGTGGAGGTTTGCACTGTCGTCACGGAATACTTCGTGTTTCAAAAACATTTTATATCAGGCACCAGCGGGCTATGATCCTCCCCCCATGAAAACTAGCAGTTGAGAATATCAGTCATCTAACCATCGAACGAAAACGGTTGGCAACATCGTATGAATCTGTGCCGATATTCATAAAGCTTCTCAGAGTATGAGTGCTGAAAACTGATCCTCGATCAGCACTCCTACTCAAAACGCTCTATGAATAGAGGCCCTAGTCTGAAATAACAAGGTCCTGCATGCAGAATAAATTACTTTCAAAAACATGCCAGGTCTGACAAAAGTTTCCTAATCAAGTTTAATTCTTTGGTGTTTACTGTTGAAATGCAATGATATGCCTCTAATACACTTGCTAAGTCTTGTGTCGTAAGATGTAGGCCCCGAGTGTTTCTAAGCTGACCTACAAGGTATGACCTTGTTGGCTGAACTAATATATGGTCACGAGCTAATTAACTCAAAGTAAATTAATTATGTAGCACGTTGCATGGCAACAGATGCGATTCACTTAGGCTATTGCTTCCTATAGTACAACAGACGAGAAAGCACTTACATTTCTCTGTTTGATTTCCGTTTAGTGCATGGGCATCAGGGTTGGGGTCAATTAGAATTTTAGTCAGTGAATCCAGGAAATTACTTGAATATTAAATCCCTAAATAGATAAATACCATCTCCCTTTGAACTTATTGAGAAGTCATTGAAAATAGCTTCTCAATAATGACATTTAAAAAAAAAAGTATTATTGAATTGGAACTTCAGTTTACATCTTGAATTGACTGCCTTAAATTCAAATTGACCAAAACCTGATGGACATTTAACGTTATTGTGGAAGAGGTGACGATGGGAAAGAATCGTGGTGGAAGAAGAATAGGCAAACATGACTCAGGCAGCTGTGAGAGGCATTTCCGCAGGCTGAGAAAGAAAGAAACCTTCCATTGCGGTTTTCAAAATCAGGTTTTTATTAAAGTCAGTACAAGTAAAAGGTAGCTGAAGCCAGAACGTTTCTTGATCCAATTCGAAAATGAACTTCTTTTCTTCTTTGTTGTTTAGGGGCAAAGAAAAATACCATCCCCCTCCCACCCCTAAGCCTTGTTTTATTCTAATATTACCTCTGTGCTGGTGTCATCTTTCTCTGAGAAAATGATGACACAGCCAGTAAAAGGTTCAATCTTTCGCACTGAACAAAGTGTTGCTTAACAAATATAACATTCAAAATCATAACATTTATGGAATTTATCATCAGTTTCCCCCCAGCTACACAAACGGATAATATAGAAGGAAATAACGTAATATTAAGTTCAGATTCTCTTTGCGTCTACGTACATAAAATGTAGCGTAAACAAAAAGAGACCACGTAGTAGAGATTATCCTGATTGACGGGATCATGGCTAGGTCTTTTCAATGGGAAAACGGGGCTCTACTTTTCATTGAAAAATTACAAGAGAAACGACCCATCCCTGACGCTTAGGCCTACTTTGCAAAAGAATAACGTCTTAAAATGCAGTTTAAATAATGAACAGTAGTAGTCTTGGATTTAGCTCACTCACGCTAACGCATGCACACAAGCATATTGCACGCTTAGCACTAATTCAGGGGGGGAGATGAATAAAAGACTTAACGTTTTATATTTGAACAAATATGAGAACAAAAATCAAACTGAATTATATATCCACCTCTTATTTTCTTCTATTCCGCTGTGTCTCCGTTGTTCAGGCCGACCTCTCCATTCCCTCTTTCTCCAGATCCACGTCTTCACTCATCCTCTCCTCGATTCCTTTAGATCCTCCCAATTTACTCCTCCTCCAATTGTACTCATCTATTCCCCTCTTCCTCTCAGAACTCTTAAACCAAGAAGGGGAGCAGAGAAAAGTACACCTCAATTCTTCTGCCTCTTCCCAACTCATCTCTCCTCCTCTTCTATCCTCGATGTGTCGCTCCCCCTGCCACAATGACATTCCGGTAGCCTAAGCACTGTAATTTGATGTCACCCCAGTCAGTTGACAAGTCAGAAGCGCGGAGGTAGGTGTGGTCTTTTGGGAGGAAAGAACGGACCACCTGGTCCCCCTCTGGGGTGTCCCCCGAAAGGAGGCCCTGGCCGTTTCCCCCTGAGCATGGGCCCACAGAGGGTTGGGCGTGGGGGACCCCACGGGAGGCCTCTCAGGTGTGGCTGGTGAACTGGGTGGAGAGGACGGTGTGGAGGATCGGGAGGCAGGGGCATGTGGTCAGGGTGGTGCAGGTCCATGTGAGGGTGAAGGGGGGGTCTGTGACCATATGGAGGGGAGTTATAGTAGTAAGGGTCTTCTGAGGGAGAGAGGGGGGGAGTGAGGCGCTCTCTGACTCTATAAGGATAATGAGGATCGTCTACAGGTAGATGGTGGAAATCGTCTGGGTGACGATGGAGGTCGTGGGGGTGCTGACGGAAGTTGTCAAGGTGATGCAGGTCGTCAGGCTGACGGCGTAGATCGTTGGGGTGGCGGCGGAGGTCGTCAGTGTGACAAGGGAAATTGTCAGGGTGATGACGGGGGTCATCGGCATGGCGATGAAGGTCATCTGGGTGATAGGGTTGGCCCTCAGGGTGGAAAGCAGATTTGTGCTGGTGATCACTGATAATCACTGGACCGCCCAATGCACTGACGCCCGCCCTGTCATCCTCCATCTCAGGGTTTGGTGGGGGTTGCTCCACAGGCACCATCACCCCTCGCACAATGACAGACGCGGGCGAGCTCTGGTAGTCCTGAGGTGGGGCTGGTATTCCAGGGAAGGGCGGTGGAGGCAGCTGGGGAATGGGGGGCAGAGGGCTGGTGAGGAAGCTTGAGGGATTGGCCCCCTGTTGGGAAAGCAGAGTTTGAGGATCCTTTGTTTGGTAGGGCTGCGTCTGCCCCTCCCCCTGGTATGCATACCGTCCTGACATGGGGGTTTTGCCATCTCCTGCCCCTGATGCAGCCATGTTGTGGTTGTTAGGATGCAGGGCCCGTCCCTCTGGGTAAGGATTACCATACCATCCTCCTTCACTCACACTGGGGCTTGGCCCTGCCGGAGGCCCTCCTGGTGTGTTACTGGGTAACCCCTCCCTGAGGGTTGGGGCTGACACCTGTGTCGTGATGGGCTGGTAATGGGCCAACCCAGACTCTCTGAGGGAAGGACCTATTCCATGCATCTCTTCATTCCCTCCATAAGGCAACTGGTGGTACCCCTGTCCATTCGGAGCACCTGGTTGTGGTCCTAAGTGGACATGAGGGTTGTTGGGATCATGCCAGGCTTGGTTGTGGTAGGCAGTTGGAGACTGAGACAGGCTGCCATCTGGTTGTTTAGGAACTCCCCCAGAAGAGACCTGACCTTGCTTGGCCAGGAAGGGCTCTGCTCCTCCTGGTGTGTCCAAGAACTCATCCAGGGTGGGGGTGCCTCCTCCGGCCTCGTCCCTCACCGGGGTGCCCTCTAGGGTCGCTGTACCCGCTAAGGGGCTGATGTCGCTGCCTCCCGCTTGCATGGTCTCGCTAGTCAAGCCCAGGTTAAAGGCATTAAAGCCAGGGTTACCCTGCAGGAAGCTGTGGATCTTGGACTCCAGGCTGGAAGCAGAGGGCTTTTCTTCCTTCTCTTGCTCAAGGACCAGCCCTCTGTGAGGGCCGATGTCTAGAGGCTGTGTGGGCTGGGTAAGGGACGCTGCCTGAAGGACGGTGGTGGTATTCCCCACTGTAGGGGCTGATGGGGTTGGTTCGAGCGTAGAGGAGGTGAGAGGAAGGCCTCGAGAGGGTACTGTAGGGGTGGAGGCGGAGGGAGGGAGCTTGCCTGTACTGGGGGAGTATGAGGAGAGGTTTCCCGCTGGGCTGTTCAGAAGAGTGGAGAGGCCTACGAGGGAGCGGGCAAAAAGGAGAGAAAAGGAAATGTGTTAAAATACATGACAACTATGAATGGCAACCTCAATTGTACGAATCTGAACAATTCAGTACAACAGAGTAGAGATCTATACTCTCCGTCTGTCACCATTTTTGCTACTCAATTAGCAACATTCTGTCAAATAGAAACAATGTTTTTTTCACCCTCGAAATCAGTGTTTGTCTCGTACCCGTATGCGGGTTAAAAATAATAAGCACTTAAATTTGGAATGTAGTGGCTGTACAGTAACATGCCATACATTACGTCAGAACTCTGGCTCAGCGCTTCACAGTGCTGTATCGGTTTTACATTTACATTTGAGTAATTTAGCAGATGCTGTTATCCAGAGGGACTTACAGTAGTGAGTGCCTACATTTATCATACTATTTCGTACCGGTCCGCTGTGGGAATCAAACCCGCAACCCTCATGCTCTACCAACAGAGCCACATGGGACCACTATGAGGGACAGCCGTTCTGAACTTGAGCACCGCGCGACAAGAAGTTGCCCCCAGTCCTCCCGGTAATTGGGCAACTTTTGCGAATGAGGGAAATGCTGTGAAATAAGACGACTCAATGTATTTTGAAAGATGAGACGTTGAGTATTACAATAAATATCG
Source organism: Oncorhynchus nerka (assembly GCF_034236695.1). Lineage (NCBI taxonomy): Eukaryota > Metazoa > Chordata > Actinopteri > Salmoniformes > Salmonidae > Oncorhynchus > Oncorhynchus nerka. The sequence goes on along the minus strand of NC_088399.1, from coordinate 55,157,426 downwards.
CGTTGATGTCATACAACAAGCCAAACACCTGAGTCCAAATGTGCACTTCACATTTCCATATCATAAAACTCATGTCATACAGTGTCAATGTTTATAATCACTAGATTTTATGTAGTTTCAAGATGACATGGCGTCATACCTGGGTTGTCCTGAAGAGAATGAGCCTGGCACCCGCACCTGAATGAACTCATAACTCCTTTCTTTGCGCAACAAAATAACAATCTGGTTCTCTGAATTTATGACTAAGCAAAAACAGGTTTAGACATTTTAGCAAATTCATAAAAAATTAACTTAAATATCACATTTACATAAGTATTCAGACCCTTTACTCAGTACTTTGTTGAAGCACATTTGGCTGCGATTACAGCCTCGAGTCTTCTTGGGTATGACGCTACAAGCTTGGCACACCTGTATTTGGAGAGTCTCTCCCTTTCTTCTCTGTAGTTCCTCTCAAGCTCTGTTGGTTGGGATGGGGAGCGTCGCTGCACAGATATTTTCAGGTCCCTCCAAAGATTTTCGATCGAGTTCAAGTCCGGGCTCTGGCTTCGCCCCAGTCTGAGGTCCTGAGGGCTGTGGAGCAGGTTTTCATCAAGGATCTCTCTTTACTTTGCTCTGTTAATCTTTCCCTTGATCCTGACTAGTCTCCCAGTCCCTGCCACTGAAAACAATCCCCGCAGTATGATGCTGCCATCACCATGCTTCACCATACAGTTGGTGCCAGATTTCCTCCAGATGTGGCGCTTGGCATTCAGACCAAAGAGTTTAATCTTAGTTTCATCAGACCACAGAATCTTTTCTCCTGGTCTGAGAGTCCTTTAGGTGCCTGTTGGCAAACTCCAAGTGGGTTGTCATGTGCCTTTTACTGAGGAGTGGCTTGCATCTGGCCACTACCATAAAGGCCTGATTGGTGGTGGGGCAGAGATTGTTGTCCTTCTGGAAGATTCTCCCATCTCCACAGAGGAACTCTGGAGCTCTTTCAGAGTAAACATCAGGTTCTTGGTCACCTCCCTGACCAAGGCCCTTCTCCCCCGATTGCTCAGTTTGGCTTGGGCGGCCAGCTCTAGGAAGAGTCTTGGTGGTTCCAAACTTCTTCCATTTAAGAATGTGTGTTCTTGGAGACCTTCAATGCTGCAGAATTGTTTTGGTACCCAGATCTGTGCCTCGGAGCTCTACGGACAATTCCTTCGACCTCATGGCTTGGTTTTTAATCTGACATGAAATGTCAACAGTGAGACCTTATATAGACAGGTGGACTCCCATCAAGTTGTAGAAAAATCTCAAAGATGATCAATGGAAACAGGATGCACCTGAACTCAATTTCGAGTCTCATAGCAAAGGATCTGAATACTTATGTAAATAAGGTATCGGTTTTTCATTATAAAAAATAAATAAATTTGCACACAAAAAAAACTGTTTTTGCTTTGTCATTATGGGGTATCGTGTGTACCGTAGATTGATGTCATTATGGGGTACTATGTGTGTGTGTGTGTAGATGGGTGAGAGAAAAAAAATATATTTAATCTATTTTAGAATTAGGCTGTAACATACCAAAATGTGGAAAAAGTCAAGGGGTCTGAATACTTTCCAAATGCACTGTATATTGAAAAACTGAGTTTTGTTGGATTTGTTGAAAGAACACTTGGTCCATGAGCCCTTTATGGAGTGGCCACTTACAGTGCCTTATGAAAGTATTCATAACACTTGACTTATTCCACATTTTGTTATGTTACAGCCTGAATTCAAATGGATTAAATAGATGTTTTTTCTCTCACCCATCTACACACACACACACAAAATACCCCATAATGACAAAGTGTAAACACGTTTAGACATTTTTGCAAATGTATATAAAATGAAATACAGAAATATAACATTTTACATAAGTATTCACACCCCTGAGACAATACATGTTAGAATCACCTTTGGCAGCGATTACAGCCGAGAGTCTTTCTGGCTAAGTCTTAAAGGGCTTTGCACACCAGGATTGTACAATATCTGCACATCATTTTTACAATTCTTCAACTCCAGTGTATATTTCCGCTGAAATGTGAATTTGTTTTGCAGTGTGTTGGAAAGCAGACAACCAGGTATCCTTCTTTTCTTGTGCTTAGCTCCCTTCCATTTATTTTTATCACCCCAAAAAACTCCCTTGCCAATTACAAGCATACCCCCCCCCCATAACATGATGCAGCCACCACCATGCTTGAAAATATGAAGGGGGCCTCCCGAGTGGTGCAGTGGTCTAAGGCACTGCATCGCAGTGCTAGCTGTGCCACTAGAGATGCTGGTTCGAGTCCAGGCACATCAAACCACACCCTCAAGACTGAAATCATGTTTTTCTTCATGAGCAACAGAAAAACATGGGGGATCGATGAGTTCAGTCGCTCTTTGACATTTGCTCTACCCCAGTTTCTCACCATGTCGCCCGCTGGCCTGCTCCTGGGTTTTGGACAGTGCACTGAGGAGCGCCTCGGGAGTCATGTCCACTTTGGATAAGACGCTGGCCAGAGGGCTGGCTACCTGGGGGGCTACTGGGGCAGGAGGGGTGGTCTTGGCTGGAGAGGAGGGGCAGACCAAAGAAGCACCTGGACTCACTCCTGGAGAGGGAGGAAAATACAGATTTTAATTTTAAAATTGGCCATTTATTATCCTCTCATGGGGTAGTGGAATATGTATTGTCGATGATCACTGTGACGGAACCTTGTTAATGACCAGCAGACTGAATAGTTGGTAAATGCTCTAAAAACTGGCTTCTCAGTTACACTGACTTCACAAGATGTTGTGATGTCAAATGCTGTTAAACAATGTAATAGTAATGTAATAGAATGTTATGGTTGTCACAATCAACAGGATGTTTTGAGGATGTAACAGTAGCTAAAGGAACAATACTAGGCTACAAGTGACATAAGAATAACAGCGTCGATTCTGAATTGAACTGTGAATTGAATTATAATTCAATTATTGTATTACATTTTAATTGACCACACCCCACAGAAAACACAATTTGAATTAAAGGAAATTGAATTTAATTCAATGAAATTCAAATAGGTAACGGCTATTTATACTGAACACAAATATAAAAAACGCAACATGCAACAATTTCAAAGATTTTGCTGAGTTACAGTTCATATAAGCAAATCATTCAATTGAAATTCTTTAGGCCCTAATCTATGGATTTCACATGACTGGGCAGGGAGTGCAGACATGGGTGGGCCTGGGAGGGCATGGGCCCACCCACTGGGGAGCTAGGCCCAGCCAATGAGTATGAGTCTGGGATCTTTTATTTCAGCTCATTTGTGTTCAATGTAAATGGCTATTATTTATCTGTACATACATCACTATACATGATGTATGGTAGCCAATACTATGTTTAACACATGGATGAACCATTTCATTTTTAACTCATTCCCCTAAAACAATAATTTTGTAGGTTGTCTTCAATAATTTATATTTCACTTACATGTTATTAAATTATTTCCCCAGAAGGCATTATATCAAATCAAACACACCAGAACAACCTAACATATCATGACAAAAGCACACAAAAATACTGTTCGACATCTATGAGTTATAATCAAGCTAATATTTGAAATTGTATCTATTTGTTAAAGAATTAACTGACAGATGCTTTTGGTAAAATATTGGTCAAAGGAATGAGACTTTCACGTCATAGTTTAATTTACTTTAATAAAATTATACTTTTAATTCAAATTAAACATTTGAATTCAAGGGTTGAATTGACCCCAACCTTGGACTGCAAAATCAGAATAACAGTGTTGATGATGTAATGGTGCTTATGATGTGCCATCAGAATAACTGTGCCGTTGATGCAATAGTGGCTGCCTGCATGTAGTGCCTTTATGATGTTACAATAACTGAAGTGTCTCACCTGGTTTCTTCATGACAGAGGTGATGCTGCTGAGGATAGAGCTAATTTTACCCAGGTCTACATTGGCGAGGTTGCCTGATAGGTTGGTTATAGGGGTCACTGGGATCATGAGAGCTGGGAAAGGTGTGGCCTGTGGGACAGGCTTTGCCTCTGTGGCCAGCGGCAGCTGTGTGACAACAGGCACAGGAATGGGGTCTGGAGATGGGACGGGACTTTCAACTCGCTCCTCAACTGTGAAAACAGAGGAAACAATTTGCAATACAATCTAGTCTTATAGCTATAATGAGGCACATAAAAGTAATACATCCTGTCCCTTAACACCCTGCGCCCAATCCCTGCTCTGCATCACCTGCCATTCCCCCTCACCTATGATACCGACGCTCTCTGCCTCCTCCTCATCCGAGAGCTCCATGTCCTCCACATCGCGGTTGTCTGACTCCCCGACAGTGAAGCCCTGCTTTGGGGAGCCACCGGGGGAGGACAGGGGGCTGGGTGCTTCCCCCAGAGTGATTTCCGCCTCATCATCCATGGCCAGGCCATCCAAGTCAGATTCTGGGTCGGCCAGGCCACGGAAGGGGGACTCTGAGCCATTGGGGGACGGGGCGTCCATCGAGGGCGAGGGGAGGGGCGACTCATCCAGGTCTGGTAAGGTGGACTTGAGGCTGTCCAGCTTACGCTTGAGGTGGGACACCCGGTTGGCAAACGTCTTGTAGGCCTTAAATAGAAGTTTTTTTTAAAACACTCAGACTCAAACACATGGCCAATTATTTTTTACAAATCTATGCAACTCAACTCTTACTGCTAAAGCCCACCACTAAAACCAAAGAGAACCGCTTTCAACCTTTCACAACAGATGCAAAGGCATTACGGACACCATCTAGTTCAGCTACTCACATTGGCGACTATCTTGACCTCCTTATACTGCATCTCGTAGAAAATGTCTGCGTTGCCAAGAGCATTCAACAGAGGGGACCCTCCTTTGATCTGCCGGTCAAGGAAGGCCACAAACTCCTTTAGCTTCGCACTGCCATCCTCAAAGTCCTTGGAGTGCCTCTTTCCCCCTGCCTTATCTGAAGGGGTGGTTGATTTGGAGAGAGAAATAATAAAGACTTGGTCAGGCTAAAAACAAGCCTCATCTCCTCCTAGGTCAGAGGGGCCAGACAGGGGTCAAGGCCTTTTCTTTCTGAGTAGTAAGAGACGGCCTCGTGTCTTTTCCAGTTCCTGTGACAAAGCTCATTGACAACATTACAGGAGGACGTGGGCCCTGGTCAAAAGTTGCACTGTTTAGGGAATAAGGTGCAATTTGAGACACAGACAGGGCCAATGCTCATGGACGACTTTGCAGGAGGTTCTGTGTCAGCCTAAACCTTGTTACCTTTCAGTCTCTTGAGGTCCTTGGTGCTGCAGACGTCCACCCTCATGGCTGCCAGCTGTTTCTCCTTTAGCGCCACTTCCTCCACAGAGCTGTGGTACTTAGAGAGATGATCGATGAATGCCTGGGGCTGCATGACAGGACACCGTCAGAGAGCCGAACCACAGGACATGGCAATAGTTAAGGTCAAGTTCAACTCAACATACTAGCTTTGTAGTACAAGCATTTACTTGAAGTATTTACAGTTCTCATAGTACAGTAGTTACAGTTCATTTGGTATGATTTGGTATTTCTCGAGAGGATATGCAGTAACAAAAATTCTGAATATACAATTGAGATTTAAAAAAAGAAGCCAAACAGAGCAGAACATAGAATATATCCTATAGTCGGTAGTGGACACTTACAACAAATTCAGCTACAATCTTAGATTGAAGAGCAGCTTTAGGGTTGACTGGAGCTGAAATTACAAAAGAAATGTCCATGACAAAGTTAACACAACACACAAGCATTGAACAGAACAGCTAAAATGCCACACAATTAAAAGTGAAGTACAACAATAAACATGATGCCTCATTCTCTTGACATTTGTACAATTTCGAAAGACACTCTGCTGGTGGTACATGGTTAGAACTGATTCACTCACCTTTAGGTGTTTCTAAAGCAGTAGGTGACTCCTCTTTGACCAGACTGGCCCTCAGCTCAGCTATGAGCTCCTCTTTGTACACACTCCTCTCCTCCCAGATGGATAATATCCTGTCCACTGACTTCATCACCTTAGAGTCTCCCACATTACTGCAGGACAGGAGACAGAAAAGTTAATCACTGACATGGCAATGATGTGTAAAGTGATAGAGTAGCCCTGATGAGAAGATCAAACTCTCCTTATTTCAACCACAATGAGGTACCGGGTCGGAACGCCCTTTGCCCCCAGAACACCCCGATTTCTTCGGGTGTGGATTCTACAAGGTGTCAGAAACATTCCACAGGGATGTTGGTCCATGCTGACACGATGACATCACGCAATTGCTGCAGATTGAGAGAATGGCGATTGATGCCGTTTTACAGGCTCCTAACCAATAGTGGTATTTGTTTATAATTAATGTGCGTTTTTTTGTACCTTTTGTTTTACATTAACATACGGTGGCAAAAACATTATGACCGAAAAGAGCTTCTGGACATCAGAACAGCGATTACTCAACTCGAATTGGACGAAGATTTTTTCTTTAATGAATCGGAGCCTAAAGTTTTACGGCTCCTAAGCAAACAAGAGAACGCACACCCAGAAGTGTCTCTCCTCGTGGCCGGGGCCTTTAATGCAGGTAAACTTACATCCATTTGACCTCATTTCTACCAGTATGTCACATGTGCAACAAGAGGGAAAATCATATTTTGTACACATGACTCTTCCGTGGTGCTGTAAAATTTGTGAATGTTGTCTCTTGTATAATACAGTAAATTCTATACATTAGTTTATACTGGATTAAGAGTACAACTGTAATTGCATTAGTTATGCTCCAATATCCCATCAATCTTGTGACAACATCAGTTCTTTTTAAGTCTTGGAAAAATAAGCCAATAGAAAAATATATAATCTAAGAGATTGTCAGTAGGATATGCTCTCTGCAAGGTTTTGCATATCTTATCTATCATATGAACATCCTTTTCTGACTAAGATAAGACTCCCTCAACATTGTGCAAAATTGCTTTTTAATTCTGTCACATGGAAATGTATTTCCTGTTACCAAGTCATTTACAGTTCATTTACAGACTTCAGTTTTCCATGTGGCTAAATTTCTAGGTGTATTTTGAAAAGCTATCCAAGGATTGTTCCGTAGGGTTGTGTTCTTGTGATATTGGTTCTTGTAGAATACGTTTTATTTTCTTACATATTGTTATAGTGTTCTTAACTATGAAGATGTTAATGTTCTTAGCTTTATCCTTTGGAAATAGACACGTGAAAAAATGCTGGGGATGAGCATGCACATTTTCAATATGTACCCATTGTTCCTCTTTAGTGCATTTAACTATTCGTTGCAAGTAAAAGCCTTGGGTTGCAAGCAAAAGCCTTAGAATTCCAAGTCTGGAAGGTTAAAACCACCCTCAGACTTAGTAAGATGTAAAACCTTTTTATTCTATGAATTTTAGTTGCCCATAAAACGTTGGGAGCCATGCCATTCTGAAAAGGTTTATTCTACTTGTAAGATTTATGGAAAGATTGTTCCATATAATTAGACCACATTAATTTTAAATCCTGATATTTTTGTGTATTCTGAAAATATGTTTAGCAAAGGGGGTATTGAGTTTTCAATATTGGTGAGGTATATCAGGAGATCATCTGCAAATGAGTTTAGTTTATATTCATGTTTACCAATACTGATACCTGTTACCTTTGGGTCCTGTCTAATTATTTCTGCTATCGGTTCAATTACCAGTACAAACAGGAGAGGGAGATGGGACATCCCTGTCCTGTGCCCATATCTAAAGCAATTATATCAGATAATGTATAATTTGTGTATATTTTTGTTTTAGGACATTTATATAATTATCTTAATGACATTAATTTTTTTCAGCCGGAAAGTTGAAAGCTTACAAAGTTTTTAATAGAAAAGGCCACTCAAGACGGCCAAAAACCTTTGACATCAACATCCATTATTGATAAATCTAGTTTTTTTGTAACGTATTGTATTAAACTGAAACATGTTCTTGTATTTCTTTTGTAAGTGTATTTTTAATAAACTCTGTTTGACTGACATGTATCAAGTTTGGTGAGACTTTTTCCATTCTATTGCTTATAAGCTTTTGAAGTCTATAATCAGCAGGGGACTCCAGATTTTCCTTGTTTTAATATAATTGAAATAACTGTTTGATACATGTAACTAGGAAGTACTGAATTGAGTGACGTGTTTTGCCATGAGTAAATAGGGGCGCTACTTTGTCCCAAAATGTTGAATAGAATTCTATGGAAAAGCCATTCGTTCCTGGTGCTTTTCTCCATGTGAATGTTTTAACAGTATCTAATATTTATTTTTGGGTGATCTCGGTTTTTAGTGATTATTTTTTTGTCTGCTGATAATTGCTATAGGATCCATCCAACTGTTGTTTAATTCTGATTTATATACATTTTCATAGAAGCTTTTAAAATAGTATTTATTAGCGTTGTTGTTTCTAATTACTGCATTTGTATCTGTTTCTTATAACTGGTTTAGCATGTATTCATTTTGTGACAGCTGTAAGATATTTGAAAATAAAAATAAAAGAGAGCCGCACACTCTAGGAGCTCAGATGCAAAAAATGTAATGCCAACGTTTCGACAGCCAAGCTGTCTTCATCAGGGTATAATCACAAACACTGCGGGATGACTCGTTTATATAGTGTCAAAAGACACAGGTGTCTGTAATCATGGCCAGGAGTGGCCTAATATCATTGGTTAATAATCAAATATTAAAATGGAACAGCATACAAACAAATGGATAGCATACAATCATAGATTAATTTGACTATACAAGTTTACAAACAATTACAATGGCAAAGTCACAATAAGTGTAAGTGTAAGATATTTACCAGTTTTATTTGCCATTAAGTAGTATGCTTTATCTGAGTTTAACCTGTAGTTGTTGGCTCTCTTCAAAAGTAAAAGATCTCATACTTGCTTAAATTCAGAAATGGTATTTTCTTCTTTTATGTCCACATTTGTAATGTTAAAGGTTCTTTTTTCGTTTAAATATTTAATACATCTTGGGTCCAGAAGTTCATTCTCCATATTCTGTAGCTAAGTGTATTTTCTATGTAATTAAGCACGATACCGGAGATTTATACTATATCATACATTTTTATAATTCAGTAAATTGTTATTAAAATGTAGTCAATTCTTGAATAGATTTTATTACTTTGAGAAAAAAAAGAATTGTCTTTTGCAGTTGTGAATAGTAATCTCCAGGTGTCCTGTAAATTATTTGCTGAGATTACATTTTTCATCCTCTTGAAGGCTCCCTAAATTTGTCTTTTTTATTGCTATTACTATTTCATTGTCTATCAATTTGATCAAATGTATGATTGAGATCATCTGCTAAAATAATAGTTCCTGATCCAATATAGTTTGAACTCTATCTAAAAACACCAGATTTGCCCCCTGATGGGATACACAATGAAATCATTGTTAATTTTCCACCATGTAACAATGTACAATTTAATTTACACCACTTTACTTACTCATCCATTTTTCTTCATTCACACACACCTTATGCCTCCGCACACCCATTCATATGCACAGACACATGCACCCACACACACAAACACATCCATAGAATAATTATTGACAAACATTCCTCTTTTATATTGCATTTTCAGTGTCCATGTATCTCTTTTTTTTACCCCTATTTTCTCCCCAATTGGTAGTAGTTGCAGCGATGAGACACTCGGGAGAGGCGAAGGTCGAGAGCCATGCGTCCTCCGAAACACAACCCAACCTAGCCGCACTGCTTCTTGACACATTCAATCCGGAAGCCAGCCGCACCAATGTGTCGGAGGAAACACTGTACACCTGGCGACCTGGTCAGCGTGCACTGCGCCCATCCCGCCACAGGAGTCACTAGTGCACATTCAACCCGGAAGCCAGCCGCACCAATGTGTCGGAGGAAACACCGTACACCTGGCGACCTGGTCAGCGTGCACTGCGCCCGGCCCGCCACAGGAGTCGCTAGTGCGCGATGAGACAAGGATATCCCTGCCGGCCAAACCCGGACGACGCTGGGCCAATTGTGCGTCGCCCCATGGACCTCCCGGTCGCGGCTGGCTGCGACAGAGCCTGGGACCGAACCCAGAATCTCTGGTGGTAAAGCTAGCACTGCCTTAGACCACTGCATCACCCGGGAGGCCCTGTGTCCATGTATCTCATTGGCATCGGCTAATTATAGCATTACTTCTTAAGAGGTAAACAGTTACTTTTGACAATAGAGTCTAGATTGTATTTGTAGTCTCAATTTACAATAAGCTGGTCTTGGGTATCACTGTATGTAGCCTAGTGCGCTCTCTTTCAACTGTAAAGGTCTCCTGTAACCTGTTCAGGGCTTCATCGTTGCTTGTGAACTCCATGCTCTGTGTTCCCTACCATACCCACAGCACTGCCAGGAATCGGAGTTGAGACTTCATTCCTTTTTCCTCTGGTGACTGACTGTCTGATCGGAATGAATTGCTTGCGTTTTTCCCTCAGCTTAGCAAGACAGGTCCAGGACGAATCGAATGGACTGGCCATGAATTTTGATCTCCTTTTCCCCCTCATTTTGCCCAATCTAACATTCAATCTAACTGTAACTGAATGCCTCGATGCCTGATTTATATAGCAAGTCATGGCCACGTGACTCACTGTCTGTAGGAACGATACATTTCATGACCGGGTTGTACCTAATAAACTGGCCACTGAGTGTATAGTGCACTACTTTTGACCAGAGCTCCATTGGCGCAGGTCAAAAGTAGTGAACTATAAAGGGAACAGGAATAGGATGCCATTTGGGACAGTCATTGACTCGTATGGTGAATAAACAAAAGTATTGTAGACGTTAGCTCTGACCCTGACCGTGTGGTTTACTCCAGGGTGAAGTTTCCCCATAGGTACAGATCTATGATCTGCTCACCCTCCCCCAATCCTAAACTTAACCATTAGTGGGGGGAAATGTTAAACCGACCCATGATCAGCATCTAGAGGCCACAAACAGTGTGTGATTTACTCACTTGACCAGCTGGAAGGCCTCAGGGAGCACGTCGGCGAAGGCAGTACGGTAGACAATGGCATTTTTCCTCTTACAGTTCTGAATGACATCGTTGGCGAGGTAGAACAAATTGAGACGGTGAGAAGCCTCAGCTGCCAGGAGAAAGGAGCAGGAAAAAGGAGGGAGAGAGAGAATAGTTGAATTGAAAACTTAAGTGGCGGAACTGTACAAAAATTGACCATGCCAAGTGTTACACACACAAATACCATACAACATCCTATTTGTCTAGCCTTTCAGAACCCGACACTGACACTACTACAGCATTAGGTTTATATAGGTAACTGCCAAAATAAAAGGTAACACCAGTGTCTTAATAGGGCGTTGGGCCACCATAACAGCTTTAATGAGTCTTGTCTTAGATTCAACAAGTGTCTGGAACTCTATTGGAGGGATGCGACACCATTCCTTCACAATCAATTTCATAATTTGGTGTCTTGTTGATAGTGATGGAAAACACTGTCTCAGCCACCACTCCTGAATCTTCCGTAAGTGTTCAATTGTGTTGAGCTCCAGTGACAGACAGCCATGGCATATGGTTTACATCGTTTTCATGCGCATCAAATCATTCAGTGACCACTCGTGCCCTGTGGATGAGGGCATTGTCATCCTGGAAGAGACCACTCCCATCAGGATAGACCATAGGTTGAAGGCGGTCACTCAGAATGGCTGCGTATTTATTGGTGTTTACCTTGCCCTCTAAGAAGTTGACTGGACCTAAACCATGGACCCCACCTGCTTTCAATATACTTTGTATCCCTCATTTACTCAAGTGTTTGCTTTATTTTGGTAGTTACCTGTACATTGCCTTCTCGTAACCTAAGGCTAACTTGCCTGCATTTCATACAAACTAGGCTACTCTTCATTCTGTCCTGCACTGACTGAAACCATGTTTTGGGTGGTTTAACAGATGCAGGCCGAAAGCCTTGCACCGGGTCCAAAATACCCTGGCCTAGAGCCTGGGCTGTTCCACTTTCAAAGGCTATGACACAAAGCTTTACCCAAGGCCAAGTAGGCTCTACATTTAAAAATGATATATTTTCCCTTATTTTCCCTGCTTTCCCCTCGTTGTCAAACGAACCCCAACGTCTCAATACCTTTAGCAGGTGATGACGGCATCATTGTCACCGATACTGTTATGGTTCTATATAATACCAAGACAAAGCACTGCAAATACCAGACAAATCCAAACCAAATTTGATTTACAAAAGAACCAAGATTACATTTATTCGAGGGTTCCATTAGCTTTCAAATATCTGCATGCCATCTCCCCCAAAAAATAGTTTTCAAAGATTTCACCTGCGTTCTAAACAAAGCAGCATTTAATAGGCTACCATGACATTTAGCCACGCTATTATTCAAATGAGACTCCCAAAGCGGTTGAACAACTACAGTTAGCTTAAAAAGTATTGGGACAGTGACCCATTTTTTTATGTATTGGCTCTGTACTCCAGCACTTTGGATATGAAATGATACAATGTAAATATGACTAGAATATGTTTCTAAACACTTACATTAATGGGGATGCTACGGCCCGTGATTACGGATAATCCTGAATGAATCCTGAATATTGATGAGTGAGAAAGTTACAATAACAAGTGAGGTTAACATTTGGGGGGGGTGACATGATGATTTCTGCCATAGAAACCCTTGGACGTGCCGCCTAAGCGTTTTTTCAGGACACCAAAGTCCAAACTAAAAACAATATTTAAAAAAAATTGGGATGAAAAAATGCTTTCAGTTAAACATAAATGACTACAACCAAATATAAAGTATTTGGTAAAAAATATAATGTACCTACAGTGCCTTCAGACAGTATTCATATCCCTGGACTTTCTCCAAATTTTGTTCCATTACAGCCTGAATTTGAAATGGATTACATTTAGATTTTGTCGTCACTGACCTACACACAATACCCCATTAATGTCAAAGTAGAATGATGTTGTTCTACATTTTTTTCAAATTAATACAAAATTAAAAGTTGAAATGTCTTGGGTCAATAAGTATTCAACGCCCTTTGTTATGGCAAGCCTAAATAAATTCAGGGGTAACAATGTGCTTAACAAGTCATATAACAAGTCATATAATAAGTTGCATGACCTCACTCTGTGTGCAATAATAGGGTTTAACACATTTTTTAATTACTACCTTATCTCTGTACCCCAAACATACTGTAAGTTCCCTGAGTCGATGAGTACATTTCAAACACAGATTCAACCACAAAGACCAACCAGGGAGGTTTTCCAATGCCTCGCAAAGAAGGGCACCTATTGGCAGATGGGTAAAAAAAAGACATTGAATAACCCTTTGAGCACGATGAAGTTATTAATTACAATTTGGATGGTGTATCAATGAACCCAGTCACAAGGAGACAGGCGTCCTTCCTAACGGAGTTGCCGGAGAAGAAGGAAACCGCTCAGAGATTTCACCATGAGGCCAATGGTGACTTTAAAAGAGAGTTCAATGGCTGTGATAGGAGAAAACTGAGAATGGATCAACAACATTCTAGTTAATCCACAATACTAGCCTAATCGACAGAGTAAAAAGAAGGAAGACTGTACAGGATACAAATATTCCAGAGCATGCATCCTGTTTGCAACAAGCACTAAAGTTCTATTGCAAAAAATGTGGTAAAGCAATTAACTCCTGAATACAAAGTGTTATGTTTGGGGCAAATCCAATCCAACACATTACTGAGTACCACGCTCCATAATTTCAAGCATAGTGGTGGCTGCATCATGTTATGGGTATGTTAAGGAGTTTTCCTGGACAAAAAAGAAACACAATGGTGCTAAGCACATGCAAAATCCTAGATCAAAACCTGGTTCAGTCTGCTTTCCACCAGACACTGGTAGATTAATTCACCTTTCAGCAGGACAATAACCTAAAACAAAAGGCCAAATCTACACTAGAGTTGCTTACGAAAGAGACAGTTAACGTTCCTGAGTGACCTAGTTACAGTTTTGACTTAAATCTACATGTAAATCTATGGCAAGACCTGAAAAAAAAACATGTTTTCACTTTGTCATTATGGGGTAATGTGTGTAGATGGGTGAGAGGAAAACATATATTTAATACATGTTTAATTCAGGCTGTAACAACAAAATGTGGAATGAGTCAAGGCAATGTTTCCTCTGCATTCATTTAAGTGTGGCGATGCGCAACGGCAGACAATCATTGCTGCCACACCAACAAAAAAAAGCATCCTATTTCTTCCAAACATAGTTTTAATAAAGTTCTGTAACTAGCACATTCGCTTTTATTGGTAAATATATAATCTGTCTGGGTTCAACACAGTTCTGAAGGTTATTTAGTTCTGTGAGCTGTGGCAGGCAGCCTGCAACTCAAGAAACACAGTGTGCCAGTGACCAGTGCTCGATACAGACGCTCTGCGGCGTGAAACACAATTAATTTGAATCGCTTCAGAATGCACCTACATGAGAAACGGCACGCCAGGGACCAGCAGGCAATACAGAAGCCCTGCAAAGCATAACACAATTCACATGAATCACCGGAGTGCTTCTGCCTGAGAAACTGCAAGAAAGGTACGTTGGCTAACTGATGTTAGTCAAACAAGCTAACTAGTTAACTACATAAGCTAGCTATAACCTAAAACTCCACTAACATAATTTAGATCTATAATGTTGCTTCCACAATTGGAACAGCAATTAGCCATCCAATATCCATAAGTGTTTTTTTATTTCACCGTTATTTAACCAGGTAGGCCAGTTGAGAACAAGTTCTCATTTACAACCTGGCCAAGTTAAAGCAAAGCAGTGCGACAAAAACAACAACACAGAGTTACAAACGTACAGTCAATAACACCATAGAAAATAAAAATAGAAAAATCTATGTACAGTGTGTGCAAATGTAGAAGAGTAGGGAGGTAGGCAATAAATAGGCCATAGGCGCAAAGTAATTACAATTTAGCATTAATACTGGAGTGATAGATGTGCAGATGATTATGTGATTATATGATTAAATGAACACTTATTTTAACTTAATATAATACATCAATAAAATCAATTTAGCCTCAAATAAATAACGAGACATGTTCAATTTGGTTTAAATAATGCAAAAACAAAGTGTTGGAAAAGAAAGTAAATGTGCAATATGTGCCATGTAAGAAAGCTAACGTTTTTAGTTCCTTGCTCAGAACATGAGAACATGTGAAAGCTGGTGGATAATTTTAACATGAGTCTTCAGTATTCCCAGGTAAGAAGTTTTAGGTTGTAGTTATTATAGGAATTATAGGACTATTTCTCTCTATACCATTTGTATTTCATATACTTTTGACTATTGGATGTTCTTATAGGCACTATAGTATTGCCAGTGAAACAGTATAGCTTACGTCCCTCTCCTCGCCCCTAACTGGGCTCGAACCAGGAACACATCAACAACAGCCACCCTCGAAGCAGCGTTACCCATGCAGAGCAAGTGAATAACTACCCCAAGTCTCAGAGCGAGTGACGTTTGAAACGCTATTAGCGCGCACCCCGCTAACTAGCTAGCCATTTCACATTGGTTACACCAGCCTAATCTTGGGAGTCGATGGGCTTGAAGTCATAAACAGCGCAATGCTTGAAGCACAGCAAAGAGCTGGTGGCAAAATGCACAAAAGTGCTGTTTAACCTTTTTGGGATAGGGGGCAGCATTTTCACTTTTGGATGAATAGCATGCCCAGAGTGAAAGGCCTCCTACTCTGTCCCAGATGCTAATATATGCATATTATTAGTATTGGATAGAAAACACTCTGAAGTTTCTAAAACTATTTGAATGATGTCTGTGAGTATAACAGAACTCATATGGCAGGCGAAAACCTGAGACAAATCCAACCAGGAAGTGGGAAATATGAGGTTTGTAGTTTTTCAACTCAGCCCCCATTGAAGATACAGGGTGATATTAGTTATGTTTCACTTCCCAAGGCTTCCACTAGATGTCAACAGTATTTAGAACCTGTTTTGAGGATTCAACTCTAAAGGAAGGGCTCAAAAGGGCGCTTTGAGTGAGTGGTCTGGCGCGCTCACATGAAAGGTAGCTACGTTCCACTTCATTTGTACAGACAAAGGAATCATCCGGTTGGAACATTAATGAAGTTTTATGTTAAAAACATCCTAAAGATTGATTCCATACTTAGGTCGACATGTTTCTACGGGCTGTAACGGAACTTTTTGAACTTTCCGACCGACGTTCGGCGCGACCTGAACGTGCTTTTGGATTTGTTGACCAAACGCCCTAACAAAAAAAGATATTTGGACATAACTGATGGACATTATCAAACAAATCAAAACATTTATGGTGGAACTGGGATTCCTGGGAGTGCATTCTGATGAACATCCTCAAAGGTAAGTGAATATTTAAAATGCTATTTCTGAGTAATGTTGACTACCCAATATGGCGGGTATTGCTGCTTTGTTGTCTAAAGGCTGTACTCAGATTATTGCATGGTTTGCTTTCTCCGTAAAGTTTTTTAAAAATATGACACATCAGTTGCATTAAGGAAAGGTTTATCTAAAGTTCCATGTATAATAGTCGTATCTTTATCAATGTTTATTATGAGTATTTCTGTAAATTGATGTGGCTCTCTGCAATATCACCGCATTTTTTAGAACTACTGAACATAACGCACCAATGTAAACTCAGATTTTTTAAATATAAATATGAACTTTAAAACATACATGTGTTCTGTAACATGAAGTCCTATTAGTGTCATCTGATGAAGATCATCAAAGGTTAGTGATCTCTTTGGCTGGAAAAAATGGCTGTGTTTTTCTGTGGCTTGGTAGTGACCTAACAATCGTTTGTGGTGCTGTTGCTGTAAATCCTTTTTGATGTCAGACACCGTGGCTGGATTAACGGGACTTTTATCTTTAAAATGGTGTAAAATACGTGTATGCTTGAGGAATTTTAATAATGAGATTTTTGTTGTTTTGAATTTGGCGCCCTGCACTTTCACTGGCTGTTGCGGGGGGGTTCCAGTCCTAGACAAGTTAAAGATACAGTGATCAGTAAGCTGCTCTGACAGCTGAAGCTTAAAGTTAGAGAGGGAGATAAGTCTCCAACTTCAGTGATTTTTGCAATTAGTTCCAGTCATTGGCAGCAGAGTACTGGAAGGAAAGGAGGGAAAAGGAAGTGTTGGCTTTGGGGATGACCAGTGAAATATACCTGCTGCAGCGTGTGCTACAGGTTGGTGTTGCTATGGTGACCAGTGAGCTGAGATAAGGCAGGGATTTACATTGCAAAGATTTATAGATGACGTGGAGCCAGTGAGTTTGGCGACGGATATGTAGTGATGGCCAGCCAACGAGAGCATACAGGTCGCAGTGGTGGGTAGTATATGGGGCTTTAGTGACAAAACGGATGGCAATGTGATAGACTACATCCAGTTTGCTGAGTAGAGTGTTGGGTGCTATTTTGTAAATTACATCGCAGAAGTCCAGGATCGGCAGGAGAGTCATAAAACCCACTCCCGCCTTATATAAAGAGGGCTTGTAATTTCAACCAATAACCGCACATTTACTGCATAATATGGTTCAACCAAGCCACATGTCAAACTTTTCCCCTCAGTGAATGCGTGACAAATTAGACAAAATCATTGCATATTGCCATACAAATTTTGGTAACAGGGTTGGTAACAGCTGAAGAGTTCCATCAGTCACTCCTGGGCTACAACACGGGGGCCCCACAAGGGTGCGTTCTGAGCCCTCTCCTGTACTCCCTGTTCACCCACGACTGCGTGGCCACGCACGCCTCCAACTCAATCATCAAGTTTGCGGACGACACAACAGTGGTAGGCTTGATTACCAACAACGACGAGACGGCCTACAGGGAGGAGGTGAGGGCCCTCGGAGTGTGGTGTCAGGAAAATAACCTCACACTCAACGTCAACAAAACTAAGGAGATGATTGTGGACTTCAGGAAACAGCAGAGGGAACACCCCCCTATCCACATCGATGGAACAGTAGTGGAGAGGGTAGCAAGTTTTAAGTTCCTCGGCATACACATCACAGACAAACTGAATTGGTCCACTCACACTGACAGCGTCGTGAAGAAGGCGCAGCAGCGCCTCTTCAACCTCAGGAGGCTCGGCTTGTCACCAAAAGCACTCACGAACTTCTACAGATGCACAATCGAGAGCATCCTGGCGGGCTGTATCACCGCCTGGTACGGCAACTGCTCCGCCCTCAACCGTAAGGCTCTCCAGAGGGTAGTGAGGTCTGCACAACGCATCACCGGGGCAAACTACCTGCCCTCCAGGACACCTACACCACCCGATGTTACAGGAAGGCCATAAAGATCATCAAGGACATCAACCACCCGAACCACTGCCTGTTCACCCCGCTATCATCCAGAAGGCGAGTCAGTACAGGTGCATCAAAGCTGGGACTGAGAGACTGAAAAACAGCTTCTATCTCAAGGCTATCAGACTGTTAAACAGCCACCATTGAGTGGCTGCTGCCAACACACTGTCATTGACACTGACCCAACTCCAGCCACTTTAATAATGGGAATTGATGGGAAATGATGTAAATATATCACTAGCCACTTTAAACAATGCTACCTTATATAATGTTACTTACCCTACATTATTCATCTCATATGCATACGTATATACTGTACTCTACATCATCGACTGCATCCCTATGTAATACATGTATCACTAGCCACTTTAACTATGCCACTTTGTTTACTTTGTCTACATACTCATCTCATATGTATATACTGTACTCGATACCATCTACTGTATGCTGCTCTGTACCATCACTCACTCATATATCCTTATGTACATATTCTTTATCCCCTAACACTGTGTATAAGACAGTAGTTTTAGAATTGTTAGTTAGATTACTTGTTGGTTATCACTGCATTGTCGGAACTAGAAGCACAAGCATTTCGCTACACTCGCATTAACATCTGCTAACCATGTGTATGTGACAAATAAAATTTGATTTGATTTGATTGATTTTACAATCACCTATCCGGACCCGTTTAACTGCCAACGCGGAGCCCCACCGGGCCTTCACAACTGGACTACCGACGTTATCTGCCCGAGGAGTTATCCGGCTGGCTCCTCCGTCGTGACGTTGCCCGAACGCCCATCTACGGTCCGCTAATCGTTAGCTGTCTTATCGGCTGCTATCAGAATAGACCTATCGAAGATTTTTTTTTCTTTTTCCTTTTTTTTTCTTGGGCCTCTATAACTATATCTATTGTTTTTTTTTGCGAATTGGATTGATCCCCTCTACCACGCGGAACCCCACTAATCCTACCGACGGAAACGCACGAGGTGGCTAAAAACAGACCTCCATCCTATGCTAGCTTGCTACCGATGGCCCGGCTAGCTGTCTGAATCGACGTGACCCCAACAACCTCACTACTCACTGGACACTTTTGATCACTCGACTAAGCATGCCTCTCCTTAATGTTAAAATGCCTTGTCCATTGCTGTTCTGGTTAGTGTTTATTGGCTTATTTCACTGTAGAGCCTCTAGTCCTGCTCACTATACCTTATCCAACTTATTAGTTCCACCACCCACACATGCGATGACATCTCCTGGTTTCAATGATGTTTCTACAGACAATATCTCTCTCATCATCACTCAATACCTAGGTTTACCTCCGCTGTATTCACATCCTACCATACCTTTGTCTGTACATTATACCTTGAAGCTATTTTATCGCCCCCAGAAACCTCCATTTACTCTCGGTTCCAGATGTTCTAGACGACCAATTCTTATTGCTTTTAGCCGTACCCTTACGGCTAAAAATCTTTGGATATTCACTCATCCTGCTGGCACCTGGTAGTCATTGGATTCTTGAAGTAATATTGAAGTGTTATTGTGTAACACTGTAAGTCTTTGATTGTGTCATTTCACTATAGTACAACGGTTTGATTTGTCTAATCTTAGCAATTTCTTCTTAGCTAGCTACATAGCCGTCTTTGTATCAAAGATAATTGCGTAATTATCGTATTTCGTCGTCCTAACGTAGTCTACACTGCTATCTGCCCAGCAGCTAGCCAGCTAGCCAGCTAGCTAACGTCCACCGTCTACCGAATAGCAGCACTGTAAAAAACTATTACACTCAGCAGGGGCAGTCTATTACACTCAACTGAATGACCTGATTAGTGTAGTGTTAGCTAGCTACATAGTTGTCTTTGCTGTCTTCGTATCCAAGATAATTGTGTAGTTTAGAGTGTGTAGTCTTAGAGTGATTATCTTAATTTACCGAGGTTAGCTAGCCAGCTATTTGTCGTCCTTAACGTAGGAGACACTGCTAGCTAGCCAACAGCTAGCCAACGTCTACCGAATAGAACTTCCTCACTCAACAACCCGGTCGCATTCCGCTTCGCTCCACAGGTAGTATCAGGTAGTATCACATTTTCATTTCATTTCATTACAGTACAACGGTTTGATTTGTTTGATCGTAGCTAGCTACATAGCTAGCTACATAGCCGTCTTTGTATCAAAGATAATTGTGTAGTCTAGAGCGATTTTCTAGGTTAGCTAGCCAGCTATTGTCGTTCTTTTAACGCAACGTAACGTAATCAACACTGCTAGCTAGCCAGCTAGCCCCCGAATAGCAGCACTGTAGAAACTATCACACTCAACGGAACGACTTGATTAGTGTAGTGTCAACAACGCAGCCACTGCCAGCTAGCCTACAAAGTCAACAACGCAGCCACTGCCAGCTAGCCTACTTCAGCAGTACTGTATCATTTTAATCATTTTAGTCAATAAGATTCTTGCTACGTAAGCTTAACTTTCTGAACATTCGAGACGTGTAGTCCACTTGTCATTCCAATCTCCTTTGCATTAGCGTAGCCTCTTCTGTAGCCTGTCAACTATGTGTCTGTCTATCCCTGTTCTCTCCTCTCTGCACAGACCATACAAACGCTCCACACCGCGTGGCCGCGGCCACCCTAATCTGGTGGTCCCAGCGCGCACGACCCACGTGGAGGTCCAGGTCTCCGGTAGCCTCTGGAACTGCCGATCTGCGGCCAACAAGGCAGAGTTCATCTCAGCCTATGCCTCCCTCCAGTCCCTCGACTTCTTGGCACTGACGGAAACATGGATCACCACAGATAACACTGCTACTCCTACTGCTCTCTCTTCGTCCGCCCACGTGTTCTCGCACACCCCGAGAGCTTCTGGTCAGCGGGGTGGTGGCACCGGGATCCTCATCTCTCCCAAGTGGTCATTCTCTCTTTCTCCCCTTACCCATCTGTCTATCGCCTCCTTTGAATTCCATGCTGTCACAGTTACCAGCCCTTTCAAGCTTAACATCCTTATCATTTATCGCCCTCCAGGTTCCCTCGGAGAGTTCATCAATGAGCTTGATGCCTTGATAAGCTCCTTTCCTGAGGACGGCTCACCTCTCACAGTTCTGGGCGACTTTAACCTCCCCACGTCTACCTTTGACTCATTCCTCTCTGCCTCCTTCTTTCCACTCCTCTCCTCTTTTGACCTCACCCTCTCACCTTCCCCCTACTCACAAGGCAGGCAATACGCTCGACCTCATCTTTACTAGATGCTGTTCTTCCACTAACCTCATTGCAACTCCCCTCCAAGTCTCCGACCACTACCTTGTATCCTTTTCCCTCTCGCTCTCATCCAACACTTCCCACACTGCCCCTACTCGGATGGTATCGCGCCGTCCCAACCTTCGCTCTCTCTCCCCCGCTACTCTCTCCTCTTCCATCCTATCATCTCTTCCCTCTGCTCAAACCTTCTCCAACCTATCTCCTGATTCTGCCTCCTCAACCCTCCTCTCCTCCCTTTCTGCATCCTTTGACTCTCTATGTCCCCTATCCTCCAGGCCGGCTCGGTCCTCCCCTCCCGCTCCGTGGCTCGACGACTCATTGCGAGCTCACAGAACAAGGCTCCGGGCAGCCGAGCGGAAATGGAGGAAAACTCGCCTCCCTGCGGACCTGGCATCCTTTCACTCCCTCCTCTCTACATTTTCCTCTTCTGTCTCTGCTGCTAAAGCCACTTTCTACCACTCTAAATTCCAAGCATCTGCCTCTAACCCTAGGAAGCTCTTTGCCACCTTCTCCTCCCTCCTGAATCCTCATCCCCCCTCCCTCCTCCCTCTCTGCAGATGACTTCGTCAACCATTTTGAAAAGAAGGTCGACGACATCTGATCCTCGTTTGCTAAGTCAAACGACACCGCTGGTTCTGCTCACACTGCCCTACCCTGTGCTCTGACCTCTTTCTCCCCTCTCTCTCCAGATGAAAACTCGCGTCTTGTGACGGCCGGCCGCCCAACAACCTGCCCGCTTGACCCTATCCCCTCCTCTCTTCTCCAGACCATTTCCGGAGACCTTCTCCCTTACCTCACCTCGCTCATCAACTCATCCCTGACCGCTGGCTATGTCCCTTCCGTCTTCAAGAGAGCGAGAGTTGCACCCCTTCTGAAAAAACCTACACTCGATCCCTCCGATGTCAACAACTACAGACCAGTATCCCTTCTTTCTTTTCTCTCCAAAACTCTTGAACGTGCCGTCCTTGGCCAGCTCTCCCGCTATCTCTCTCAGAATGACCTTCTTGATCCAAATCAGTCAGGTTTCAAGACTAGTCATTCAACTGAGACTGCTCTTCTCTGTATCACGGAGGCGCTCCGCACTGCTAAAGCTAACTCTCTCTCCTCTGCTCTCATCCTTCTAGACCTATCGGCTGCCTTCGATACTGTGAACCATCAGATCCTCCTCTCCACCCTCTCCGAGTTGGGCATCTCCGGCGCGGCCCACGCTTGGATTGCGTCCTACCTGACAGGTCGCTCCTACCAGGTGGCGTGGCGAGAATCTGTCTCCTCACCACGCGCTCTCACCACTGGCGTCCCCCAGGGCTCTGTTCTAGGCCCTCTCCTATTCTCGCTATACACCAAGTCACTTGGCTCTGTCATAACCTCACATGGTCTCTCCTATCATTGCTATGCAGACGACACACAATTAATCTTCTCCTTTCCCCTTCTGATGACCAGGTGGCGAATCGCATCTCTGCATGTCTGGCAGACATATCAGTGTGGATGACGGATCACCACCTCAAGCTGAACCTCGGCAAGACGGAGCTGCTCTTCCTCCCGGGAAGGACTGCCCGTTCCATGATCTCACCATCACGGTTGACAACTCCATTGTGTCCTCCTCCCAGAGCGCTAAGAACCTTGGCGTGATCCTGGACAACACCCTGTCGTTCTCAACTAACATCAAGGCGGTGGCCCGTTCCTGTAGGTTCATGCTCTACAACATCCGCAGAGTACGACCCTGCCTCACACAGGAAGCGGCGCAGGTCCTAATCCAGGCACTTGTCATCTCCCGTCTGGATTACTGCAACTCGCTGTTGGCTGGGCTCCCTGCCTGTGCCATTAAACCCCTACAACTCATCCAGAACGCCGCAGCCCGTCTGGTGTTCAACCTTCCCAAGTTCTCTCACGTCACCCCGCTCCTCCGCTCCCTCCACTGGCTTCCAGTTGAAGCTCGCATCCGCTACAAGACCATGGTGCTTGCCTACGGAGCTGTGAGGGGAACGGCACCTCAGTACCTCCAGGCTCTGATCAGGCCCTACACCCAAACAAGGGCACTGCGTTCATCCACCTCTGGCCTGCTCGCCTCCCTACCACTGAGGAAGTACAGTTCCCGCTCAGCCCTGTTCGCTGCTCTGGCCCCCCAATGGTGGAACAAACTCCCTCACGACGCCAGGACAGCGGAGTCAATCACCACCTTCCGGAGACACCTGAAACCCCACCTCTTTAAGGAATACCTAGGATAGGATAAAGTAATCCTTCTCACCCCCCCTCCCCTTAAAAGATTTAGATGCACTATTGTAAAGTGGCTGTTCCACTGGATGTCATAAGGTGAACGCACCAATTTGTAAGTCGCTCTGGATAAGAGCGTCTGCTAAATGACTTAAATGTAATGTAATGTAATGATGTAGAGGTGAATCCAGGCCCTGCAGTGCCTAGCTCCACTCCTATTCACCAGGCGCTCTCTTTTGATGACTTCTGTAACCGTAATAGCCTTGGTTTCATGCATGTTAACATTAGAAGCCTCCCCCCTAAGTTTGTTTTATTCACTGCTTTAGCACACTGCCAACCCGGATGTTCTAGCCGTGTCTGAATCCTGGCTTAGGAAGACCACCAAAAATTCTGACATTTTCATCCCAAACTACAACATTTTCAGACAAGATAGAACTGCCAAAGGGGGCGGTGTTGCAATCTACTGCAAAGATAGCCTGCTGAGTTCTGTCCTACTATCCAGGTATGTGCCCAAACATTTTGAACTTCTACTTTTAAAAATCCACCTCTCTAAAAACAAGTCTCTCACCGTTGCCGCCTGCTATAGACCACCCTCTGCCCCCAGCTGTGCTCTGGACACCATATGTGAACTGATTGCCCCCCATCTATCTTCAGAGCTCGTGCTGCTAGGCGACCTAAACTGGAACATGCTTAACACCCCAGCCATCCTACAACCTAAGATTGATGCACTCAATCTCACACAAATTATCAATGAACCTACCAGGTACCTCCCCAAAGCCTTAAACACGGGCACCCTCATAGATATCATCCTAACCAACTTGCCCTCTAAATACACCTCTGCTGTCTTCAACCAAGATCTCAGCGATCACTGCCTCATTGCCTGCATCCGTAATGGGTCAGCCGTCAAACGACCTCCATTCATCACTGTCAAACACTCCCTGAAACACTTCAGCGAGCAGACCTTTCTAATCGACCTGGCCGGGGTATCCTGGAAGGATATTGATCTCATCCCGTCAATAGAGGATGCCTGGTTATTTTTTTTGAATGCCTTCCTAACCATCTTAAATAAGCATGTCCCATTCAAGAAATTTAGAACCAGGAACAGATATAGCCCTTGGTTCTCCCCAGACCTGACTGCCCTTAACCAACACAAAAACATCCCATGGCGTTCTGCATTAGCATCGAACAGCCCCCGTGATATGCAGCTGTTCAGGGAAGCTAGAAACCATTATACACAGGCAGTTAGAAAAGCCAAGGCTAGCTTTTCAAGCAGAAAAAAGTTCTGGGACACTGTAAAGTCCATGGAGAATAAGAACACCTCCTCCCAGCTGCCCACTGCACTGAAGATAGGAAACACTGTCACCACTGATAAATCCACTATAATTGAGAATTTCAACAAGCATTTTTCTACGGCTGGCCATGCTTTCCACCTGGCTACCACTACCCCGATCAACAGCACTGCACCCCCACAGCAACTCGCCCAAGCCTTCCTCATTTCTCCTTCTCCCAAATCCAGTCAGCTGATGTTCTGAAAGAGCTGCAAAATCTGGACCCCTACAAATCAGCCGGGCTAGACAATCTGGACCCTTTCTTTCTAAAATGATCTGCCGAAATTGTTACCACCCCTATTACTAGCCTGTTCAACCTCTCTTTCGTGTCGTCTGAGATTCCCAAAAATTGAAAAGCAGCTGCGGTCATCCCCCTCTTCAAAGGGGGGGACACTCTTGACCCAAACTGCTACAGACCTATATCTATCCTACCCTGCCTTTCTAAGGTCTTCGAAAGCCAAGTCAACAAACAGATTACCGACCATTTCGAATCTCACCATACCTTCTCTGCTATGCAATCTGGTTTCAGAGCTGGTCATGGGTGCACCTCAGCCACGCTCAAGGCCCTAAACGATATCTTAACCGCCATCGATAACAAACATTACTGTGCAGCCGTATTCATTGATCTGGCCAAGGCTTTCGACTCTGTCAATCACCACATCCTCATCGGCAGACTCGACAGCCTTGGTTTCTCAAATGATTGCCTCGCCTGGTTCACTAACTACTTCTCTGATAGAGTTCAGTTTGTCAAATCGGAGGGTCTGCTGTCCGGACCTCTGGCAGTCTCTATGGGGGTGCCACAGGGTTCAATTCTTGGACCGACTCTCTTCTCTGTATACATCAATGATGTCGCTCTTGCTGCTGGTGAGTCTCTGATCCACCTCTACGCAGACGACACCATTCTGTATACTTCTGGCCCTTCTTTGGACACTGTGTTAACAACCCTCCAGGCAAGCTTCAATGTCATACAACTCTCCTTCCGTGGCCTCCAATTGCTCTTAAATACAAGTAAAACTAAATGCATGCTCTTCAACTGATTGCTGCCAAATATCTAGGTGTCTGGTTAGACTGTAAACTCTCCTTCCAGACCCACATCAAACATCTCCAATCCAAAGTTAAATCTAGAATTGGCTTCCTATTTCGCAACAAAGCATCCTTCACTCATGCTGCCAAACATACCCTTGTAAAACTGACCATCCTACCAATCCTCGACTTCGGCGATGTCATTTACAAAATAGCCTCCAATACCCTACTCAACCAATTGGATGCAGTCTATCACAGTGCAATCCGTTTTGTCACCAAAGTCCCATATACTACCCACCATTGCGACCTGTATGCTCTCGTTGGCTGGCCCTCGCTTCATACTCGTCGCCAAACCCACTGGCTCCATGTCATTTACAAGACCCTGCTAGGTAAAGTCCCCCCTTATCTCAGCTCGCTGGTCACCATAGCATCACCCACCTGGAGCACGCGCTCCAGCAGGTATATCTCTCTGGTCAACCCCAAAACCATTTTTTTCTTTGGCCGCCTCTCCTTCCAGTTCTCTGCTGCCAATGACTGGAACGAACTACAAAAATCTCTGAAACTGGAAACACTTATCTCTCTCACTAGCTTTAAGCACCAACTGCCAGAGCAGCTCACAGATTACTGCACCTGTACATAGCCCACCTACAATTTAGCCCAAACAACTACCTCTTTCCCTACTGTATTTATTTTATTTATTTATTTTGTTCCTTTGCACCCCATTATTTTTTATTTCTACTTTGCACATTATTCCACTGCAAATCTACCATTCCAGTGTTTTACTTGCTATATTGTATTTACTTTGCCACCATGGCCTTTTTTTGCCTTTATCTCACCTCATTTGCTCACATCGTATATAGACTTGTTTATACTGTATTATTGACTGTATGTTTGTTTTACTCCATGTGTAACTCTGTGTCGTTGTATGTGTCGAACTGCTTTGCTTTATCTTGGCCAGGTCGCAATTGTAAATGAGAACTTGTTCTCAACTTGCCTACCTGGTTAAATAAAGGTGAAAAAAATATACAAAATGTCAGAATTGAAGCAGCAAAATCAAGCATTTTTGCCTGCACATATCACAAAAAATGTCTGTGAAATCCTGGAGGGACTGTTTAGAATCATGGCAAAGTTGGTTCCTGTTTCAGCCACTTCTTTGGACACCTTAATGAGTGGTTAACAAACGGTACCTCCCACAATGCAGGTCATGGCTGCATGGTGCATTTGGTGAGATGCATCGATTTTGGTAAAGCTCATGCAGTTGACGTGTAGTAGTCGCAAGTCGGACAATTTTTATACCAATAATGCAACACAATTTGAAAGGCGGTGATCAACGGCGGTGATCAACGATGCTTGAGCCTGTCCAGTAACATTATAAAGCCCTGCTTTAGGGGAGGAGGGGGGGTTGATAGTTATATATCAAAAAAAATTTATGATATTTGACAATTTCACAATATTATTTTTGCGCTAGTGAGCTGTACCTGCACCTAACTCCAGTAGTTATTTCATAAACTCTGCAAAAAAAGAAACATCCTTTTTTCAGGCAGACCATGTGTAACAACACCTGCACAGTTTCAACTGTTCTGCCTTATTATTATTCGACCATGCTGGTCATTTATGAACATTTGAACATCTTGGCCATGTTCTGTTATAATCTCCACCCGGCACAGCCAGAAGAGGACTGGCCACCCCACATAGCCTGGTTCCTCTCTAGGTTTCTTCCTAGGTTTTGGCCTTTCTAGGGAGTTTTTCCTAGCCACCGTGCTTCTACACCTGCATTGCTTGCTGTTTGGGGTTTTAGGCTGGGTTTCTGTACAGCACTTTGAGATATCAGCTGATGTACGAAGGGCTTTATAAATACATTTGTTTATTTATTGTAATATCACCTCTTGAAGAGCTTAGTCAGAACTACACATTTCTGATTATTCCATGCAAAACAATTGCGCACATTTATCTCTATCAGAGTTAAACAGCAGGTAACTGCATGCTTTTCATGATCAGTAAACATCAATTGATCATGTACTTTCAGATACGTTAGAGTAGCCTTACAATATCTCTCAATATTGGCCACCATTAATTGGATATTTGAGTGATATAAAAGTGAACTATACCAGACAAGTATGAGTGGTTTAGGTTCATTTCCCCATCCTTTGTGGGCTCTGCCTGTCAAGCAGCAGAAGCATTTGCCGATGAAACATTATCAGCTAACAGTGCATTTGCAAGCTACCGGTAGAAACTTTGTACAGTTGGCTAAACATAGTGGTAAGTAGACCTAACATACTTTTTTCTCCAACCAACATAGGCCTGCCTACCTAGCAAAGTAAGCTAACAGTATCCCCTTTTCAACAGTGTTTAATCACGATTGCTGCTGACAGACATGATTCGTGGACCACGTCAAATTGGCTAACTAGCTAATAACTGATCACGTCAATATGGCTAGCTAGTTAACTAGCTAACTTTCAGGGGATAAACAGTATACAAAACATTAAACACCCTCCTAGTATTGATTCACCCATTGAATGGCACACATACACAATCCATGTCTCAATTGTCTCAAGGCTTAAAAATCCTTTGTAAAAGTTGTCTCCTCCCCTTTGTCTCCACTGATTGAAGTGGATTTAACAAGTGACATCAATAAGGGATCATAGCTTTCAACTCAATTCACCTGGTCAATCTGTCAGGTGTTCTTAATGTTTTGTACACTCAGTGTTTAGTGGTGATGACAGTAGTCATACTGACAACTTTACCAGGGTGAAAACTTGCCGATGTCAAGCCCTTTCCAAAAGCCTACACAGCAATTGCTCTGATGAAGCAAGCTAAATGACACCTTTGCTTAACTAGATAATGTCTGCGGGTTTTCACTCATCCCTTGTACTTGATTGATGAATTAAGGTCCCTAATTAATAAAGAACTCCCCATAGCTGGTTGCCTAGGGCTTAATTGAAAGGAAAAAACAAAAACCTGCCAACACTAGGCCCTGCATGGAATGAGTTTGACACCCCTGCACTATAACATCACCAACACAGTTGTTCGAAAGTCATATAGGCTAAAGAGGTAGGCAGTTAACCACCATTAGCCTACATAATAAAGACGGTTATTCTGATGTCACACCATAAAAGGCAGACACTAACTCTAAGAAGGTTTCAGGCCTACATTGGGCAAGTTCGTTTTGCATGGCCCAGTGCCCCAGGTGGGTGAAATTTGTACATTTTAGATCATCAGTCCTTAAGTGAAATCTTCACCCACCCGGGGAAATGGGCCATGAAAAACAAACTTGCCCTTCATGACCTATAAGGCTCAAATTTCTTTGTGTTATTATGTTATAATTAAGTCTATGATTTGATATTTGATAGAGAAGTCGGACTGGGCGGTGTTAAGCAGCAGCAGGCTCGTAAACATTCATTCAAACAGCACTTTCGTGCATTTGCCAGCAACTCTTCGCTGTGCTTCAAGCATTGAGCTGTTTATGACTTTTAAGCCTATCAACTCCCGAGATTAGGCTGGTGTAACCAATGGGAAATGGCTAGCTAGTTAGCGGGGTGCGCGCTAATAGCGTTTCAATCGGTGACACCACTCGCTCTGAGACCTTGAAGTAGTTGTTCCCCTTGCCGCGGCTTTTGTGGAGCGATGGGTAACGATGCTTCGAGGATAGCTGTTGTCGATGTGTCCCTGGTTCGAGCCCAGGTAGGGGCGAGGAGAGGGACGGAAGCTATACTGTTACACTGGCAATACTATAGTGCCTATAAGAACATCCAATAGCCAAATGTATATGAAATACAAATGGTAGAGAGAGATATAGTCCTATAATTCCTATAACTACAACCTAAAACTTCTCACCTGGGAATATTGAAGACTCATGTTTAAAGGAACCACCACCTTTCATATGTTCTGAGCAAAGAACATAAACGTTAGCTTTTTTACATGGCACATATTGCAATTATACTTTCTTCTCCAACACTTTGTTTTTGCATTATTTAAACCAAATTGAACATGTTTTATTATTTGTTACTAAATTGATTTTATTGATATATTAAGTTAAAATAAGTGTTCATTCAGTAATTGTCATTATTACAAATATATATAAAATCTGCATCGGCTTTTTTTGGTCCTCCAATAATCGGTATCGACGTTGAAAAATCATAATCGTTTGACCTCTACTTAAGGCCTACATCATACCATTTTTAAGCATATCCTACATCAGCTTCTGGTGCTGAAAGGCAGGGGCTCACACTAGAGCACCAGCAAACAGTCATGGTTTTCTGAAAAACCCAAGAGAGCTCTGCCTCCAAAGCAACCACTTGTTCCTAAACTAGCTCTGTAAAGGCATCATGTAAATGGACCCGTTCACCAAGCTGCATGGCAATACACCTTTAGTACATCTCAGCTGTTGCTTGGCCCTTCAGTGTAGCCTATGGATGATCACTCAGCGTAATAAAAGCCCATCACTGTCGATTGAGGTTCCATCAGCATTTGTTTTACAACAACGTACACAGAATAAGCCTAATTAGGCTATTACACAGCAATGAAAGTCACATCTGACACTGCAAACACGAGGCCTGCCACCTGACTGAAAATTCAATCATTGAATTTCAGTGATACTTGAACATAGTGCATGTGTAGTACAGTTCGGTGCATGAATAGAAGTCATATAAGCATTGACAAAGGTGCAGTAATGTGGACAAATATGAAGCATAATGACCCAACCCATCCATTGGATCCTTCACAACCAACAACATATTTCAATATTATCAGGTATGTCATTGTTTCCCCCCAGCCTTTCACTCTCACTCCCCGCTCTCTTTCACCACAATCACTGCATTTCCCACTCACGGAAAATTACCTTAAAAAGGGCAATCTGCAGTTGTTACATCCATTTTGGGACTTATAAATTCATGATATATAGGCCTATCCATTGACTCTGGAAGAATATAACCTATATAAGCTCCAATAAGCTCAAACACTATACATCTTCAAAACATACAATACCAGTCAAAGGTTTGGACACGCCTACTCATTCAGGGGTTTTTCTTAATTTTTACTATTTTCTACATTGTCGAATAATAGTGAAAACAGCACAACTATGAAATAACACATATGGAATCATGTATTAATTTTAAAAAAGTGTTGAACAAATCTGAATATATTTTATATTTGAGATTCTAAGTAGCCATCCTTTACCTTGATGACAGCTTTGCACACTCTTGGCATTCTCTCAAACAGCTTCATGAGGTTGTCACCTGGAATGCATTTCAATTAACTGGTGTGCATTGTAAAAAGATCATTTGTGGAATTTATTTCCTTCTTAATGCATTTGAGCCAATCAGTTGTGTTGTGACAAGGTAGGGGGGTATACAGAAGATAGCCCTGTTTGGTAAAAGACCAAGTCCATATTATGGCAAGAACAGCTCAAATAAGAAAAGAGAAACGACAGTCCATCATTACTTTAAGATATGAAGGTCAGTCAATCTGGAAAATTTCTGTAACTTTTAAAGCCTTTATGGTCGAATTGCTGCAAGGAAACCACTACTAAAGACATGGAGATCAGTCAATCTTGAAAATTTCAATAACTTTGAAAGTTTCTTAAAGTTCAGTCACAAAAACCATCAAGCGCTGTGATGAAACTGGCTCTCATGAGGACCGCCACAGGAAAGGAAGACCCAGAGTTACCGCTGCTGCTACAAACCTTAAAACTTGCAGCCCAAATAAATGCTTCACTGAGTTCAAGTAACAGACACATCAACTGTTCAGAGACTGTTCGGAGACGGCATGAATCAGGCCTTCATGGTTGAATTGCTGCAAAGAAACCACTACTAAAGGACACCAATAAGAAGAAGAGACTTGCTTGGGCCAAGAAACACAAGCAATGGACATTAGACAGGTGGCAATCTGTCCTTTGGTGTGATGAGTCCAAATGTAATATTTTTGGTTCCAACCGCTGTGCCTTTGTGAGACGCTTAGCAGGAAAACGGATGATCGCATGTGTGGTTCCCACCGTGAAGCATGGAGGAGGAGGTGTGATGGTGTCGGGGTGCTCTGCTGGTGGACGAATATGTAGTAATTTATTTAGAATTCAAGGCACACTTAACGAGCATGGATACCACAGCATTCTGCAATGAATGCCATCCCATCTGGTTTGCGCTTAGGGGGACTTTAATTTGTTTTTCAACAGGACAATGACGCAACACACCTCCAGGCTGTGTAACATACTGACCAAACCTGACGCACGCGTGCGCCATCACACGCATGTTGATTTTGTACCCCACACACCAGACACGATCAGGACACGCAGCTTGAAATATCAAAACAAACTCTGAACCAATTATATTCATTTGGGGACAGGTCGAAAAGCATTAAACATTCATGGCAATTAAGCTATCTACCTTGCTGATGCTAGCTAATTTATCCTGGGATATAAACATTGGGTTGTTATTTTACCTGAAATACACAATGTCCTTTACCCTGACAATTAATCCACAGATGAGAAAGGAATTTGGTTTACCGTTATGTCATCTCTCCTCCTTCCTCAGGCTTCTTTTTTACTTATTTGGACTTTATATGGCGGTTCGCAACCAACTTTACGGTGTTACCAACTTTATTACCACAACCGACTGGAGTGTGGACGTCAGTTCATTTTTCAATCTCCCAAGTGGGTATATGCTTCGAAAAATCAATGAGGAGATGGGAGAGGCAGACTTGCAGCGTGTTGAGCGTCACAAATAGAACCAATTTCTATTTTATCTCATGGCCACGCAGATGCTCGCTGAGGCGCACGAGCAGTTTGGTTGCAATGATTGAATAACATGTATGTGTACATTTATGTTGCAACGCTCCCACACGCGATGCGAGCGGTGTGGTCAGCATGTAAGGGCTATTTGACCAAGAAGAAGAGTGATAGAGTGCTGCATCAGATGACCTGGCCTCCCTCCACAATCACCAGACCTCAACCCAATTGAGATGGTTTGGGATGAGTTGGACCGCAGAGTGAAGGAAAAGCAGCCAACAAGTGCTCAGCATATGTGGGAACTCCTTCAAGACTGTTGGAAAAGCATTATTCATGAAACTGGTTTAGAGAATGTCAAGAGTGTTTAAAGCTGTCATAAAGGCAAAGGGTGGCTACTTTGAAGAATCTCAAATATAATATATATTTTGATTTATTAAACACTTTTTTGGTTACTACATGATGCCATATGTGTTATTTCATAGTTTTGATGTCTTCCCTATTATTCTACAATGTAGAAAATAAAAAAAAAAACTTGAATGAGTATGTGTGTACAAACTTTTGACTGGTACTGTAGTTGAAACTATAATTTTGATATCATGGATTGTGAGTATTTGCATCCTTAGCTTTGTCTATGCATTTGATAGTGGTTACATTTCTCCAGCCCCATCTCTCAGCTTTTTACAGAAACATAGGCATGGAGATTGCTTTGTTATTGTTGCAACTGCTGTTGGCCACTTTAAGGACTAAAACATGAGCAGCATCAAACAGTAATTTACAGTTAGGTATACTTTAGCAGTACTACAACAATAATCACATGTGGTTTCTAAAACACAGCACATATTGAAATTATCAATATGGACTACCAAAGCTCATTAACAAAAATGCAGAGGAAAACATATATAATACCACAGTATGAGTCATAATACCCAATAAAACCTAGCGGTTAAACAGAAAAATGTTTCCAATCATTTTTTCACCATTCATTTTTCCCATAGGGGATTTTAGAATCACTTCAAATAAAGGCTATGTTTCGTGTAGGCTTACACTAGCGTGATGTTTTGATAACCGTGTAAATCTCTCTAGGACAAGGTGACTTTTATCAATATATTTGCCTGCATTTACCCCACTAAAATGCAACGCTAATTAGCTGCTAATGTGGAGAACTCATAAAGAACTCCAAATGCCATGATATGGACAAGACTCTCTCGATTAACTATCTAATGCTAGCTAAATGTAGTTACTAATGAATAGTTGGGTAAATGTATTTAGCTAGATATGAGCTTGCAGGGACTTGTAGTTTTGCATTATGTCTACTTTAATGTTAGTTAGCTATTCAAATCAGAGAGTAAATAGAGAAGAATATATTGACAAATGTCACCTTGTCCAAGAGATTTACATGCTTATCAAAACGTTACGCCAGGGTAAGCCTACACGAAACACAGTCCTTATTTTAAGTGTTTCTAAAATCCCCTATGGGAAAAATGAATGGTGGAAAAAACGATTTGAAACATTTCCCTGTTTGACCGCTAGGTTTTATGATACCTTCACTTGGGCTTTATAGCAGCAGCACAGCGTGTTTCAGTTTCTGGGAGAACACAATACATCCAGGCATCTTCAATTATTGGCAATAATAATTGCTAGTACTATACACAAGCATTATACACTCCCCATAGGCCTACAACACCTGAAGCTCCCAAAATGAGAGGTTAGCCTACTCATGTCTGCTCCTCACACATTCCTATGTTTGGTGTGTAATAACTACTATGTAGTAAACAGTAAGTTACAGTAGCAATAACATCAATATCGTTAACTAGTGTTCGACTTGTTACGTTACCACTTAGTAACTTTTATAAACATGTAGCTAGGCTAACTAGTTAATTAACTAGCTCGAGAAATGGCTAACATGTATCTTGATTATTTTACTGTTTTGGACACATCTTCTAAATCAAACTGATGATTGTGATTCTAATTTCATCCCATCAAGACCACTAAGAACAGAGAAAGGTAGCCATCCATCCATCCAGACAAAAAACAGGGATGGCAATGGCTTCAATGAATGTCTGAACAGGAGAACCTATTCCAGGGTAGGATTTATAGCGAACAGCTTTGCACTAACGTTACATCTATGCGGAAAATACTCGTTCACTAAAGCCATTGTTTGCCAACTACTGACCAGATACGTTGTAACAAACATTTGCTAGTTAGATGTCAACAGCTTGTAGTGACAGCATTGTCTTGCTGGGACTCCAAGTCCTAGCTAGCAAGGCAGCATTTACCTAGCTTACTAAGAAGCTCCAGGGTACTACTTTGCGCGCACCCGGCTTAACTAAAAAATAGCTAACAGTTATCTAGCTAAAGTAGGCTAAGCTAGCCAGGCAAACCAGCTAACGTTAGCTAGCTAAGATTAGCAACTCACATTTCCTCAACCATTTCATCCAGTAACGCACGATAAGACTGTGGTATTTCTTGTTCTCGATACACCAATTTGATAGTCCTTGAATTGATTCCATTGTGTTCGACACTCCTTGAAACCGTCGGTCCAAAGTTGACTCAAGGGCCGCAGGCGGACCGTGACCGCTTGACGCGCCAGATCCTGCAGCCATTTTCCAGGCCTTGCACTGACAAGCTAGCTGGTTCTTGCCTGTCGCGCGTTGTGATCAACCTAGTCAAGAGTGCACTTGTGCGGTATGGTGCTGTACACATTAGTAAATTGTCATTGTTTTAACAGTACATTCAGTTATTACTGTATTTGCTAACGAGTAGGTATATCATGTCATTGGTTTTATTTCAACAACTTGTGCAACAAAGGAATGTAATTATTATAGAGTTGGTTGGTCGTTACTAGAAAACTCATTCAAAACAGACGATTTAATGTGAATGTAGCGCCACTATGTGGCTAAATAGCTGCAGCTCAGCATGGCCTGTCACTAAAATCATGCATCTTTCTTTCTTCCCCTCCTTTACATTCCAAGATCACTTTCCTAACTCCCTTTCCTTTCCTCCTATCCTAGCTCCATTTCCTTCTTTCCTATCTTCCTTTTTTTTTTAAATCTAGCATGCTTTGCTTGATCCCTTTTCTTCCTTTCCTCCCCTCCTTTGCTTTCCTAGCTCCCTTCCCACCTATCCTCTCCTAACTGCATATGACTTGTTCCATTCCTAGCTTCCTTTCCTCTTTTCCTAGCTCTTTTCCTCTTTTCCTAGTATTTTGTTTTTATGCTATAATCTTGTGTATATTTTGTTTTAATTTATTTTCAAGAGGACCAAGTGTCATCCTCGATGATTTTAAAGGCATTGTACTGTATCCACGTGTGGTTGTATTGTGTTTAAAATCCAATCAAAACGTTAGGAAAGGAAAGGGAGCTAGGAAAGGAGGAAAATGAGCTAGATGGAAAAGAAAGATGGAAAGGAGGCTAGGAGAAGAGGAAAGGAAAGGCAGCTAGGAAAGGGAGTTAGGAAAGGAACAACATTTATATAGGAAAAGGGATCTAGGAAATGAAAAAAGGGAGTTAGGAAAGAAGAAAATTGACTAGGAAAGGAAGCTAGGAAAAGAGGAAAGGAAAGGCAGCTAGGAAAGGAGGAATTGAAAATCAGAAAGGAGCTAGGAAAGGAAAGGAGGAAATTCAGCTAGGAAGGGAAAGGAGGAAAGGAGGAAAGGAAAGGAGATGGTATAGGTAATAGTATAAGTTTTTTGTGAAAGGCCACTTTTGGTGACAGGCCATGCTATAGGACTGCAGCTGGATACTTAAGCAATAAGGCCCGAGGGTGTGGTATATGGCCAATATACCATACCACGGCTAAGGACGGTTAGACTAGACGCAACGTGCCTGGATACAGCCCTTAGCCATTGTATATTGGCCATATACCACAAACTCCCAAGGTGACTTATTACTATTATCAACTGGTTACCAACATAATTAGAACTGTAAAAATAAATGTTTTGTCATATTCGTGGTATACCACAGCTTTCAGCCAATTAGCATTCAGGGCTCCAACCAAGTGGGTTATAATATATATTTGCTCAGGCTTTAACGGGCATATCCACAGTTGAAACAATATACCGTATACAGTGTTTGTATACATTTATAATGTTTACTAACATTGGAGTAAAACAAGCTTATATTTTAGGTTCCGATGGGAGTGTGACAATTGAACTAAGTCCAT
This sequence comes from Oncorhynchus nerka, assembly GCF_034236695.1. Lineage (NCBI taxonomy): Eukaryota > Metazoa > Chordata > Actinopteri > Salmoniformes > Salmonidae > Oncorhynchus > Oncorhynchus nerka. The sequence continues at coordinate 55,120,419 of NC_088399.1, read as the reverse complement.
GAGTCATTGAAAAGTTATATTGTTCAAGAATCGAATACAACTTATAAATTCTAAATTAATTGTAGCATCTGCATATTGCCCCTTTAATCCATTGTTAGGATGAGTAGAGGTGGCTGAGGTCTTCATCTGAAAAAAGTAATACAAGTACAGGTGACTGCCAGCTTGTCATCAGTCACCTGTACTCATCCTAACAATGGAATAAATCTTGAGCAAATAAGAAATGAATCTCTGCCTTTTTTGTTGAGTGCGCCAACTCATTTCTGCCTCGAATTACCGGTAGTCCTTTTGAATGTTTTTCTTGGTAAGCCATTTTGTCCGATTTTTGTCATGGTTGTCGAGAACCCCTTCTTTCTTGCTGTAGCCTGGAGGCCTACATGAATTCTCATGTCGCAGGGCAACAGTCAATTCAATCATTTGAATTTATGTGACAAGAGTTCAAGTTCTGATTAACAAAAACATTACTTTATTTTAGCAAAAAGGGTACAATTTATCAAAAACAATTTAGGTCTGAAACAATTATATATAAAATATTAAGCACAAGTACATGGTGTATAACCAAAACACTATTATATTATGCCCAACCCAAAAATGTGATGGAGGGTCTTGAGTAAAAGTTGGGAAGAGAGGAGGCAAAGGAAATGGATTGAATCAAGGAAGACAACATTAAACAGCAAAATATCCTTCTCAGCCCAAACATTTGTCCTCTTTTGATAAACAGAGAAAATGTGCAAAACATAGGCCCTACATACACCAAAAAATGACATGAAATTACAATATTTCCTCACAGGAAATATAAAAATAAACAACTCCCCAATGGGCTGTTTGAACAGTTTTTAGGAAGGGTTGTGCATTGCCTCAACAGTTACCTGTATTTACTGCTGCAGTGATCTCTCGGTTGTCCTCTACCTGGGCCTTTCCTTGGCATGGTAAAGAACAATAACATATACTACCAGTATGGTAAATCACCCCCAAGCCATAAGACTGCTAAATAGTCAATTAATGACACTCAAACTATCTGCACTGACCCTACGCACACTCACTAGACTATACATACAAACACTGACTCACACATACACAACATTGACACTCCCATCCAAAACCCACACACATTCATAAAATGTTGATTTGATTTTGATCATGATGTTTCGGTTGTCTTGTATTAGGCTTAACTGTTGTCAGTATCCAGCTATTCTTGGTTTCCCCCTAACCCCATCTAGGTAGTTACAGCTCAAGAGACTCTCTGAAAGTGGCCAGGGATAGAGTCATTCAACATGAATGATAATTGCTAAGCAAAAACATTGTGGTTCAAATACCCAATGACCTAATGAAAGGTTTTTATGTATTTTCTCCCAATACAATAGAAACACTCCTAGAAGATTCAAAATGATTTGTGTTTTGCGTCGTCACAATAGTAACATTTATAAGGTACAATTTCCTTTGTTATCAAATGTAAAATACTCATGTGCAAAATAGTTTTGGCACACCATAGAAAACAGACAAAAAAAATAACAAAACTGACAAAAAAATAAAAATAATCCAATGAAGTTAGAAAGCATTAAGCCAATTAATATGCTCTAGTCTGCACCCAGGATTTTCGAGCAGACCTATTTGATGAGTAATACCTTAAATCTAACGGTTGTTATTTCTCCTCTCGTAGTTCTTCGTGGTTGCTGTCATTCCAGTTGCATGCTACTGCGGTTGTTAGTATTCACACTGAGGTGGATTTAGTCGATAGTTACATTAAACGGTGGCTAACAGACTCGGCAGAGTGTGTAATAAAAGCAATGGTTTTGTTGCCACTGGTTGGCAGAGGTTTAGTGCCAGTTGTATCAGCTGCCCATTTCACTGTTCCCTGTGCTGGATCCGCTAAAGGATTAACAGGTTCTTGTAATGTTTTTCATTGTATTGTCAATGTTTTATGCTTCACTACTATTGATAACTTTATCATAACTAACTGAGTTTATGTTAGGTTAAAAGGTATTCCATAAATCTTGAGCTATGTTACTTTCTTTTATATTTCTGCATAGTGTATTTCATGTGATTGTATTTTTGTTGATAATTCTGAAATACAAAATTATCTTGTTTCAAACCAGTATAAAAATAAAATAAAAAAATATTCCCAGGTACATTTCTTTTCTTTTTTTAAATAACTCTCCAACACTGACAAAAGATGGTCAAACGGTGCAATGACTTCCGAATTCAGTTTTATATCTTCTACTCCGGCTCTTGTTTCATAGACCTCAGTAATATGGGGATAGACTGACCCCTCCTTTGGGTTTCCACTGATGCAATATCTGTCTCTGTCTTCACTGTTACAGGCCTGCTGTGGTACCTCTGTGGCTGATGTCCATGGAGGGAGAGCTGATGTGAGTGAAAGACCAGGAGGGTGGAGGAGACACGGCTGTCTTGTGTGGCTGGGCTACCACATGCTGAGCAAGGTGAAATTTCAAGCCTCTTATTTCCCTTTCTTCTCTTGCTGACAGTCAGACATGACGGGTAATAGGTGTCTGTGCTCAATGGGCAAGAGTCTTGTGAGGTCATTTCCTGGTAGTTGTCCTCGCGCTGCAGGCGCTTGCAGCTGGGTGGGGCGGCATTGGGGAAGTCAGAGTCCAACCAGCTAAGCTTGCGCTTCTGATGGAGCAAGAGTGAAGAAAAACAAATGAGATACAAGTCTTACATACTATAGATTGTGTGAGAATCATTATAACAATTATATATTAAACAGCGATAACTAGAGCAGTAAGAGACCCACCTTGACTGGCATGCACAGCTGATTTTGGTGCCATCGTGGCGGAAGACTGGGTGTGGGGTTCTGGGTGGCAGCGACAGGGGTCACATGGGGGAACCACATCTTCAGCATCATCTCTACCTGCAGAAGGGTGCGGAGGAATTTCTCTCTGTGGAAAGAGTACTGTCATTAATAACATTTTAACTACGCCATAAATTACTGTTTGCTAGACATACACAAGATGGATTGGTTTGCTTACCCCATTTCAGGTTTCTGAAGAATACCCAGGATCCTCTGAAGTCTATCGATGGCAACGCTCGACTGGAAACTGCTAAGACCTCTCTCAAATCTCCCTGTCTTGAGTCCATTCAGAAGCTCCAACAGGGGTCTGATAAACTTTTGCAGCTCTGAACACTAGGAGAGAAAGGAAACAGAAAACATACATATCCACTGTCTGATAATGTCTCTGGATGCAAAAATCAATAACTCAGTATTTTCAAATCAGTCAAAGCAGTCATTAAACAACAAAACTCACTTTCTGAGCGAAGGCCAGGTCTCCTTGCATGGTCTCCTCTGTGCTTAACACAGCACTGCCAGGGGAAGCCATCATGGATGGGTAGGCGGTGGTGTGAGGAAAGCATTTTGCTTGTCCACTCCCAGCCATGGACCAGTGTAACCTAGGTACTGAGCAGGTCTTGCCACCCCCTGAGCTATCTCCCTCACTTTCAGAGGTGAAGACATCAATGTCTGCCTCATCCTCAGTCACGTCGCTCTCGCTGAGGAGGAAGCTGGGTGTGGAGGAGCGGGAATCATAGGTCGGCCATTTGGTGGACATGCTCAACAAATGCATCCCTAGAGAAAGTGAGAGAGATCAGTCACAAGGAATATCAGAAATACCTCAGAGTAACTGATGTAGAGTTAATGCTGACCTAGGCATTATAAAAAGTGCTGTATGTAGAACAAAAAAACGTGAACAAAGTGACAGTCATATCTATCACAATTTAAATTGAAAACTATGAATACAAAACAATAACAATGCAAATTTGTGGTTTTCACACCATGCTCCAGGAAACTAGTAGGTGTGTCCCCTAATAAATATTCAAGAAGGAATGCTGTTAGTCACTGATCTTGGGATAAACTCCACCAGCTGTTGATTTGCTATACATGTGAACATGTGCTGTGTGGGGGTGTGACGTACAAGGTCATGTGGGGTTTGACTGTATGGCTCTCGGATTTTGTCAGCTATTATTTACATTTCAAACATCTGATCTGACCACTGTAACATCAAACTAACTGATTATCCTAAAACAAAATGACAGAGGCTGCCTTATACACTACATTGTTTCACGCATTACAAAGTTGTGTATGTTCATTGAATGCTTCTCATAAACTCGCTATGCTTTTACTTTCAATTTTAGTCTATACTGTATGAAGCGCTTATATATAGAGATAACATACACAGAAACAACTGTAGAGACATTAACTGATTCCAGGTTTGAGGCGTTAGCCATGATGGAAGGATCAGACTAGAGCAGGGAAAGCTGATCCTGAACCAGCGCATACTTAATTAAGGAACAACCAATAATGATTAGACTTTTGGCTTAAATATTGTAGCCAAGAGTGCAGGTTGAAAGTTCAAAGCTAGTTAAAATAGATCTGGGGAAGCAGATATGTATAGAAAAACACAAGTTACAGTTGTCTATAGCCTATGATATATATATTACCTTTTAGGATGAAGTCGATGCGAAGACAATTCAAGAAAACAGTCAAATGGATAACTAGTTGAACAACCGGTATTCCTTCTCCAATTGCAATTGTAAGAAGATCTTATTCAAAAACCAATGACCAACACTGATGTTGATGGCGCGCTATAGTTGTAGAGTCCTCTGTTCTCAACGTCTCAGTACTGTTTCCTCCTTTCCCTCGTTTTAGATTCCGTTTACCTTTCAAAGTCCTCAGTACAGCGAGGGGTAACATGTGAATCGCTACCATGCGCTGCACGTGCTGAACTGTGTGCTCGGCCGTGGTTGGTTGGCAGATGGTACAAAGCGCTCTCATTGCTTGAGAATATAACCACACAGTGACTACATAAATACTGATTGGCCAGTAACTGTTACTTGTCACGCCTCTCTCACTGTCACACGTGTGAGACGTGTGGAGGGCTGTGGCTGTATACTACAGTTGTCAACAAGGAAAACACGAGGCAGTAACGACACCGGTTATACAGTGTGGCTGATTATCGTAATGTAGGACTGGCTAGTCACTAGTCTAGGTGCTAACGGTTTCGACCCCACGTGGAGAACACCGGACAACAACTGATGTCATCAACTTGGACCAGCCTGATGCACCAAAGCTATATGTATACTGGGACAATTCATAACTGGATTATGGTAGAGTTCTAGGCTGACGACCAACTACTTGACAGTAAATACAATGTTGTTCTAGTGGGGTAGGCATGCATATTCTGCATTTGTCCAAAACTGCCATGCACTTATTGCTCCCCAAAATGTATAATTTTGTGCATCTTTTTTTATTAGTGTAGATAAATTATTCCCTATCATTTCCATTTATTGATATTTTTTGTATGATCCAACCATTCCTAAAACATGTATAATTTGATCTATAAATGAACAGGCCTAATTAATCAAGCAATTACATTTTCATTGGGAGGTCCTTCTCCAATGTTCTTACAAAGTGTTTAGGAACATATTCAATCTCTCCATATCCCCAGTCTGGTGTCCCCACTTGCTTAAAGATGTCAATTATTGTTCCTGTACCCAAGAAAGGGAAGGAAACTGAACAAGATGACTATCGCACACGGGTTATACAGTGTGGCTGACGTTGCTTCCAGAGGCAGTTTGGAACTCGTAGTAAGTGTTGCAACTGAGGACAGACTATTTTTACGCGCTTCAGCACTCGGCGGGCCCGTTCGGTGAGCTTGTGTGGCCTACCACTTCGCGGCTGAGCCCTTGTTGCTCCTAGACGTTTCCACTTCACAATAACAGCACTTGGAAAGGTGGCACATTGAAAGTCACTGAGCTCTTCAGTACGGGTCATTCTACTGCTAATGTTTGTCTATGAAGATTGCATGGCTGTGTGCTCTATTTTATACACCTGCCAGCAACGGGTGTGGCTGAAATAGCCTAATCCAAAACAGTCTTGACAGTGCTAAATAAAAAATTAGACATGATGTCACAAAAAAATAACAGCAGCTCTTTGCTGTATTCTTTGACAGTCTTTCTCTGGTCATGGTTTTAAACGTTATGAAATCTCAAGTAGGCTAGTATCAAACTTTGCTGTGGCCGGGGTTGTGGAAACTGTAGGTAGGCACAGGGATTAGAGCTCTCCGATTGGCCAGCTCAGTAGACAGCACTCGATTTAGCCACAGATCTCCCGATCAGCTGGGTATGTGGAGTTTGACGTTTTCAGACAAGATAAATTGTTTAAGATGGGAACACTTTTCCTACCCGGTGGGGCAGGGCATCTGAATCAAGTGAACCTAACACCAATAGTGCAAAATTATGGCTATTCTGAGGGCAAAAAGGGGGGGATGCAACTCAATATTATGAATGTGTCCTTAATGTTTTGTAGACTCCGTGTATATGTTGCCCGCTTTCAAAAATCATTGATTCTGACTTACGCCACTTCTATGTTGGAGGTGGTCAGCCGCCATCAGAAAAGCCTGCCAGGGCGTTGGGGCACCCTAAACGATGCCTGTTTTTTTGTGGTGTTCTCAGAACGCCTGCACCTGGTGCATTTGGAGGCCAAGCCCAACTGGGTCGACCAGGTTGGGGACGAGCTCCCTCCCTCAGGAGGGGTGTGCCAGCGAGCTGTTAGTCCCTCTACTGGGCCTAGTACCCTTCCCAGGAAGCATGGCTGGAGCCACCCCAGGCAGAGCCCATCTGCTGCCAGTGCTGGACGGGGGCAGGAGTCGGACCGCTGGAATCGCCTTGATCGGAGAGCACATGCCCTGCGTCAGGAGGTTGATAGCTTCTATGGCGACGACAGCTGTTCCCCGTTGGCCAGTGATAGGCTGTTCCTGGGGGACAATGCTGGTACTGTTCACCACCGTGAGTGGGGCTACCAGGCTGTAAGGCCATCAGAAGCTGGCAGCGGGGCTTCATCGCCCCCCAGTGGCTTGAGAGGCTATGAGGAGCCTACTCACTCGGATAGCCACTGCACTGGACATCAAACTGGTGGACAGTGATGACTCTCCATCTGTCCCCATCTCTACTGAGTTCCGCAAGACCTTGCAGGAGAGCTGGGCCTCTGCCAGTGGGCGCTTCCAGCAGAGACTGGACCATGGAGTTATGTTGCGGGCGCGTAGTCACTCGGCCTCCGGGAGTACCCGACCATGGACACCATGACAGCTGCCATGGTCCTTCCAGACCGGGAGATTATAGGGCAGAATCCCCCCCCCCCGAGTCTTTGATGCTGACTTGAAAGCCACATATGAGTCCCTCTGCTCTCTTGGCCGCCTTACCAATGTGACCATGCTGCCATGCAGGCCTACCTGCAGACTCTGTTGCCCCGGCTGCAAGAGGGCACAGAGGAACTCCTTCAGGAAGCGATGGAATTGTCTCGCCTGCTTTCCCTGCTCCAGAGGGATGTGGCCCGCACCAACGGACGGGCCATGGCGCAGGTGGTTTCCTCCCGGTGCCATCTCTGGCTGGCCCAATCCCATCTGCCAGCTCCTCTCCAGAGCACATTTGCCACTACCCCATCACCCCAGGGCTGACGTTTGGCCTAGGGATTGATGACATTCTGGATTAGACAGATAAGGTTCGTAGGGACTGGGCGACCCTGAGACGGGTCATGCCACCTCCCCAGGCCCTGGGCAAAAAGCAGACGGACGTCGCCACCCACCTGCACCCGAACAACGGTGAGGTCCCTCTCTTGCCCCATTGCTTCTTGCTGAGGGACAACAGTGGGGAGGGGCACAGCGTGCGGTGGAGCAACAACCTGTCAGCCGTCACCACCATAGGGATGTGCCTGCGCTTGGTGCGCCAGAGAGGCGGGCCCCGGCGGGACCCCTGACACACCCTTCCCTGGCCTCGGCCGCTTCTCCCGGTCTCAAAGGGCAAAGTGGGATTCGCATTCAACACTAGATGGCGCTACATCGACATCCTATCCTGTGGTGAAGTTTTCTATTTATCATGCACTCAACCTACATGTTCTTTATTTTATTGGACAGAACAAGATTCATATTTCATAATCATGTCAACAAATATTGAATTACTACAAATAGGTAGCTCTGTTTTTATAAAAGTCATATCAATGTGGTGGTACTAGATCATGTTGTTTTTATTCCATTACATTTCTTACCTGTGTTTCCAACACAACTCAAAATGGCAATATGGAGTGCATTAATGTAACAATATTCATTACACTCAGCTCCGTTTTAATTCCATCAGTTAAGGCCATCTAAATTAAAATCAAATTAATGAACGAATGAAAATCCTTAGAATTTATGAAAAAACTTTTTTTTTTATTGCCTTTTATTTATTTACTCTTGAATTGAATGTCAATCATCACGTCATCTGAAATTAAATGGAATATTCCCTATGAGGACACAAACACACAATCATACATTGGGAATGCCTGTTTCCCTCAATTGCTCCTCAGTGATTATTTCCTGTAAAATGAGACAACATCCAGGGGAAACATGAACAATCAAGAGTTTGAAATGATACCAGTCGTCATAACAACAATGACTAGACGTCCTCACATTTCCCTTTTACCAGAGGACCTTCTCCTTTCTCTAATTTCTCAGCTGGGCCTCTTAGCTTCATAGACTGTGTCCAAAGGGCTGTGGTTAAAAGTAGTGCACTATGTGATTTCAGGCTCAACAGTATTCTTCAGGTAGAGATAAAAGGGGGGGGGTGCTTACATCTCATTTGAATTCTAATAATATGTTATTGAGCTGCTCTAATGGGAAATCAGAAGTAAATTACATGGGCATGGGGGATGTTTACTAGAATATTTACCACTAGAATATTCTGCAAACAACATAGCCACATGTTTTGAGTTTAATTGTTTTGGTTGGTTGAATATACAGTGTTAGGTTTCCAGGGGTATCAGTTTTGATGCAGACTTGTTGAAATGTTCTTGGCAGGAGGGAGAGGAAGAGAAGAGGAGAGGGATTGTAAAGAGGCTGTGGAGGAGAAGGAACCAGTGGGACAGAATTGGTTGGTAATTATCTCTTGACATTTAGAGAGAGAAATGGGCGTCTCATAATTACCTCTGGACATTTGGATAGGGATGGGGCGGGGGGGTGAGAGAGAAGAAAACACCATTGTATATACAACCTATATTTATCTTTATTTATTTTCCCTTTTGTACTTTAACTATTTGCACACATCATTACAACACTGTATATAGACATACAATGACATTTGAAATGTCTTTATTATTTTGGATTTTTTGTGAGTGTAATGTTTACAAATATTTATAAAAAATGTTTTTATTATTATTTATATTTAAATCAGTAAAAGGGAGTGAAGGACTTGTACCGCATTGGCTCTATATTGCATAAACATTTTGGAGAATATTCTTTTTTGATTGATTTATTGATCTATTGTCAATATAAAAAAATTAGAATGTGCTCATTGATAAGAGCCAGTACATGATAGGAAATATCCTCATATGGATGATTACCATGGGTCATTGATTGACATCACCCAACTCCGGATTTCTTATCTTGGTGTCATCTCATTGCCCTCTACACTTCTCTCCTCTTTCTACAGAAGCTAACCCAACCCAGGAGCTAACCCAACCCAATCCATCTGATTTCACATTCCAAAATCTTAATCTTCTTTAGGATGGGATTGTCACGACTTCCACCGAAATCGTTTCCTCTCCTTGTTCGGGTGGCGGTCGGCGTCACCGGTCTTCTAGGCATTGTCGGTCCACTTTTCATTTTCCATTTGTTTGTCTTGTTTTTCTACACACCTGGTTTCCAATTCCCTCATTAATTGTTGTGTATTTAACCCTCTGTTCCCCCCATGTCTTTGTGTGGAATTGTTTGTTGTAAGTGCTTGTACGCTATGTTTACTGGTCCGCGTCGGGTTTTTGTACCCATATTCTGTTGTATTTTTATGCCGTTGGGTTTTGGATTAAACTGCTCCAGCTACTGCCTAGTTCTGCTCTCCTGCATCTGACCTCCCTGCCACCAGTTACACACCCCTTTACAGGGATCCTCTTTAACAAACTTGTCCTTTTCAATAGGAGCTACTATATTCCTTTCTTATCTCATTACATTGCCCAAATTCTTGATTTGAGGTCCACAACCAGATTTACCCCGCTGGTGCCATTCAACTTCAAAGTGCAAGCATACTTTCTTAATAAGGCATCTTCTTGCAGTTTGTTTGGCAATAAACGCCCACTCTATTGAACTTGCACAATATAAAAGGTTACACCTACTAAAAATGTATGTAACCTAGCTTACAAAAAGCAATATTATAAAATGTAATAGTAATAGATCTAGCGTCTACATATTTTAGTAGGCTATTTTACGTTAATATACAGTCAAAATTCTAGATTCTTCCACCAATGCTTGAGAAGAAGGAACAGGCACCTGGGTGGAGCGTGCTCATTGGTTCCATGGTCTTTGGTTCCATGGTGGGATTCTTGCTTGTTTGGCGTCGCGCTTACGCCAAACAAGACATGAGCCAAAAAAGGGAGTGTGCCGACCAGATTGAATCAACCTCTGAATGAGAGAGAGAGGAGGCAGAGGGAGCAAACAGAGAGCACCAAGCAACAGTGCCCAATCTGAGAGACAAAACACAGAAAAATCAGAAGAGCTGCAAACAGTTTATTTTATGGGTCTGCAGAGAACAAAATAATCATGTTGACTATCTTTTTTCTGTAATGATCGACTACTATAACAAACTATTTACACCGGAAATGGACCGTAAAGTTGCAAACTTCTCTGGGTTGTGGAAAATGAAGACTTCTGAAAACTTTGAAGAACTCCTGAAAGCGCTGGGTGAGTATTTTCACACAGCCACGGGAAGTAGGGGTGCTGAGAGTGCTGCAGAACCCCCTGAAAAATCGGAATTAGGCCTAAAAATATAAATAAAAATGAAATGTGTTATTAAAAATAAAATAAAAATCACAAAAGTAGTGCACTGGGCCTTTTAGTAGTATTAGCAGACTGATATAAAAAAAACATTCAGCATCTGGCTTTGGCAAAAAAAGGTAGTTGTATAATTAAGGACAGTATCTTGCAGGATTCAATAGCTGGAATTGTCAGAGTTGTTTCCCTGTCCCTTTCTCTGCGATTATCATTTAATGGAATCCAGAAAGAACAAAACCATGTCCTCAAACATTTACATCAAAATGTGCAAAGTTATGGGCAAAGACACAAAATATCCACATCATATTAAATATTTTTCTTGACCAAATAACGTGGAAAACCACTTTTTGTGCAGTATTAATTTACCATCCTTAGAAACCACTTAATGGAATTGTACTGTACATTACTGTATTGTACAAAGGTCATCTAGCCTTGTACCTGTATACTTTCCATCACAATGAGGAAAAACACTGCACAAAACAGTAACTGAGTACATTGAGACATGAAGTGGTTTGTGATGATGTGGCTCAGTTGGTAGAGCATGGTGCTTGCAATGCTAGGATTGTGGGTCCAATGGGGGACCAGTATGAAAAAGTATGAAAATGTATGCACTCACTACTGTAAATTGCTCTGGATAAGAGTGTCTACTGAAAAGGAATGAATCCACCATTTCAGTTTTCACATAGAAATCAGTCTCATTTGCAACGTATTTCAAGAAAATTGAAAACATACACTGCCGTTCAAAAGTTTGGGGTCACTTAGAAATGCCCTTGTTTTTGAGAGAAAAGCGTGTTTTTTGTCCATTAAAATAACATCAAATTGATCAGAAATACAGTGGAGACATTGTTAATGTTGTAAATGACTATCGTAGCTGGAAACGGCAGATTTTGTATGGAATATCTACATGGGCGTACAGAGGCCCATTATCAGCAACCATCACTCCTGTGTTCCAATGACACGTTGTGTTAGCTATTCCAAGTTTATAATTTAAAAGGCTAATTGATCATTAGGAAACCCTTTTTCAATTATGTTAGCATAGCTGAAAACTGTTGTCCTGATTAAAGAAGCAATAAAACTGGCCTTCTTTAGACTAGGGGAGTATCTGGAGCATCAGATATTCACCTAGTCTGAAGTCTTCATTTTCCACATCCCAGAGAAAATAGCTTTTCTTTCAAAAACAAGGACATTTCTATGTGACTCCAAACTTTTGAACGGTAATGTATATCAAGCAGTGGCGGCTCCTCGGAGAAGGAAGGTGAAGGAAGGGGAGGACCATCCTCCTCAGTGAATTTCATAAAAATAAAACATTTACATTTTTTTTATACAACTGTCCTAAATATAATCACGGCACCAAATAATTGATTAAAACACACTATGTTGCAAAGAAGGTCTACAGCACTCCTACAGCATGCCTCAACAGCACTCTGTAGGGTAGCACCATGGTGTAGCCAGAGGACAACTACCTCCTGTCCTCCATAGACTTACACCGTAATTGTGGCAACTTTCGGAGGACGTCCTCCAACCTATCAGAGCTCTTGCAGCATGAACTGACATGTTGTCTACCCAATCAAAAGATCAGAGAATTAATCTAGTACTGAAAGCATAAACTACAGTTAGCTAGCACTGCAGTGCAGAAAATGTGGTGAGTAGTTGACTCAAAGAGAGAGAAAGCAAATAGTTGAAGACTTTTGAACAAATTAGTTTCTTCCAAAATGAAGGAGAAGCCAGAAAGAAAATATATATATATATATATATATATTGAAAAGCAAATGCAGCTAGCTAGTTTAGCCTACTGAAACACTAGCTGGCTATGTCTATCCAACACAACCCCGGAACTCTTCCAAGTCAAGGTAAGCCTTTGGTTTTACTAATTTATTGCCACGGGCCCGTTGATTCTGTTGAAAAACGTTTCTTAAACAGAACAAAACAGGGAAAAACATACCCGAATTTGTCCGATAGAAACTCTTGTTTGCAACTGTTGGAGTAATGATTACACCCACTATCAGCTAGATGCAGGCAAGAATGTGCAAGGCGGTATTGAATGTCACTGTCTGTCACATCAAATTTGTCTCTCGACCTGTGTGCACCTACGTTGTAAACTTTCATTCATAGGCTAGGTTGTAGCAACCTCATGATGGGTATCGGGAAAATTTGAGTTTCATGTTGTAGCCTAAACCTATCGCTGCTACATTTAACAGGGTGAGTAGAATATGAATGACAGTCATCCAATATGCTGTAATAGAAATATCCCTCGTCTGAAACGGCACTGACCGCCACTGATATCAAGCAATTATTTTTATATTCCACAAGTACTATCAACTGTTTTGTACAGATAATTATCAGACTCAAGTTACAAATGCTGGTAAACACTGAAATACATTTAGTTTGAACCCCCCCCCCATATAGACGTCATCAGCGCGGGAAAATACAAATTCTGCATCCCCACCCCCAAACTACTTCCCGCGGCTATATATTTTCATACTATTTGAACCTGGACATAGCATTTTGGTTATCACAACTAACATTGGAATGTATTAATGCAACCGATTGAGAAATATGTTTGTAGTAGACATGTCTGTAAATATATTGACTCTTTGATGTAGACTCAGATCATCATACATTCTGCAAATCACAGTTACACTTATTATTGCATTTGACCTTTTTTCAATCTATGGAGCCCTAGCCTTTGTCAAGGATATGTCAAAAAATTTGTCAGAAATGTTGCAAAAAGGAGCAAAGGCACGAAAAGACCAAAGCGTCCTGAGAAGCATCCCACTCTGGGCTATGGGTTGAAATGTTAAACCAGCTTGGTCTGTGGCCACAGACACCACTCAAGTGTTTCTACTTCTCTGTGCACATGTTTGCTTTTAATGGGGAATTCATTCATTATTATTTCCAATCATTTTCTTGCTTGATTTATTGTTTTAAAAGTCCTTTGTTATCCTTTTTGAGGCACCCATCCACCTACACATTCAGTCACCTAAACACACACACACACACACACACACACACACACACAGAGAAAGGCCAGAGGAGGGCCAGTCAGTGTAAAATGTAAAGACAAATAGCCCGTGGTGGAATGTTATATTTTCCCTCATTTCAAACCAAAACCTCATGAGATTGTAATTAAAGCCAGTATAAACGGAACTAAACCCTGAAATGGGCCCCCTCAGCCGGTAGTGAGACTAACATTCCCTCAGTACCCTGGGACTCCTCAACTAACTCGCTCCAGGGGTTTCTCTGTGGGCAACAACAATATTTCCCTTCAAAGATAAATTTTGCTCCAATGAGAAGGTTTGTCTGATTTTTATTTAAGGATAAGAATTTTACTTTGAATAGGCGAGAGGAATGAAAGTCAGTCTGATGTAACATACTGTTATTTGTATGTCAGGTCTACGCTAATCATCCCTTGAAGTTGAATGAATGAGAGCTCTGTCTGAGATTAAACCCTCCCTCTCCGCTGATGTCGTTCCCACTAACCATAAATCAATGGTTATGAATGATGGCTGTGATATGGCTTTTCGTCACAATGGATGCATCCCAAATGGAACCGTATTCCCTATATAATGCACTACTTTTCAAAAGCCCCATAGGGCCCTGTTCAAAACTAGTGCACTATGGAGTGAATAGGGTGCCATTTAGGACACACCCAAGGTCTCAATTCTCAATCTACATGATACCTTATTGATCCCTATGACCAGGTGTGAACGTGTTTGTCAGGAAGATAGCCGTGGCTGCAGCATCCAGACCTGCAGTAGAGATCACCCAGCAGGGAGAGAGCCTCTCCATCCAGACCTCCACCAGCGTACGCACCACCCATGTCTCCTTCACCGTGGGACAGACCTTCAATGAGGACACAGTGGACGGACGCCCTTGCACCGTAACACTCCATTTCCACATTCTTCATCTCTACATGTGTTGCATGAAATATTTTGGTTATTACTGTACGTGCATATTTTGCCAGGACTCAGTGTATGGAATCATGGGTCTGTATAAGAATGTGGGGAAAAAAATCAGTGTGTAACTTGATAATTGTTCTATGTGATGGTTTAGTATTCTCATTTTCTTTATGGTTTGTGGAGGGCAGAAAACATAACGCCTAACAGACTTGAAGAAGCAGTAACATGCCGCAACAGTACTTAGTACCAAATGAGAAGCCTCAGGGTCACACCCAGATCTACTGTGTTTATCTAACCACTTCACTACAACATGCAGTGTCACTTATTAAATCCTTGCATGGATCTTCTTCTTATGTCCTCCAGAGTACCCCTCGCTGGGAGACAGATAGCAAGATCAGCTGTGAGCAGACCTTGCAGAAAGGGGAGGGCCCTAAGACTGCCTGGACCCGTGAAGTGACCAATGATGGTGAACTCATTTTGGTAAAGCATACATTTTTATTGCCTACAAACAGTGATCATTTAACTGTGTTTGGGGGGAAAGTATGTGTTTGATATATCTGAGTTTTGTATTCATTTTGTTGTCATTTTCTTTCAGACAATGAGCGCTGGGGATGTTGTGTGCACCAGAGTATATCAACGAGAATGAAAGACTTAAGACTGTCAAACATTTCCATTTTTCTTATTTCTACCTGCTCCTTTTGCTTATTTAATCTTCCAGTCATTCAGATTGTGGTTAACAAGACGTCAGTTGTATGTGTTTTGTCAGACAGAGTTTGATTGTTGTGAAAAGCCTTGTGCCAGTTTATTTTCATGTATAATGTTCTCGTAATAGCATGTAATGGCTTTGTGATGTTATCATTGTTCCTCCACAACTAAAGCTGTATTTATTCTCAGTATACCGCATGAAAACCCTATCTGTATTTTTCTTCAAAATGTCTTACCGAAGCAACTGTAAACCATCCTCAAACTGTGTTGTTAAAATTGACCATGTATTTCCAAAACCTGATTTTATTAGCTTTGTGAAACAGATTTAAACCAAGACCTTGTCCCTCACCGCTGTTCTGGCTTTCTCTCTCCATACCACCTCCTTCCTACTTCTCCTTTCCCCCTGCCTATGATCTTTGTATGCATCCCTCCCTTGTTTTTCGTCCCTCTCGGCAACTTGCCACCTCTCCTTCTCTCCTCCACGCCCTTTCCTCTCAATCCTCCTTGTCCTCTATGTGCTCTCTTTCCTCATCCCTCACCATTTGTCCATTTAGAATTGTAAAACTCCCAAAGAGAATCCATATTTTATGAACACCACTGTGTCTGAAAGACATTTGGCAAGAACAAGGGGAAAAACTGGGAGTGGTAGGGAAAGAGTGAGTGAGGGACTATAAGAAAACCATTTCATATTGAGAACGGTACTATTTCCTCAGCTTTCCTTCCCAGCTGTACCTAATTAAAGTATGAGCTCAATAAAAGGTTCCCCACCCCCTCTTCCCTGGACTCGGCCCGCACCCATTTACAAAGGGTAAAATTACTGCCTCTGATTTGTGTGAGGACACTTTGCTCTCCCACACACCTCTGAACTGGACAGCCAAAACAAAATACAGTCACACCTAAATTAGCACTCATACTTGGGAGGACGGATGCTGTTCGAAAATAATGGATTGAGGAATGGTTTGAACAGACTCCAGAATCCAGCTTGCTGTGAAATACAGTGCAGGTCTCTCATGCACTTCCCGAGGAGAGAGAGCACTTACTCGATCAATAGGAAGTGATTTGCTGTCCAGATTAGCAGACGGTGTGCTAAGGGTCCCAAAAGTAGTGCACTATGTAGGGAATAGAGTGCCATTTTGGAACCAGAAATTGCCCAGTTCACTCAATCTCTCCTCGTTACCGAGGTCACTTTCCACACAACGATTGTGTCAGCTCATTCCATAGGCTATGATGTCATGGGGCCACAAATCTCTTGATTCGCCATGGAATGCAGTGGTTTTAAGACCAGGCTGGAGGCACCCGACTCCAAGGCTGCATCCCAAATAGCACTATATTCCCTAGTAGCGCACGACTTTTGACTAACTCCATAGGCTCTGGTCAATAGTAGTGCACCATATAGGGAGTAGGGTGCCATTTGGGATAGGTCCCAACTCTAGACAAGCCATCTGGACCACTCATACAGACTATTAGAAATGAATCACTATGGACAAACACAGAGGTACTGGATATTAACATGGGAGCAGACTCAAACAAGCAATTACAGATCTAACGCTGTAAAATCTGTGTCCAAAATAGCACCCTATTCCCTACATAATGCCTTACTTTTAACTAAACCCACTGGGCACAGACGTAAATTCAACGTCTATTCCATTTTGGTCCAACATCATTTCATTGAAATGACGTTGAAACAACTTTGATTCCACCAGTGTGCCCAGTGGGAAGTCTTATGGGCCCTGGTCAAAAGTAGTGCACTAAATAGGGAATAGGGCAGTAGTGGGTAAAATCCCTGGGGAAGCCAAGCCAGGGAAAAAAAGCCATATTACAACCTGTGTTGTTTGCTTTATAACCTGTTAGTTCATATGCCTTGACACCATGATATATAGGCCTAAGGCCAAGACCATAAGGAGACACAGTGGCAGAATAAATTCAGCCACACCTTTGTTTCATCACAAAACCGGAGAGCAACATCAGTCCGGTGAAGTCCACAAAACATATTGCATGTAACAAACAGTTACATGACCTACAGTATGGTCAAGCAAGTTAATGTTTCAGACATTTTCGGACTACAAAACTACTATTGATTTAGAACCACGGAGAGTTAACGAAAGTCGCAAAGAAAAAAACTGGCAGTGCCTCCACTATTCCAGCACCATTTCAACATTATCTAATCACCTATGCTTAGTCTAATACAGTGACAACTAAAATATACCAAAAACTATTTAGTTCAATCAGCATAAGCTAAACATGATGTAGCTGTCCATGGTGATGCTTTATGTATGTATGTATGTATGTATGTATGTATGTATGTATGTGTGTGTGCAAGTGGAAAAACATGTTGACTCACCCCACAAAATGCCAATGCCATCCTCTTTCATGTTGTCTAAATGGTCTCGGATTCTCTAATACACGCTTTTAGTTTTTGTTGTCTTCGGATACCTGGCTAAAATGATAGCTCGCTAGTCAATTAGTTAACAGGTCAGCTATTTAACATTAGCCTAATGTTGAATTTCCATCCTCTAAGGCCAGGGGCACAATGTATGAATTTATGGTTGGATCAAAATCATCGTTATAATCATTGGCCAGTGCGGAGAATTAAGTAAAAACCAAAACCCTATCTCCATCCATGGCTAATTTAGGAAAGGGACCATTTTAGCTCGCTAGCTAGCCACCGGAGGACAAGGACACAATAGGATGCAACAATTCAGTTTTTTCTGTCAATGACGTTTGGCACAATGTGATGTGATTGGTCTGAAGCCAAATCCAAACTGCCTCCCCTTGACTTTTATTTGGTGCGCCAGGACAATTCACAGCTGAATTCACTCAGATTAGCTCAACGCTGATTGGCTATTATTTTATATATTTGTTTTATCAAGGGAGGCCAAATACTCACTGGCTTCCCTTGCATTCAATGTTACGGGCGGCAACAATGTCATACTCTTTTTGACCAGCAGGATGGGCTACACATACAGAGACAGCTTTTTTGATCGCTTGGATGCTTTCACTGGTGAGATACAGTGCATTCGGAAAAGTATTCAGACCCCTTGACTTTTTCCACATTTGATTACTTTACAGCCTTATTCTAAAATTGATTTTTTTTTAATTGTCTCTCATCAATCTATCTACACACAATAACCCATAAGGGCAAAAATACCCCATAACGGCAAAGGAAAAACATTATTTTTTTGTATTTTTTTTCTTAAATAAAAAAAATTAAATTTACATAAGTATTCAGTACTTTGTTGAAGCACCTTGGGCAGTGACTACAGCCTCGAGTATTATTGGGTATGATGCGATAAGCTTAGTACACCCGATTTTGGGGAGTTTCTTCCATTCTTCTCTGCAGATCCTTTCAAGCTCTGTCAGGCTGGATGGGGAGCATCAGCTATTTTCAGGTCTCTCCAGAGATGCTCGATCGGGTGCAAGTCCTGGATATGGCTGGGTCACTCAAGGACATTCAGAGACTTGTTCCGAAGCCTTTACAATGTGAGCTGTCTTGGCTGTGTGCTTAGGCTCGTTGTCCTGTTGGAAGGTGAACCTTTGCCTCAGTCTGAGTTCCTGAACTCTCTGGAGCAGACTATGCTCTGTTTATCTTTCCCTGGATCCTGACTAGTCTCCCAGTCCCTGCCGCTGAAAAACATCCACACAGCATGATGCTGCCATGACCATAAGGATGGTGCCAGGTTTCCTTCAGACTTGATGCTTGGCATTCAGGCCAAAGATTTCAATCTTGTTTCTCATGGTCTGAGAGTCCTTTAGGTGCCTTTTGGCAAACTCAAAGCGGGCTGTCATGTGCCTTTTACTGAGGTGTGGCTTCCGTCTGGCCACTCTACCATAAAATACTGATTAGTGGAGTGCTGCAGAGATGGTTGTCCTTCTGTAAGGTTCTCCCATCGCCAAAGAGGTACTCTGTAGCTCTGTCAGAGTGACCATCGGGTTCTTGGTCACCTCCCCGACCAAGACCCTTCTTCCCCAATTGCTCAGTTTAGCCGGGCGGCCAGGTTTAGGAAGAGTCTTGGTGGTTCCAAACTTCTTCCATTTAAGAATGATGGAGGCCACTGTGCTCTTCAATGCTGCAGATTTTTTTTGGTACTCTTCCCTAGATCTGTTCCTCAACACAATCCTGTCTCGGAGCTCTACGGACATTTATTTTGACCTCCTGGCTTGGTTTTTGCTCATGCACTGTCAATAGTGGGACCTTATATAGACAGGTGTGTGCCTTTCCAAATCATGTCCAATCAATTGAATTTACCACAGGTGGACTAGAATCAAGTTGTAGAAACATCTCAAGGATGATCACCAATTTGTAAGTCGCTCTGGATAAGAGCGTCTGCTAAATGACTTAAATGTAAATGTAATGATCAATGGAAACAGGATGCACCTGAGCTCAATTTCGAGTCTCATAGCAAAGTGTCTGAATAGTTAAGTTAATAAGGTATATTTTTTTAATACATTTGCAGTTCTGATGTGTAGATGGATGAGGACATTTTTTTTATTTAATCCATTTTAGAATAAGACTGTAACGTATCAAAATGTGGAAAAAGTCAAGGGGTCTGAATACTTTCTGAATGCATTCAGCCTCTTGCGAATCGAAGGAAATTTATGAAACACAAAGTGTTGAAAGATATAAAGTAATGTATGATTTTTTTTCTATTTTTTGGGGTACATTTTTGGGACACTGCCTATGATGTCTTTGCTAGCATTTCTTGACCTGCTGCCACCCTACATAATTTGGTGGAATAGCCTTGCATGTACAGTTGAAGTCGGACGTTTACATACACTAGGTTGGAATCATTAAAACTCGTTTTTCAACCACTCCACATTTCTCGCTAACAAACTATAGTTTTGGCAAGTCGGTTAGGACATCTACTTTGTGCATGACACAAGTCATTTTTCCAACAATTGTTAACAGACAGATTATTTCACTTATAACTCACTGTGTCACAATTCCAGTGGTTCAGAGGTTTACATACGGGCGGCAGGGTAGCCTAGTGGTTAGAGTGTTGGACTAGTAACCGAAAGGTTGCAAGTTCGAATCCCCGAGCTGACAAGGTACAAATCTGTCGTTCTGCCCCTGAACAGGCAGTTAACCCACTGTTCCTAGGCCGTCATTGAAAATAAGAATTTGTTCTTAACTGACTTGCCTAGTAAAATAATGTTTTAAAAAAATTTTAAAAGATACATTGACTGGGCCTTTAAACAGCTTGGAAAATTCCAGAAAATTATGTCATTGCTTTAGAAGCTTCTGATTAGCTTCTGGCTAATTGACATAATTTGAGTCAATTGGATGTGTACCTGTGGATGTATTTCAAGGCCTGCCTTCAAACTCAGTGCCTCTTTGCTTGACATCATGGGGAAATCAAAAGAAATCAGCCAAGACCTCAGAAAAAAATGGTAGACCTCCACAAGTCTGGTTCATCCTTGGGAGCAATTTCCAAATGTCTGAAGGTACCACGTTCATCTGTACAACAATAGTACGCAAGTATAAACACCATGGGACCACGCAGCCGTCAAACCACTCAGGAAGGAGACGCATTCTGTCTCCTAGAGATAAACGTACTTTGGTGTGAGAAAAGTGCAAATCAATCCCAGAACAACAGCAAAGGACCTTGTGAAAATGCTGGAGGAAACAGGTACAAAAGTATCTATATCCACAGTAAACCGAGTCCTATATCGACATAACCTGAAAGGCCCGTCGACAAGGAAGAAGCCACTGCTCCAAAAAACGTAATAAAAAAGCCAGACTACGGTTTGCAGCTGCACATGGGGACAAAGATGGTACTTTTTGGAGAAATTACCTCTGGTCTGATGAAACAAAAATATAACTGTTTGGCCGTAATTACCATTGTTATGTTTGGAGGAAAAATGGGGAGGCTTGCAAGCCGAAGAACACCATCCCAACCGTGAAGCACGAGGGTGGCAGCATCATGTTGTGGGGGTGCTTTGCTGCAGGAGGGATTGGTGCACTTCACAAAATAGATGTCATCATGGAGGAAGGAAAATTATGTGGATATATTGAAGCAACATCTCAAGACATCAGTCAGGAAGTTAAAGCTTGATCGCAAATGGGTCTTCCAAATGGACAATGAACTCAAACATACTTCCAAAGTTGTGACAAAATGGCTTAAAGACAACAAAGTAAAGGTATTGGAGTGGCCATCACAAAGCCCTGACCTCAATCCTGTAAAAAATATGTGGGCAGAACTGAAAAAGCGTGTGCGAGCAAGGAGGCCTACAAACCTGACTCAGTTACACCAGCTCTGTCAGGAGGAATGGGCCAAAATTCACCCAACTTATTATGGGAAGCTTGTGGAAGGCTACCTGGAACATTTGACCCAAGTTAAACAATGTAAAGGCAATGCTACTGTCACGCCCTGACCTTAGAGAGCCTTTTTATTTCTCTATTTGGTTAGGTCAGGGTGTGATTTGGGTGGGCATTCTAGTTTTTCTATTTCTTTGTTTGCCGGGTATGGTTCCCAATCAGAGGCAGCTGTCTATCGTTGTCTCTGATTGGGGATCATACTTAGGCAGCCTTTTTTAGTTGTGGGATCTTGTTTGTGTGTAGTTACTTTCTGCACTGCATGTAGCTTCACGGCTGGTTGTAGTTTGTTATTTTTGTTTCGTGTTCATCTAATAAAATCATGTACGCTTACCACTCTGCACCTTGGTCTAATCCATCTCTAAACGATCGTGACAGCTACCAAATACTAATTGAGCGTATGTTAACTTCTGACCCACTGGGAATGTGATGGAAGAAAGAAAAATCTGAAATAAATCATTCTCTCTGCTATTATTCTGACATTTCACATTCTTTTTTTGTAACAGTATTTTTATTGTAATTTCACAATTTTCACCCATATTAAGAGATACAACAACAGAGACAAAGCACACAGAACAAAAAGAAAAACAGCCCCCACTTACCCATATCTACGAGCATATACATACACATACATACATACACACATATACATATACCCATGCATATACACACACATATGCATACATACACGCACGCACACACATATACACACCCATACATACGTACACCATTTTGCTCTTCCCGCTCGGTGCTTCGCTCACCCCATCACCATCATTGCGTCCCTCAATACATACATTTTAAACAAACTTACAAACAGAAATTAAACAAAAAAGCTCAGTTTAAACCAAGAGGTTAGGTTCCACACATGGAGCGTACAGTGTAGTTCTGAAATACATAGATCCCCGCCATTCTAAGAGAATCCTTGCAGCATAATAGCTGATACCTCAGGTTCTAGGTAATTTAGATAAGGTTCCCATACTTTGTAGAACTGGTCTGTTTTAGAATGCAATGTACATGTCAGATATTCCAGAGGCACCCATTCAAATAGTATCTTATGCCAGTCTTTAATAGAAGGAACCTTATCCCTAATCCACTGTAAAAGGATATTTTTCCTCGCTGCGAAGGTAAGGATGTTGTAAAGCCTCCTTTTACAGACAGAAGTAACATGCCTACTAGGGAGACCTAACAGTAAAGAAACTGGGTTCAATTCTAGATCAACCCCTAGGATCTTTTCAATTTCTTGCAGGACACCAGACCAGTATCTTTGTATTTTGGTACATGACCATAAACAATGTGTTAGGGTGCCTGTATCAGTTTTGCATTTAAGACACTGAGGGGAAGAGGAAGTGGGGCTAAAAGCATGTCTGCGATTTGGGGATATATGCAATCTGTGTATTATTCTTAATTGGATTGCTCTAGTACGGTTACATATAGATATTGTTTTTGCATATCTCCAAATGTCCTCCCACATCCCTTCGTCAATAGTAACAGACAATTCTTTCTCCCACACTTGTTTCACCCTCTGTGTGTTGACAGCAGAAAAGGACCTTAAAGTATCATAAAACAGACTTACAGACATTTTCCTTTGTGGGAAAAAAAGCATTCTTTCAATGACAGACATATCAGGGTTACCAATTAAGGTGGTGCTCTCCAGAATATAATGTCTTACTTGTAGGAAGCGGAAAAGTCCTGCTTTGGGAGTCGATATTTCTCGACCATCTGCTCAAATGACAACAAAATCTTGTCAGCAAATAAGTCGTTTAGCCTGCGTATGCCCTTATTAAGCCATAAGTTAAAGCCAGCATCCTGCAATCCTGGACTGAAATCTGGGTTGTTAAGAATTGGGGTAAGAGCAGAGGTTAGTTTGGACCTTCCCAGGAAGCGTTGAACTGACCTCCATACTTTGAGTGTGTTAAGTGTAACTGGATTATTGCAGTGTTCTTCTACAGACTTGAAACTTCTGAAAAATAAAAGATCCTGTAAGGGGTATTTTGAAAGAGAAGTCTCAATGTCTAACCAAATAGAGGAGTCATCATTTGTGATCCAGTCAGAAATATAACAAAGGTGGGCACACCATTGATAGAACTTGATATTGGGCAGGTCCAAGCCGCCCATAGAACTTGGCAGCTGCAATATTGCCATCTTAAGTCTTGGCTTGCATTTACTCCATATAAAGGAACTTAGCCATCCATTTACATCCTTTATTACCTTATTGGAGAGTAATACTGGGATCATTTGGATTGGGTAAAGTAGTCTAGGTAAAACGTTCATTTTCAGGAGGGATATTCTACCCAACCAAGAAATGGGGAGAGAGTTCCAGCGCTCCAGATCCTGTCTTATTGTATCAAACAAGGGAACAAAATTGGCTTTGTACATTAGCTGGAATTTAGGAGTTACAAATATACCCAGATACATGAAACCTGAGGGAGACCATTTAAAAGGGAAGGGGGGAGAAGTATTAGGTACAGAGTGTAGGCTACCAAGTGGCATAGCCTCTGACTTAGTTAGGTTAATCTTGTAGCCTGAGAATTCACTGAATAATTCAATTATATTAATAAGAGATGTAATTGAAGTCTCGGGACTAGAGATGAATATCAGGACATCATCAGCATACAAGCTTATTCTATGGTGAACATCACCAATGAGCAGCCCCTGTATAGCAGGCGTTACCCTGATGGCCTCGGCCAGTGGTTCCATAACGAGTGCAAAGAGGAGGGGGGATAAAGGACAGCCCTGTCTGGTACCTCTGTGTATAGAGAAGCTATTTGACCGTAGCCCATTAGTAAGGACAGCAGCCTGAGGATCATCATATAAAACGTTCACCCATTTTATAAAGTTGTCCCCTAGACCAAATTTATTTAGAGCAAATAATAGGTAAGACCACTCCACACGATCAAATGCTTTCTCAGCATCTAGGGAGAGCACAAGACCATCTACAGCACTTTGTTGGTAGGCTTGAATTACATTAAGAAGCCGCCTGACGTTGTTGCATGACTTACGGCCCCTAATGAAGCCAGTTTGGTCTCCTTTCACAATTAGTGGCAATGAGTCCTCTAATCTTGTGGCTAGAATTTTAGAAAGCAATTTTCTATCCACATTCAGAAGGGAAATTGGTCTGTACGAGGAACAAGACTCTGGACATTTTCCCTTTTTGAGAATAAGTGAAATGTTGGCTTCTCTCAGCGTTTGAGGGAGTTGGTCATTTGAAAATGAGTGGTTAAACATATCACGCAATGGCTCAAGGATCAGGCCATAGAACTCTTTATAGAACTCACTACAAAACCCGTCTGGTCCTGAGGTCTTACCATTTTGCAGATTCTTAATTGCGAACATTATCTCTTCCTTGGTAATAGGGGCATTAAGGAGGGACCTCTGTTCTTCGGAGATAGTAGGGAGCTCAATCTTACCAAAGA
Source organism: Oncorhynchus nerka (assembly GCF_034236695.1). NCBI lineage: Eukaryota > Metazoa > Chordata > Actinopteri > Salmoniformes > Salmonidae > Oncorhynchus > Oncorhynchus nerka. The sequence continues at coordinate 55,095,284 of NC_088399.1, read as the reverse complement.
AGTTCTCCATTAATTTGGGTGCATCCTTTGGCAGTTCTGAGGCATAAAGGTTTGTATAAAATTTCTTAAATGAGTCACTTATCAATTTATTTTCATATAAATGATTACCATCAGAATCAGTAATAGTAGCAATTGACTGAGAGTCAGCCCTCTTTTTAGCTAGGTATGCCAAGTACTTTCCTGGCTTATCGCCATGTTCATATAGCTTTTGCCTGACAAATCTCATTTTCTTTTCAGCGTCCTGTGTTAGGAGAGAGTCTAACGTTGATCTAATGACTGATATTTCCTTTAATAGTGCAGGAGTGGGCGTTTTAATGTAGTCCTTCTCTTTAGTTCCTAATTCACCCTCTAACATTTTTTGCTTTTCCCGCTTTTTCCGTCTCTTAGTAGCTGTGTATGACACAATCAGACCCCTGGCATACGCTTTACAGGTCTCCCAAAGGAGCGAGGGGTTATCTGTTGATTGAGAGTTAATAGAGAAAAATGCTTTAAACTCTGTTATAAAGTATGATGTGAATGTATGGTCTTTAAGAATGGTTGTGTTCAACCTCCAATGTCTTGACCGATTGAATGCCCCGTTGAGTTTTATGTCCAGGATCACCTCAGCATGATCAGATATGACTATGCTTCCGATCCTAGCAGATAAAACAGACTGCAACGACGTCTTGGGCATAAAAAAATAATCTATTCTAGTCTGACATCCATGAGGTGCAGAGAAAAAAGTGAACTCTCTGTTGGAGGGATGGAAAGCTCTCCAGACATCCGCATACCCCAGATCATCACAAATAACTTTAAGTGACTTAGCTTGAGGAGAGAGTGAAGCTATACCACTGGGAAACTTATCAATAAGGGGGTTCAACAAGTAGTTAAAATCTCCTCCAACCACTGCAGTGTCTGAGTTTAATTCTGAAAAGTCTAGAAATGCCTTAGTGAGGAAATCAGGGGGGTGAGCAGGGGGGAAGTAAATGTTCATTATGGAAATGTTCTGCCCTTGTAAAGTACCATTAATTATAACAAAGCGACCAAATTTATCTTTCACACAATTCAAGACCTTAAGTGGTAAGTTCTTTTTCACCAGAATTGCTACACCTCTACTTCTGGATGTAAATGATGAGAAAAACACTTGACCAAACCCTCCTTGTTGTAATTTCAGGTGCTCCTTATCATCCAAATGGGTTTCTTGCAACAGGGCAATATCAATATTTTCTTTTTTCAAAAAAGACAATACTTTCTTCCTCTTAATGGGGTTATGGCTCCCTCTAATGTTCCACGTACATACACGCAGTCTGTTATCTGCCATTGTATCTTGACCATTCAATATTCAGACTGGATCCTACTGTAAAAGTGGGGTGGTACCTTTTTCCATGTGTTGAACTCTCCTCTATCTCACTGAGCATAAACAAAAAATATGAACCCTGAACTCGAACTATACTAAACCCAAAAATTAAACATGTAAAAATCCAAAAGGGGGTTTTCCCACTAGCTAACATGCAGGGATTTCAACTCTCCAATGTAGACTCTTAAGTCCGCATTGCCGCTCAATAGCCTCATCCTTTATATATATGGAAAAGAAAATCAATAGAAGAAGATTGAGGCTCTTCCACCTAAAACCAAGCCTGGGGCACCAATATGGATTCACACATATCTCAGCCTGAGCTATAGCAGCTATTACTTTAGCAAGAAAAATAATAAAGTTACGAATATTACTGAGCCGGAGTACGTGGGGACTCACACCACTGTTTCGTGATCAGATTCAACCACAAATAAGCAAAGTTATTCAATGCTGTGGAGGTGCAGCTTAAAGTTATTTACCCGAGAGAGTCAATAAACGCAGCAGCCTCTTCAGGTGTGTAGAGCTTTTTAGGTGATCCGTTGACCATAATCTTCAATGTGGCCGGGTACAACAGTGCGAGCCTTCGCCTCATCAAACGCTTTGCGTCTTCGTACAACCGCTGTGGAATAATCATTGAAGAATGAGACCTTTGGACCTTTATGTTGACTACCATCAGAGCCGATGTTTCTAGCCGCATCCATGACGCGCTGCTTGTCGGTGAAGTTGTGGAACTTTATAACCACCGGCCGTGGGCGTTGATTGGGGCCCGGTATCGGTGCTTGAGAGCGATGGGCTCTGTCCAGCTTCACACGACCAGCCTTAGTGTCCATTTGTAGGTAGCCAGGGATCCATTCCTCAAAGAATTTTACTGAACGTGTCCCTTCAGAATTTTCCGGGAGTCCCACAACACGAATATTGCATCTGCGTCCTCGATTATCCAAATCGTCAATGTGCTCCGCCATTTCGCGCACCTGTTTCTCAAGTGCTTTTATCTTAGCGTCCATAGATGTAGTTGAAGTTTCCACTGCAGCAATTCTTCCTTCCGCCTCAACAACACGTTTCACAACGCTCTGTATTTCAGCTGAATGGCCTGCTATTGCTTCCAAGACCGTTCTTATCTTAGCATCGATCACTTTAGTAATGTTATCAGTCATCTTTTGAATCATCAGGTCCATTGTGCCCGGGTCCGCAATGGTGTTAGCTTCGCTAACGTTAGCTAGCTCCTCATGCACATCCACAGGGGTGGTGGTTTTGGTCGACTTCTTAGTAGTTCTATTGGGCATGTTGTCTGAGATTTTTGCGAAATAGTCGTCAAGACTCATTATATGGTAACTTATTTAGCCAATTCTACCACTTTTTCAAGCTAGGAGATTAATGTAAGAATATAAATTTACGAATGCCACGAGAGCTCGCTGAAACACCGTGTTCTCTCTACAGCGCCATTTTGTCCCCCCACATTTCACATTCTTAAAATAAAGTGGTGATCCTAACTGACCTAAGACAGGGAATTTTTACTAGGATTAAATGTCAGGAATTGTGAAAAACTGAGTTTAAATGTATTTGGTTAAGGTGTATATAAACTTTCTACTTCAACTGTATATAGATTTGTTCCCAATGCAGCCCATCTGATTCTCCACTGGGCGCCCAATATCAATGGCACCTATAGGCTATTTAGTGTGGTCTCAATCAAATGATCCATAGCCTATAAGCTATGAAGTGCATGCTCGGAGAAGCACAGAGCAAAGTTATATTTCTAAGATAGCTGCTGGAGTGATGTAAATAAAACATTACACTCTCAATGGATATTCCAACCCTGGGCTCCTTCCTGCTCTGCTCTTCCTGATCAAAAACGTGTTTGTATGCTGCTTAATCAATGCCTGTGCTGTGTAGGGGTATGGTGGCAGTTCAGGAGGAGAGTCAAAGCTTTCTTGGCAACAATTTTTTGATTAGGCCTGGTTCAAAAAAGGTTACGTTTGAGAAGGAGAACGTAAAGATGATAAGGAGGACCAGAGGTCAACTTTGATAGCTTGCTACTACTATAATTGAATTGATTAAAAAAAATGTTTCTTGCCCACGATGTATTTAACAGAGTTTATCTTAACAATAAGCCAGATTCGAGTAACTTACATTGTGGTGCTGAAACTTGATGGAGCAGCCGCGCACAATCAATCGGAAATGGACAGCTCATGGTAGTCTACTGAAAGTGGGCAAATTCGAGTCGGCATAATTCATTTAAACAGTCTTCATTTTAATGAGACTTTACTAACAAGCCTATTTCTTCCTATTTAAGAAATAAGAGGTAGGCCTACCTGTTTGACAGATGAAATTAGGCTATAGGTTGCTGTATCCATAGATTTGTTGGTAAATTCCTCCACCCACCATGCAATCTTTAAATAGCCTACCTCCGTGTCAGTGAAGGGCTGTTAAATATAACTCGAAATGAGGGGGTATACCATAGGCCTTCCTTTTATTAAAGAAAACTGTCAAAAAGCAGATGCCTACCCCTTGTTAGCGTAGAAGATTTTGAAGAAAATAAAATGGATCTGATTATATAAATTGATCTATAACAATGCTTTGGTCAGCAATGCTTTATGCTAGAAACACGGTGTAAAATACCCAGGAAAGACGTGACTCGGCTGGATATGGGGATATCATTGTTTAATTTCTTTGATATTCCGAGGCTGACTTTGCTTGGGCAGAAATCAATTGATTAAGCTATTCAATTTCTGTACAATAGAAGATGTTTAAACCCAGACAGCTTATAATGGCACAAGGCGAGACCTAGATGCAGAATGGTCAGGCAGGCGGGTACAGAGTCCAGAAAACGGGCAAGGGTCAAAACCAGGAACACTAGTAAAAGAGAATAGAAAAAAGGCTGGAGCACGGGGAAAAACACGCTGGTTGACTTGGCAAAAACAAGACCAACTGGCACCGAGAGACAGGAAACAGCGATAAATACACCAGGGATAACAAGTGACACCTGGAGGGGGTGGAGACAATAACAACGACAGGTGAAACTGATCAGGGTGTGACACAGCTTTTAGTGAAACACTTGTGACCTACCCTCATTGGGTTAAGCCATTGAAGAAGAGTAGCCAGCAGTTAAATTAAAATTTTCTGTGTTGGTAGGCCTACTCTGTCTGGGGTGGAAAGGTTGGCCTAACTTATGAAAGTACCATGCTCAGATTCATAATGACGTCTTTAATTATTTGCAAACAGGGACAGTTTAGATGCAAACAAGACACACTGATTTGGCATTGGAGAAATATGTTAAGATGAACACATAGGCATATCTATTTATCCATCCATTGTTAGCCTTTAATTTTGGTAATGTATTCAAAAGAGATTCCGCTAATATGTAGAATTACGTAGAATTGCATGACATTTTTATAAAAAGCTAAAAAGATGATGATAGTTTCATGCAATGCCTTTATTATATAGGAGATCTTTCCTCCCCTGCTCTTGTCCACGGCAGAGTATGTGAGCAGAGTTGAGCGGTTGGAAATCCCTCTCATCACTCACCGAGCTGTGCTTAGCTCCAGTGCTCCATGTTTTTACTACCACTCTGATAAAAAACGCTCCAAGCTCACAGGAACAATACTCCTGCTCCAAATTCGCTACATTCATTAAAATCACAATTCAAAATGACCCTGTTTAGTATTTTTTAAATATTACTATTATACATTTTATACATACAAATTATACCCATCCACAAAAAAAAACGTTTTGTGTCGGAGGAAATACAATACACCTGGTGACCGTGTCAGCGTGCCTGGCCCGCCACAGGAGTCGTTACAGCGCGATGGGACAAGGACAGCCAAACCCTTCCATAAGTAATACCTCCGAAGGCGACCCTTGACTCGGGCCACATGATGTCAGCTGAGTCTGACTCTCAGCCGAGTGCCCGGACTCGGGCCAGATGCACTGTGCTAGCTGGGGATGGCCTGAAGAGCAGGCCAGCAGTGGAGAATATCCTCTCCACACTTGCAGAGCCACTGGGGATGCTAAACATGCATTTGGCCACTCTTGCCAGGCTGGGCAGTAATGCAGAGTTGTTTTATATTTTTCTATAGGTAGGCCTAAAGGTTTTCTGGCAAAATAACCCAATCAAAACGGAAAGCTCATTGAACGTGGGAATATGGCAGGCTTGTTGGGCCAAAATCAATTATGGCCTATTTTAAAGATAATAGAACAAAAATGAACGAAACGTTTAAGCATGTGCACGTAGTAAGTACACCATCATACCTTTGGGATAAGTGTATTTTCTGATTTCACATTGATTCTTTAGTTGTGGATTTTTTATGTAGCCAGTGTGTAACAACTGCCATATCCTGCGTGTAGAACAATGCCATCCGGTCTATAACCTAACAGTTTAGTACCATACCAGCAGGTGGCAGCCAAACCTTACACATAACAGTGGACACGACATCACTGCACTCCCTCTCTTGCTGTTGGTCCTCACCTTTGTAAGTCACCTTGATTTAGCACCTGTGTGTTTTATCAGTTTCTGTATGAAAATATTTAGCAAACTCCATGACAGTAGCTAAAGCATGGAACTATTAGTAGCACACAAGTAGACTACAAATGCATGCTGGGGAGGGCATGCCCTGAGCTCCTATTGGAGCGGGCGAGAAGGCCGAAGCTCCAGCCTTTGGGAATCTCACTCCATGCTTCAGTCAAATTGGCCAAGCTCAGCTCCTCACTCTGCTCCAAACTCCGCTCACATACTTTGGTCCAGGTGGTCTGTGCATTCACAAGCTTCTGGCCCGCAGCCATGTGTGCTAGTAAAATTACGGCGTTGTCATACCGCGTTGCCATGTAATGCTCACAAGATGAAGAACAGTTTCTAATCCTGCATATCTAAGGCTCTAGTCTGTCCAAGAAGTGGTAGTAAACGTAGACATGTAGACATGTTCTCTGCTATCCACTTAGTTTTAATGATTATTTTGGCTATAGGGGAGAGTCACTTTTCTAAAAAAGTTTTCAGGGAGGGTTCAGGTCAAATATATTTTGCTGAAGGGAGGGCCATCCATTTTCATTTCAGAGGTCCAATTTTGTCCATATAACCCTGATTATAAATACCGTACACTCCCTTGAGAAAAAACACTTCATATCGGAGTTGTGCCTGTTAACACCCGTATTTGCCCTCCCATTGGCTAGAATGGTCCAACCTGATCTTGCCTCCTCCCGACTGCCTTCCATTTTTGATAACATTTATCTTCATTGTTACAGCGGCCACTTGAGTGTCTGGTCAATATAATGGATAATCTGTGACTCTGGTTAGTAGATAATCTAATGCCACCAGGTAAACAATGCCCCCATCAGGCAGAAAGTGTTATATTAAGGAGTGGGACTCATGTCCCTGGCTGGCTGCTACTCAAAGATATCTCATTAGGTCATAGATCAAATTCCCTGCAATAAACTTACAAATACACTGAGTATACCAAACATTAGGAACACCTTACGAATATTAAGTTGCATGGACTCCACAAGGTGTCGAAAGCGTTCCATGGGGATGCTGTCCCATGTTGACTCCAAAGCTTCCCAAAGTTGTGTCAAATTGGCTGGATGTCCTTTGGGTGGTGGACCATTCTTGATACACATGAGAAACTGTTGAGGGTGAAAAACACAGCAGTGTTGCAGTTCATGACACAAACCAGTGCGCCTGTCACCTACTACCATACCCCGTTCAAAGGCATTTCAATATTTTGTCTTGCCCATTCACGCTCTGAATGGCACACAAACACAATCCAATTGTCTCAAGGCTTAAAAATAATGTATTTACCTGTCTCCTCCCCTTCATCTACACAGACTAAAGTGAATTTAACAAGTGACTTTGCTAAGAGATCATAGCTTTCACCTGGTCAGTCTGTCATGGAAAGCGCAGGTGTTGTTAACGTTTTGTATGCTCAGTGCATACATACAGAACCACAGACCAGTGGAAAATGAGAGGCCCATCTCCCTTTTAAAATGTTTCCCGTTGCACAAGCAACATGCCTCCGCTCCACCCTGGCTAAAAGGCTCTGCATGGTCAATCCGATATCTGCAGTGGCCATACAGCATTTACTGTGATGCGGCCTCCACAGAAGTCAGAGCATTCATACTTCTTGCGCTTCAGGGAGCTGTCACACGCATCCAATAAATTGGTCTACACCGCACCACTCGTAGTGATTCAGGGCTAATCGCTATAGCCATCCAGCTCTCTTGCACAAGCAACTGACCAAGCAACCTCTTCTGAGGTGCTCAAGTCCATCACCCAATGCTTGACATAGGAGCTCAGCCAAGATGGAATGAAGTAAAAAGCCTGCACCATTTTCCCACCTGCATCTCCATCACGAGTCTCCCCATTGCTCCCCAGCAAAATTAGCCTGCATTTAGAATATTGTTTATATGTGTATTTCACACTATGTTGAGGTAAAAGTCAGAGTATAATGCTTGTATGGATGTCAACCCCAATATGTGTTCATGTCATCAATCAAATGCATTAGTTACAGTTAAAAACTACTTTGACTATCACCACCGGTTTCTGTATGCTAGCTATTTTTTATATATTTTTTAAATATTTTTTTTCACCTTTATTTAACCAGGTAGGCTAGTTGAGAACAAGTTCTCATTTACAACTGCGACCTGGCCAAGATAAAGCAAAGCAGTGCAATACAAACAACAACACAGAGTTACACATAGAATAAACAAACATACAGTCAATAATAAAATAGAAAAAGTCTATATACAGTGTGTGCAAATGAGGTAGGATAAAGGAGGTAAGGCAATAAATAGGCCATAGTGGCGAAATAATTACAATATAGCAATTAAACACTGGAGTGATAGATGTGCAGAAGATGAGTGTGCAAGTAGAGATACTGGGGTGCAAAGGAGCAAAATAAATACAATAAATAACAGTACGGGGATGAGGTAGTTGGATGGGCTATAGATATGAGTCTCCAGCTTCGGTGATTTTTGCTATGCTATGCTATGCTACCATCTCATACGAACATGAGTTAGTATTTAGCTGTCTCTTTTTCTAAACCTGAAAAGGGACAACTTCTAAATGTTATGCAGCGAAAACAGCCAAATATATCCAAATCGGATTTTAGTAACCACATTGTGGGCCTGTTACAATAAATCAGCCATGACATATTGGATAAATATCCACTGTGCGCCAATCCAGCGTTCTTCTATCCCCCACGGTCTGCATTCCATTAACCTCTTTACCACATTTATCCCCATTACCTCCCCGATCTCTTTCCAGGAGTTCAAACTAATTGTCATGTCTTCGAAATCCCTACACGAGGTATCATAAAGATGTTTATATTTGTGTTTATACTTGTTCTGATAGCCGCAGTAGAGCAGGAGGAAAACTTCAAGTTCCTCGGTGTACACATCACTGACAATCTGAAATGGTCCACCCACACAGACAGTGTGGTGAATAAGGTACAACAGCGCCTCTTCAACCTCAGGAGGATGAAGAAATTTTGCTTGGCACCTAAAACCCTCACAAACTTTTTCACCACCTGGTACAGAAACTGCACCGCCCACAACCGCATGGCTCTCCAGAGCTTAGGAAGGCCAAAAAGATCATCAAGGACAACAACCACCCTGTTCACCCCGCTATCATCCAGAAGGCGAGGTCAGTACAGGTGCATCAATGGTGGGACCGAGAGACTGAAAAAGCTTCTATCTGAAGGCCATCAGACTGTTAAATAGCCATCACTAGGCTTCCACACGGTTACGTAACCCTGCACCTTAGAGGATGCGGCCCCATATACATAGATTTGAAATCACAAGTCACTTTAATAATGTTTACATATTTTTGCTTTACTCATCTCATATGCATATACTGTATTCTATTCTACGGTATTTTAGTCTATGCCACACCGACATTGCTCATGCTAATATTTATATATTCCTTAATTCCATTCTTTTACTTTTAGGTTGTGTGTATTATTAGATATTACTGCACTGTTGGAGCTAGAAACACAAGCATTTCACTACCCCGCAATAACATCTGCTAAACATGTGTATGTGACAAATACAATTTGATTTAGTCAACGTTCTCCATGTTTGATGTCAATTAAGTGAATTCTGCAGAGGCCGTATCACTATAAATGCTGCACGGCCAATGCAGACCTCAGGTTGATCATGCAGCGCGTTATTACAACATTTGGGAGGCGCAAGGCATCACCATACAGAGCTTGATTTGGCATCTGCAAGACAAGGCTCTGCAATTGAGTCACACCCTCCGGATCGCATTGCTAGATCAAGCATAAAAGGCTCCAACATCTGCAGTGGCTATACAGCATTTACTGTGATGCGGCCTTCACAGAAGTTTGATCATTCATACTTCTTGCACTTAGCGGAGCACAGCTGTTATGAAGGAAGTTGTCAGGGAAGTGACTTTGTTTATACAGGACCTCCCGCACCCACCTACAGTCAGCCAATCATGTCAATGCGGAGCCCTCCACATTATTACAACACTTGGGAGGCGCAAGGCGATGCGTTGCGGAGCTCGATTTGGCCTCTGCAAGCCTCCAGAGGATCCACAATAGCGTCAAACACCATATGGAGCCTCAAGATCGCATAAATTGGCTTTAAATTCATTTTTTTACAGAGAGTCTTTGCAATCTGCACTTATAACATCTTGTTCTAGGAACGCAAGTAATATCACCACACCGGCACCCAACATGAGTACAGGCACCTATTTCACCTGTTTTTTGTAATCAAGCACTGATTTCAACTATATCCTACTCCTCTTTCTTTGACCCAAGGTGCAGGAGCCCGGCTCCAGGTAGCTCCAGCTCAATTCTGAGTGAACCCACAGTGGTTTTCTTTTGCCCCAGGGCTAACGCAAATCATCAAAAGTATTTATATAGCCCTTCTTACAGCAGATGATATCTCCAAGTGCTGTACAGAAACACAGCCTAAAACCCCAAACAGCAAGCAATGCACGGTGGCTAGGAAAAACTCCCTAGAAAGAACTGTAAGAACTGACCTATTAATTCAAGGAGCGACAGTGACACCCCGTGGTAGACATTTTTCTTAATTTCTCCTGGATGGAAATCTACCTCCTATCTTTTTTCACCTCTGCCATATTTTCCCCTTTCCACTATCATGATTCAAACTATATAATAAATATAGTAGTTGCGTGGAATACAGAGGGGAGAAAATTATGGCTGTGGGGCAGTATCAGAGGAGCGCACGGACCTGTTCATTGCTACGCTACCCCCATGTGTGGCTACCACACTGGGCATATTTAAAAGCGGGGGAAATCAACGGTTTCGTGATTATTAAAGTGGCATGGATATCATCAAATTAATTGGTAAATAAAAAAATATAGACCTGTCCTGCACTGGTCGAGGGGTTCTGCCCAACTACACACGTGCTTCTTCTGTAGCCGCAGTCACATGACATTACTTCCTGGATCACATTTGTTTGTGCAGCGGCCAAAAACATGTTTTATTGTTATTGCAGGCAATAACAAGCGGAATCTTCCAGCAAAATATGACTGAAGGAGAAACGGCGTTAAATAAAATACAAGGATATAGCTCGACAAGTCAATTAAATCAATAGATGTACATTTTCGCCAATATCTTGACAGATTGCGGCAACGTCTTCCGTCGATAACAGATACATATCCTGGCTACGGTTATTTGCTTGCTAGCTGGTTGCATGTGTGTTATATTTGGCGATAAATCTATAACTTAAATATATAAACAACTGGCTAGCTAGACAATGACAACCCCGATACAGACATAATATATACCAGGTTTTTTTTTTTTTTTGCTAGGAAGCTACTGTTGCTTGCTACTAGTAGCGAACCAAGTCCGCAGAATATAGCTAACGTTAGCTAGACAGCCTCCGAAATAACGGGAAACCGGTTGTTGGCAAACTGTTGTCAGTAGAAAGGTTTTCTATTTGAACTAAGCAGGACATACAGAATTGCTGTAAAGAAAAATGTCAAAATACACAAGTTTTCCGGAACCAGGCGACGACCACAACCCTTTCCAGGTGATATGATATATGGGATCGTAAAATACTTTACTTAGCTACTGTTATTGTATTCATTTTTCAGCTAACGTTACAATGTTGGTGAAAAAATGCATGATGTTTCGCCTGTTGCACTGTAACAGACGTGCTGTTACTCATTACATGTGATGTTGCTGCTTTCTCCATGCTCTAACCCAGGCTATTCTAATGATATATCTAGTAGCTGAAAAGGTGTTTGTGTACAAAGGGCTCATTGAATGAAATAGAACATATTGATACTTACGTGGTCAAGGCTACGTACCAAATGGGCCCCTATTCCCTAGTAGAGCACTATTTTGATTCTACGGTTCAATGTAGTGCACCATATAGGGCTATTTAGGACGTCACCTATATAATTAGAAATTATAATTAAATATTAATATATGAATAGTAATAGGATCTCTGGCATTTATTTTATGATGTTCTGTTAGTGATGTTTATCTTGTCTGTATGTCAGGACCCTGCAGTGACTCAACACAGCAGCAACACTGAGTATGCCACACTGGATCTTTACAACCCATTTGACAATAAAAATGGGGTAAGAGATGTGTAGTTAGCTTTGTGTTTGTGTCAGAATATGAATGCTTTGGAGATTCAGTATATGCAGTAATAGTAATGCAGTATGGTAATAATGCATACAGGAGTATATAGGCTAGCTGTGTGGCATCTTTCCGCATAGATGTGCTTTGGCAGAGTAGCAGGAATGCCACTACATTCCAAACAATTGGACAAGGTAACATGCCACGATGCTCCACTCCCATACAGAGTTGTTTGGACATATGCTCTATAGCCACTCTTTGCTTGTGGTCATTATAAATGTTATTGATAGTATATAGGTTGATTTCTTGTTGTAATCCACTCTCTAGCCCCCACCACCAGCCTATGCAGCAACTGCACCATCCACCCCCAACCTGTTGTTCCTGCAACAACCCCACCCAGCAGGACTACACCCACAGAGCCCCGCAACTATGGCACCTCCTTCACCCCCCAGGTACTTGTTCCATATATATAAGACAATTATCAGGAGTCACCTGTGCAGGTTATAGAATTAACTTCATACAGCTAGAAATAATACTCATAGACAAGCAACTCATATTTCTGTATGATAATTACATTTCCTGATGTTTATTTACTAGCTTGACATGGAGCACCTGAACTTATCAGACTAAATTCTAAGAAATCAAGTTCAACTTCTGTATTTCTACTAAGGTACATGGAGCTATATTCAGCTCTACATTAAAGCCTGACGTTTTCCTTCTCTCTCTCTCTCTTTAGCAGACCGCGGTCAACGCCACCACAGCAGAGCTCCTGAGGAAGCAGGAAGAGCTTGAGAAGAAAGCCCGCGAGCTGGAGAGGAGGGAGAGGGAGTTGGACTCACACGCCCTCGGCCCTGGAGCCAGTAAGAGAGGGAGATGGTGGTCGTGATGATGATGATAGAGATTGGTTTGAGAGAAAAAAGTGGATCCATGAGTCTGATATGAAATGATTGATGGGTGGGGGGGAGGGTGTTCATAAAGGAAGGATTGGATTACTGTATACTGGTTCCTAACTGCACATGTCTCATTGGGAAACAAAGATTGCTCCCATTGTTGAATCATTTGAAGTAACACTCTCTTCCCCCATCTCTCTGTCAGCTCGTCAGAATAACTGGCCTCCCCTGCCCACTTTCTGCCCTGTGGGACCCTGCTTCTACCAAGACATCAACATGGAGATCAGCCAGAGCTTCCAACACACTGTCTCCATCATGTATTACTACTGGATGTGTAAGTTTCCCTGTCTGTGCCTGTTGTCTGGTGAAGGCATCTGTAACACTTCCATGAAAGAATAATGCTTAGATTAAATGTTTTATGACAATGTTAAGCACTTTAAGTGCTTCTACACCTGCATTGCTTGCTGTTTGGGGTTTTAGGCTGGGTTTCTGTACAGCACTTTGAGATATCAGCTGATGTACGAAGGGCTATATAAATACATTTGATTTGATTTAAGAATGTTACCTAATACTTAATGACACTGTTAAAACGTAGAGATTTCTCAAATTAATTTACACCAATTTGGAAGTGATAGATTAATCACAAGGTGTACCTGTGTGCGTTCAGTGTACCAATGTAACTATCTCTTTATCCCTTTCCCTTCCAATGCAACTCTAAAGTGCTCTAGTATCCAAACTACAGTTCTGACCTCCCTATCTTTCTCTTCTTATTTTGCCTACATACCTATCCATCCCTTCATCTCTGGTCTGCATCTCTGTCACCTACCCTCTCATTTCTCTTTACCCCCTTTTCTCATCCTTTCCCCATTCACTTTCTTTCTCCCCATCACTTTTCATGCTCTTATCCTCTCCCCTCTCTCACTCCCTCACTTCACCCATCCTAAACTCTTCCTTTTGTCTTCTTTCTCTCCCCCTCTCCTAGTCACAGCCTGCACACTGGCGTTTAACTTAATTTCCTGCCTGAGTCTGTTCTGTGTGGAGCCTTCTGGTGGTGTTGGGCTGGGCCTGGCCATCCTCTGGGTCCTCCTTTTCACCCCCTGCTCCTTTGTCTGCTGGTACAGGCCTGTGTACAAAGCCTTCAGGTGCGTACTATTGCACATTTCCAATTTAGGGGCTTGTCATTACAAAACAGACATGATATATTTAGGTTCCCTCTTGATATCAGGTTACAGTGAACCTATGAATGCATTTTTTTTCTTTCAGGAGTGACAGCTCCTTCAACTTCTTCGCCTTCTTCTTCATTTTCTTCGTCCAAGTGATCTTCTACGTCATCATGACCATTGGCATTCCTGGTTGGGGTTTCAGGTATGTGCCACAAACAAGCCAACCGTATTACAATTCTTATATCTTTACTGTATTACATCTCCTATACAGTACATTCCTCATACACCTATCCTTCACACTCCCCCTGTCTCTATTTGTCTTCTTTCTTTGTGACTGTCTCTCTCTCCTTCCCTCCCTGTCTCTGTTCCACTCAGTGGCTGGATTGTGAGTCTGGCTGCTCTGAAGACTAGCGTGCCTGTTGGTGTGATCATGATGCTCAATGCCATCCTATTCACTGCCCAGGCTGCCATGGGGGTCGTCTTGCTCAAGCGGGTAAACCTGAAATGAAGGCGAGGGAGGGGAATTTAGACAGTTTTAACCAGACTAAAGGTTATTGTATGCTAGGGCAAATCAGGACAGTGTGGAGTAATTACAGTAGGTAGACAATGGCTTGGAATTGGGTACAACATGGGGGAGCAAGGAAAAGGATGAGGGTAAAAAGGCTACAACATATACATCTAGCTTCTCACATCTTTTTCATCTTGACCCAGTATGTCAATAAACATTTAGAATTGTCCACAGAACTTAGAGTAATTTTTTTGAATTTTAAGAGTATTATTTACAGTATTGTTTTAAGATTGATGGCAAGTAGTGTGTTGAGGTATGGGCAATTCCACGGCAATAGTGATACTGAGACTACGATTCTTCACTCTAAAAAGGAATATCAAACAAAAAACAATGATTGCAAAGTTAAACAAACCATGGAACTATATGCACTAGGACTACTTTTAACAATTTCCACTGAATAAAACACTGTGTAGATGCAAAGTTTGGTAACAATATAGCTGTTTGTGCCATCATTCTGTTACCAAACTTTGCATCTGCGCTGTTCTTGTAAAATGTTTAGTGGAAATTGTTCAAAGTAGTCCTTGTTCATAGTATGGGTTGTTTAACTTTGCAATCATTGTCTTTTGTTTGACATACATATTAAAGTGAAAAACTGAGTCCCAGTGTCACTCTGTTACTGTGGAATTGCCCATATGTATCGTGTATTAAAGCCTGTCTTCCTCTCCCCTCCAGGTCCACTCTCTGTACAGGCAGACCGGTGCTAGCTTCGTGAAGGCTCAGGCTGAGTTTGCCACTGGAGTGATGTCCAATCAGGCTGTACGCCAGGCAGCTGCCAACGCCACTGCTTCTGCAGCTCAGGGGGCCTTTACTGGTGCAGCTCGGTAGAGAGAGGGAAGGCAAGCAAGTAGGACAAGGGAGCTAGTAGAGAGCGAGAGAGGGGTAGGTACAGTATGTATGAGGGTGTATAGTACAAAAGAAGTAGGCAAGACTCAGGTGTTTTGATAAATTGTTTTGTCAAAGTAGGTGAAAGGGGTGGGACTTGAGTTTGTGATGGATGCACAGAAGTGATGCTCCATATTTAACAGCCGAACGGTTCAATTATCTGTGGCCAATGCTATCATGGTTGCTAACGTGAGCTCTAAAAAGTCAATTGTCTTGATATCCCAAATGAGAATGCCTACCTATTTACACACACTGTCTTTGCCAAAATCACAACTGTAAATGAGAAAAACACGATGTTTTGGGTTGTAATATTATTGCTATTATTATATTATGTTGATGCTGTATTTGGTTGTCATGGTCGCCATTGTTCTTTCTTGGTTTTAATAAAAATCAGTTGATATGCTCAATATTTTCTACTTCCCTTTGGTCACTTCACCAATATCATTAGTCGTGTCTGCAGCCTAACCTAAAATAGTGTATGTGTAGGCCTATTACGTCTAAGACTAATAAAGGCAGAGCGGGTTTTTCAGTGTTGTATATAATGTAGAGTTTCTGAAAACCTCTTCAATGGACTGATAAAGATGTACTTTAGTCTTCCCTACAAACTCCTGTGAAACTACATCAATGATGCATTTCTTGCTTTTAGTCATCACTTCTGTTATTTCTGTAACTTGTTTAATATACCCAGCAAAAATATAAACGCAACATGTAAAGTGTTGGTCCCATGTTTCTTGAGCTGAAATAAAAGATTCCAGATATGTTCCATTCGCACAAAAAGCTTATTTCTCTAAAATGTGCACAGTTGTTTACATCCCTGTAAGTGAGCATTTCTCCTTTGCCAGACACCATCCACCTGACAGGTGTGGCATATCAAGAAGCTGATTACACAGCATGATCATTACATAGGTGTTCTTTGTGGTTGGGGAAAAAAGGCCACTCTAAAATGTGCAGTTTTGTCATGTAACACAATGCCACAGATGTCTCCCAGTTTTGAAGGAGTGTGCAATTGGCATGTTGACTGCAGGAATGTCCACCAGGGCTGTTGCCACAGAATCTAATGTTAATTTCTCTACCATAAACTGCATCCAATGTCATTTCAGAGATTTTGGCAGTACGTCCAACCTGGCCACACAACAGCAGACCACGTGTAACCACGCCAGCCCTGGACCTCCACATCCGGCTTCTTCTTGGACTGTGACCAGCCACCCGGACAGCTGATGAAACTGGGTTTGCACAACCAAAGAATTTCTGCACAAACTGTCAGAAACCGTCTCATGGAAGCTCATCTGTGTGCTCGTCTTCCTCATCAGGGTTTTGACTTAACTACAGTTCCGCATAGTAACCAACTTCAGTGGGCAAATGCTGGAGAAGTGTGCTCTTCGCGGATTAATCCTGGTTTCACCTGTACCGGACAGATGTCAGACAGCGTGTATGGTGTCATTTGGGCGAGTGATTTACTGATGTCAACGCTGTGAACAGTGCCCTGTGGGGTCATGGTATCGGCAGTCATAAGCTACGGACAACGAACACAATTGCATTTTATCAATGGCAATTTGAATGCAGAGATACCATGATGAGATCCTGAGACCCATTGTCCTGCCATTCATCCGCCGACCATCACCTCGTGTAGCAAGAATCTGTACACAATTCCTGGAAGCTGAAAAAGTAACATTTCTTCCATGAAGAAATCACCAGACATGTCATCCGTTGAGCATGTTAGGGATGCTCTGAATCAACGTGTACTACAACGTATTCCAGTTCCCGCCAATATCCAGCAACTTCAGACAGCTATTGAAGAGGAGTGGAACAAAATTCCACAGGCCACAAACAGCCTGATGAACTCTATTCGAAGGAGATGTCTTGCTGCATGAGGCAAATGGTGGTCACCAGATACTGACTGGTTTTCTGATCCATGCCCCTACCTTTTCTTAAAGGTATACATATCTGTATTCCCGGTCATGTGAATTCCATAGATTAGGCCCTAATTTATTTATTTTAATTAACTGATTTTCTTATTAACTGTAACTCAGTCAAATCTTTAAAATTGTTGCATGTTGCGTTTATTTTTGTTCAGAGTACTTTAAGGGCCAGTTTACCTGAAACCAAATCCTGGACTAAAAAGCATGCTCAATGGACAATCTCCATTGAAATATTTGTTTAGTCCACGACTACTAAACTTAAACTGTGACCGTTAAAAACTGTTTTTAATTTACCAGTATATTCTGTTGTTTTGGATAGTCTCATTGGTTGGCCTGTCATGTAGCATACAACTGCAGATTTTGCTTCAGCTATTTCTTTCGAGAATCAGTCTGTGGTCATTGGTGCAACAAGTGAAATCGGTTCTGTATTAGAGCAGTTAACATGTCGTGTTTATTGGCACAATTTTTGGGTTGTAAATGTTGACGGGACCCTTAGCCCTATGTATAACCTAGGTTATTGCAACATTGGTTCGAAGATAGCTGCATTAATCTCAAATAAACAACACTTGGTTGAAATTTGAGCAGTATACATTTGATATGTATCAACTCAGGGAAATAAGATAAGATTGGAGCAGTCAGAACAATATGTTCACTAGCAAATGTTAATTTGGGAAAATATCTTGTACAAATGGTAGCTTATAATAAAAAATAAACTATCCTATGGACTGGACTGACATGACCCTTCTGACAAATGTCCCTACGCCTTCCGTCGGCTTGAGCTACCATACAGACGTCAGTGACTGTATGCTACCGTGAAGATGGCGGAGGCTGCGGCGGCACCACAAAACCGTTTTTTCTGTCACTGTTGTAAAGGTGAAATCGACCCTAAACTCCCGGTGAGTTGACAGAAGTGATTTTCTTCCTTCCTTTCCCGTCCGGTTCTGGACCGACGTTTCTGTATCAGTATTAGCTAGCAACGCCTCCCGATATACATTCTAAGAAAATAAACATGTTGTATCTGAAACTGAATGTGATTGATAGAATATTGTCCTTACTAAAATACAACGTTATAAGTGTTGTTGCATGGAGTGCGCGCCTTTAGATAGATTGGTTGTTGCGAAGAAATCTGGTGATCCAAGTTTTGGGTTTGCTTCGTTGCCATATTTAGAAGCACTACTGTGTCACCAGCTCGTAGTCGCAAGTGTCAACTGCATGTGAAAAACATTATTGCGGCGTTCAAGTAATAGTCGGAAATATGAAAGTCGGACATTTCCAAGTCGCCTACTGGTTGAACTCAGCTCGTGTAGGCTACTACAAACAGTTAGCAAGTCTGATATTTCTAAGTTTTCTAGTTCCGACTAGCATGTGAACGCGACATTTGCATGGAAGGGGATGGTGCTGTGGCAGGCAGGGTGTCTTTTTTCGGCACACCACCAGGCGCACCAGCGCGTTTGTCGAGCAGCTGACACAGTGTTTTTTTACATTGACATGAACGCGCATCATGACGTAGTGCATTTGATACCGCCAAGTGTGTTCCTTTTGTATTCTCATGTTATGTAAGGGGCGCAACTTTCACTTGGGATGGGGACATGTCCCCCCGAAATTCTGAAATTGCATTTTTGTCCCACCCAGTTTTATTATTAGAATGTGATACAAAACGTGACAATGGTGTGCTTTAGTACCATGCGGACGCCCCTGAGCGACTGGATAAAAAATGTATAATAATTATTATGCCCTCCCCACTTCTAAAACCAAAGTTGCACCCCTGTGTTATGTCATCATGATTTGAAATAAATAAAATATTGAATAAAATGTTATTGGTCACATACACATATTTTGCAGATGTTATTGCAGGTGTAGGGAAATGCTTGTGTTCCTAGATCCAACAATGCGGTAGTATCTTAACAGTGCAGTAGTATCTAAAAAGGCTTCACAACAATACACACAAATCTAAAAGTCAAATAATGTAATTAATAAATAAATAAATATTAGAGCGAGCAATGTCGAAGTGGCATTGACTAAAATACAGTAGAATAGAAATCAGAAAATAAACATGAGATGAGCAAAGCAGTATGTACACATTATTTGAACATTATTAAAGTGACCAGTGTTCCATTATTAAAGTGGCCAGTGATTCCAAGTCTATAGGTATATAAGTATATATATAAGTATATAGGGCAAATAAAAATTGCATTTTTTCTCTCAAGGAATTCACATGCCCCAGGTGTGAGTCCGATTTCATTGAGGAGGTGACAGAAGACTCCAGGTAAAGTGTTCAAATCTGTGCTATTTGTTTGCGTGCTGTTCTGCTTATAGGGGCCTATAGTATAGGGGCCTATACTGGACTTGCAATATCGTACTATTTTAGGTACAGTATTATGTGCAATTTCAGTTTCTGATATATCTGATATAATAATATACAGTACATTAGACTTATTAAATTAAAATAGTTTTACTTAAAAAAAATGTATTTGCATTTCTCTTAATGTATTAATTTCCAATAATTGAAATATCTTTGTCTTTCAGTCTCTTGGAGAACAGCACCACTGCAGAGGCCAATGATGATGCAGGCACACTCTTTTCAGAGGTACCTGAATGTCATCCCAAAATCTCTTTGTCTTTTTCTATTCTTTTCCCCTGTCTTCAACTTGAATCTGAATGTACTGGTCTGCTCTCCTTCCTCCAAGCTGTGGCAGCTGCTGTTTATGGAACACTCTGCTCTTCTCTCGGACCCCTCCACCTCTGAGTCTGACCAGAGCCATCTACAGGCTGCCGCAGTGGAGGGAGACGTAGAGGGCCCTTCTGAAGTGCCTGTGTCCTCGGTGGGAGGCACAGATCCTTTAGTGCCTGAACCGGAACGCCCCTCTCGTCCGCCTAGCCAGGGGAGGCGACAGTCCCACACGCCAGCAGTGGAGGGGTTAGTGGAGATGACCAATTACTTATCAATGATCTTGATCTGTCTACAGTTTAACGTCATTACCTTTATCCACTCACTCTCTATTAGCTACCTTTCATGGTTTTTCCCCATGCCAAAAGGTCCAGGCAGGTATAGCTGATGGCTTTTATTTCACTTGGACGTCAAGCCACCTTAGTGGCAACGACCACTGATTTTGCAATGTTATCTAGCTCTCCATGTCAGTTTTTAGGAAGCTATTCTCACTCGACTCAAGAGCCTGTATTGATATTGAGACATTGTACTGTTATATAATAACATCCTATAACATGATTAGACTAATGGTGTTATATAATCAAAGTGGTCCAAAATGAAGTATTTCCCTTCAGTTTATCACAGAATATCATTTCACATATTAACAACAATATATTTCAAACATTATTAAACTATTTGGTCCTAAAAGCTATTATGTTATTTCACTGTAACTACATAATTATATTACATTATATTACATTGTTATTACAATCAAGTAGGTATTCTCTTTCTACAGGGCCTTCAGAAAGTATTCATACCCCTTTAATTATTCCCCATTTTGATGTGTTACAGCCTGAATTCAATTTTTTTTTTCTCACCCATCTAAACACAAAACCCATCAGTGAAAACATGTTTTTAGAAATGTTTGCAATTGTAACGAAATACAGAAATATTGTATCTCATTTATATAGGTATTCACACCCCTGCCAATACATGTTAGAATCACCTTTGGCAGCGATTACATCTGTGAGCCTTTCTGTGTAAGTCTCTAAGACTTATTTGCACATTATTCTTTTTTAAATTCTTCAAGCTCTGTCAAGTTGGTTGTGGATCATTGCTGGACAGCCATTTTCAAGTCTTACCATACAGTTTCAAGCCGATTTGAATAAAAATGACAACTAGGCCACTCAGGAACATTCAATGTCGTCTTGGTAAGCAACTCCAGTCTATATTTGATCTTGTGTTTTAGGTTATTACCCTGCTGAAAGGTGAATTTGTCTCCCATTGTCTAAACCAGGTTTTCCTCTAGGAATTTGCTTGTGCTTAGCTCTATTTTTATTTAAAAACAACTCCCTAGTCCTTGATAACGTGATGCAGGCACCTCCAATATTGAAAATATGAAGAGTGGTACTCAGTGATGTGTTAGATTTGTACAGAGGTGAGGTAGTTATTCAAAAATCATGTCAAACTATTATTGCACATGTAACTTATGTGACTTGTTAAGCACATTTTTATTCCTGAGCTTATTTAGGCTTGCCATAATACTTATTGAATCAAGACATTTCATCTTTTCATTTTTAAATAATTTAATAAAAACATAATTCCACTTTGACATTATGGGGTATTGTCTGTAGGCCAGTGACACAATCTCAATTTAATCCATTTTAAATTCAGTCTGTAACACAAAATGTGGAAAATGTCTTGGGGTGTTAATACTTTCTTAAGGCACTGTATGTGCAAAATAGATTGAATCTCTCTGCCTATTTCTTTAGTATTGTGCAGCAGTTTTTGGCTGGTCTGTTTGCCAACAATGGAAATCCAGGCATCGCACCAGCTGCACTGTAAATAAGTATTTTTTAAATCTCATAATTATTATTTTAATTACTTTGACTCTTTCAAGGCATGTTAAGCATCTCTCTCTCTCTCTCTCTGTCTATCTCTCACTCACTCACTCTCAGGTCTGGCATGCTCCATTCAAATCCAGGGGACTATGCCTGGGGTCAGGGAGGTCTAGACGCAGTTATCACAGAGGTCAGTGCTCTAACCAGGCGCAAAATCCATGCTTTATTCATGGCAGCATGCTGAGTCACAATCTGTCTCTGTTTCTTCATTTCTAAATTTCCTCCACTCTAGTTGTTAGGTCAGTTTGAGGGCACAGGTCCACCTCCTGCAGAGAAGGAGATGATCTCATCCCTCCCCACAGTCAACGTCTCTCAAGAACAGACAGGTGTGTTCCAACCAAGCTGCAACACCAAACCCATAGGCTACCACTCACAGCATTTATGGGAATGGAGGGTGTGGATCTTGCTCAGTAGTAGTGTACAGTATACCACCTGCAAAATAGATTCTCAAAATTGTGACAATATTTTGTTTTATTCTGAAAAATAAAAGGTGAGGTGGTCTTTACCCAGATAAGCACCCCATTCAGAAGCCTTTTAGTAGTGCCGGCACTACTAGTCAATGTTCACTCTCTTTATTATAAAATGAACACAATGAATGAACCCCCCTCATGCCTCTTTCTCAGATAGCAGACTGGAGTGTCCAGTATGTAGGGAGGAGTACTCCATGGGAGAGTCTGTCAAACAGCTGCCCTGCCTCCATTATTTCCACAGTGACTGCATAGTGCCATGGCTTGAACTGGTAAGCAGGGGAATGGTTGACTGGTGGGGTTTACAACACCACTGTATTTCATTTGTCATGGAAGGTTAGTGAGTGTGTCACTGGGGTCACATATACTGTCTTGAGGTAGGGTATTTGGTTATATTGTTCTGGGGGTAATCGTGTGCCACACACAAAGGGGTGGTTTCCTGGACCCAGATTAAGCCTAATCCTGGACTAAAATGCAAGATCAATGGAAAATCTCCATGGAAAGCACTTTTTGTCCAGGATAAGGCTTAATCTGTGTCCGGGAAACTATCCCACAAGTATTGAGACTTGACTTGTAATGTTAAGCATGTTTTGTCACGTCTCACGTTTTTGTATCTCTCCCACAGCACGATACCTGTCCTGTGTGTCGTAAAAGTCTTGACGGCGTCGACCAGAGCATCCAGCCCCCACCAGAACCCCCAGAGACCCTCTCCATCAGGACAGACCCTCAGGAGGAGAGACAGGCTATTTGAGGATTAGGCCTCCCTGTCTGGCATCTCTTCTTCCCTTTACTCCTGAACGAGGCTCATCTCTATCCTCATGCCTCGTCTTTGACCATGCGTTTATTGAAGAGACATATTTCAATTCAACTGTGCCTCATTGTCAAAATTCAACTCTCCTCAAAAATTCACTTCACAATGCATTTACTAGGGAACTTTGTTTGACTTTAGAAAGTTCCAATATGCCTGCAGTATCACCTCACCTGCAAATGGTTCCAACTGTTTTCTGACAAAATGTTATGGATTCGATTTGTCCCTTCGTACTGGTATTTCCCCCAGTGTTCTGATTGGCTCTCATTTTGTATTCAAACCACATGAACTGATATCCTTGAGCCACAGAGAAGTGACAAATGTGATGAAATTAGGTAAATTGGGGAAAATCCTAAAAGATGAGCTGAACTCACTCTCTTGCGTTGAAGCTCTGGGTTAGATCATTTGCCCACTGTTCTCGCCGACATCTTTGGTTGCATCCCAATAATCTCTCCTTTCTCCTGAAGGGTACACTTGTTCACTTCATGGATTTGAAAGGAAATGACTGGCATATGGAAACTCCTTCCAGTCCATGCATGCTACACCAATCCAATGCTTTCACATTTGTGGGGACTAGTGAACGAATGCACACTTCTGTAGGAAGCAATTCAAATTCTCCCGTCTCCCGCTTCCTCTTAATCTCACATAGCAGTATTTATTAATAATGTCCACCTCTCTTTATGGCCCCTATTAAACCCTAATACTTTTTCCTTTACACTATCCACCTCCTTCATGTTCTAACTTTATGCACTTTTCTAATGCATTAGTATTTTGCCTCTTTCAATCATTCTGTTTTTAATACGTACAAGTCACAGCAAAATAATAAATATGTTTTTAGTATTTGACATATTATGATGGGCCTATATATGTATTGGTATGTATATATGATATATGTATATATGTGTTATATACATGTAGAGTACCAGTCAAAAGTTTGGACACACCTACTCATTTAAGGGTTTTTCTTTATTTAGACTATTTTCTACATTTTAGAATAATAGTGAAGACATCAAAACTATGAAATAACACATATGTAATTATGTAGTAACCAAGAAGTGTTAAACAAATCCAAATATATTTTAGATTTGACATTCTTCAACGTAGCCACCCTTTGCCTTGATGACAGCTTTGCACACTCTTGGCATTCTCTCAACCAGCTTCATGAGGTAGTCACCTGGAATGCATTTCAATTAACAGGCGTGCCTTGTTAATTTGTGGAACCTTTTTTCCTTCTAAATTGGTGTTTAAGCCAATCAGTTGTGTTGTGACAAGGTAGGGGTGGTATACAGAAGATAGCCCTATTTGGTAAAAGACCAAGTCCATATTATGGCAAGAACAGCTCAAATAAACAAAGAGAAACGACAGTCCATCAGTCCAACTTTGAAAGTTTCAAAAGCTCCAAGTGCAGTCACAAAAACCATCAAGCGCTATGATGAAACTGGCTCTCATGAGGACCGCCACAGGAAAGGAAAACCCAGAGTTACCTCTGCTGCAGAGGATAAGTTCATTAGAGTTACCAGCCTCAGAAATTGCAGCTCAAATAAATGTTTCACAGAGTTCAAGTATCAGACACATCTCAACATCAACTGTTCAGAGGAGACTGCGTTAATCAAGCCTTTATGGTTGAATTGCTGCAAAGAAACCACTAATAAAGGACACCACTAAGAGAAGAAGAGACTTGCTTGGGCCAAGAAACACAAGCAATGGACATTAAACTGGTGGAAATCTGTCCTTGGTCTGATGAGTTCAAATTTGAAATGATTGGATCCAACCGCCATGTCTTTGTGAAACGCAGAGTAGGTGAATGGATGATCTCCGCATGTGTGGTTCCCACCGTGAAGCATGGAGGAGGAGGTGTGATGGTGTGGGGCTGCTTTGCTGGTGACACTGCCTGTGATTTATTTAGAATTAAATGCACACTTAACCACCATGGCTTCCACAGCATTCTGCAGCGATACACCATCCTATCTTGTTTTCACTTAGTTGGACTATCATTTGTTTTTCAACAGGACAATGACCCAACACACCTCCAGGTTGTGTAAGGGCTATTTGATCAAGAAGAAGAGTGATGGAGTGCTGCATCAGATGACCTGGCCTCCACAATCACCTGATTGATCACCAATTGAGATGGTTTGGGATGAGTTGGACCACAGAGTGAAGGTAAAGCATCCAACAAGTGCTCAGCATATGTGGGAACTCCTTCAAGACTGTTGGAAAATCATTCCATGTGAAGCTGGTTGAGATAATGCCAAGAGTGTACAAAGCTGTCATCATGGCAAAGGGTGGCAACTTTGAAGAATCTAAAATATATTTTGCTTTGTTTAACATGTTTTTGGTTACTACATGATTCCATGTGTTATTTCATAGTTTGGATGTCTTTACTAATTATTTTACAATGTAGAAAATAGTAAAATAAAGAAAACTCTTGAATGAGTAGGTGTGTCCAAACTTTTGACTGGTACTGTATATGTTTGTTAACGAATACATCCGACTGGCAATGAGGTGATAAGATTGAAGATAATAAAAATGGTCAAATTCATAAAGCAGGAGTGAAAAGCAGTGTCATTGAATACCACATGTCCTTCACTCTACCCATTGAGTGCCTTGTCCCAGATAATGTCCCAAATGGCACCTTATTCTCTACACAGTGCACAACTTTTGCTCAGGGTCCATAAAGGCCATCTCCCAGTCCCGCTTATTTTAAGACAAGGACCAATGATATGCAAGAGTTTGCATGATCGAACTAAATTGACAAATTAAAATTGGATTAAACGCTTTCTGAATTTTTAACAAAGGCAACTGGATTATAATTCTAAGTAGACCGCTTTACTTCCCGCCTCTAAATTTGAGTCCCACGGGAGTCTAGACGCTTAATTTTGGATAAACATATCCAAGAGCGCACACAAACACTGCCTTTCGTTTTCTCGTGCAAGGTTGTCAATTATGCATAATAATAGGCCAATTAGGCTATATTCCACAGAGACAACATGAAAGTTGAATCTCTTCTTCCAGTTCACGTAGTGCATTGATACGCCGTTGTTGCAGCAGTTCTTCATTTCACTTTCAGAATCAAAAGACAAAAATAAAATAATAATAGGGGCATTTTGTGTAACACCGCCTGGAGAAAGTGTCTAGTAGCCTACCATACGACCTCTGCCTCCTCCCTCCCAGGTTCGCATTAGATAACACAGGCACAAAGTATTGGCTATATTGTAAAGATCTTTGAAAACAAAAATGTGCTTTTTGGTCTTCATTTCGGGTTAGTCATAAGGCTAGCAGTGTGGTTAGGCTTAGGTTTAAAATCCGATTTTAAAAAGATAAATTGTAGAAATGTATATTTTTGGCGGGGTTCATGACTTTATGTCTGTCTTAACTAGTGACGACCCTCACCCCGCTGCCCGTCTCCTTCCCTCCCTCAATGTGTGACTGAGAATGCCCGTGTTGTACTGACATAAACTATACGGGCTTAGCAGACATGGAGGCCCGATTAATGACCGAGGCCCATTCCGACACGTCTCGGCTCAGCTAACGTTGTGTTGGAGAAGAGTCCAGTCGTGTTTGGGGATATCAAAGATACCAATTGCTGTGTGAGGAAAAAAAACGTCGAGGGGGAAGAAATAGAGGGAGATCCATTTCGGGTCTCTTGATTCAACGCAGCAGCCATTTTGTTGACAGTTCGTGTTTTTTTATAACGTACACAGCGCTGCATCTATTTTATTTAAATCTATCTGCTTCCTTAAATATTACTAGCCTCTTTGCTATTGGATTTGTCTTTACTCCTTCGATAGAAGACTATTCTAAGGCATGTCTTAACTAGCTGACTTGCTAGCTTGTTAGCTAAATGTAATTGCATCGTTAGCCGTCATAGTTTAGCTTCAGCTACAAAGCTAGCACGAGTGGCTAAGCGAAAATGACAGGTTATTCAGTTATTTGGTTTAGTTTGTTTTTCCTTATTCGTGAACTTTATGAAACAAAACGGAGACTATCAAATGATGTAACACTGTCAGATGGATACATTTCCCACAAGTACGGCCACGTTGCTAGAAATCCAAGTTATCATAGCAAGGCAGCCAAGATGATGGCTTGCTAGTGAGCATCATTGATACAATGTAACATAGGTTATTATTGGACGACCGATAGATAGCTTTTTACAACATTTACATCGTTCTCTTTGAATGTATACATTGTATCAAGTCACTACCGCACCGCAATATTTTGTTACCTCGTTCCAAAACATTTTTTTTCTAGAATTGGTAATAATGTATAGTCTTTTGGCGTCTGTCTAATAACTTTCTGTTTTTGATTATTTTTCTCTTGTAAGCAACATTCTCATGCGTTAGGACGTCGGTTGGGGTCACTGCTAAACTATAACTACAATATTAGCTTGTTAGCTATTTAGTAATAGCAGTGCTATTATCAAGTAGAAACGTTCGCAGTTGATGCAAAAGAGTTTGAAATGGGTACATGTCTGAATTCATAATTGATCCCCTAAAATCGGAATGGAGGTATAATTTTGACATTTCTGACATCTGCGTTTTTGACAAATCAGCAGTTGGGAACATAAATACTGTGGCGACCATGTTGATACGCACGAAGGGAGGATTTTGATCCACATAATGTGAACACTGTTGTACTCCTACGGAGGTGAGTGGATGCATAATGTGAAAGATTTAGCGACTATTGTAGATGTTGATATTGTCAATCCATATGGTCAATCTTTATTATGCAATATGTGTTTTGATGGATAGCTCTTGGGCTCACAATTCCCCCACACCCATCGTTACAGCGCATAACGATCAAACGTTATTGCACGAGGTGATTTGATATTGTAAAGAGGTGTTCGGCCCTTTTACATTGCACGTATTTGTAAATCAAATTAACATAAATCGTCACAAGGATATGTTTTGAAACCGTGTTAGGCTATTTGCGAAGGATTAATGTTATCCAGAATCCTTGGGACGTTCGTACCCGAACCATAACCCGTATCTAACCCTAAACATTTTCAACTTCAACGGGGTAGGGAAGTCTCAATGATCCCGGATAGCAAGGACCATTTGCGATGTGGATGTGTTGATATGGCCAAGCGATGTTGAAAATGGACAATCTTAATAATTTTAACTCCGTTACAGTATGTGTAGCAAGGCTATAGTTTACTAGTAGGTTAAAGGGTAATTCCGCCACCTTTCAACCTCCAATTCATCATCTCCAGCACCAAGCCAGTGTCTACATATGTCAAAACAGCACGGATCTGTGGTAAAAATATATATAAAAGGTCCCAAAAAATATGCTTATGTTACATCACAGGGTGGATTATTTTTTACTACAAAATATTGAAATGTGCACATATGTTGACACTGGTATTGTGCTGGAGATAAAGAAAATGAGATTGAAACGTGGTGAACTTTCCCTTTAAGTTAGGGAAATAAGAGTCTGTTATTAGGGGTGCTGAAGTATAGTACAAAACGTGGATATACTGTAAAGAGATAAGGATGTAGGCTGCTCACTTTTTGTACTCCTACGGAGGTGAGTGAATGCATCATCTGAAAGATTTACAGACTATTGTCCAACTTTATTATTTGCTCCTGTCCACAATGTTATACAGGCACACTTTTTCACATAACCTGGACATATTCAGTCAGAGTATCATCCTCAGTTAGCCTTATTTTATTCATGGTTTACTGCACTTCTATTGTAGGCTACTTACAACAAATGCATCCAACAGGATGATTGGCATAGGGGGCACGCTGCCTAACCCGAAGGACCTCGGGCAAAATAATTTGAGTGAACTTGTTTTGGGCTAATGATGATACAGTGGTATGGGACCCCGATTTATCATGAATCTTCTGAAAAATCAGAAACCATGGCCTTTTTGGTTTTGTCACGTCCTTCGGTAGTCGTTTTGTTGTGAATTTAGGAAGTAAGCAGTCTAGCTACTCTGTCTATTATCAACAATACATAGGTAAAGATCACATCACCTGCTGTTGTTGTTGAGGCTTTGGTCTCATTTATTGTAATAACTAATAACAGTTTGGAAAGATGTATAATAATTGACTGAGTCAACGGCCAATGATGATTTCAAATTGAAAACCTTTAGAGATCGGACCTGTCCTGAGAATGCTATCGAGGCTGCTTTCAATACTACGCCATTGGGAAATCAGAAGTTATTAACGTGTGCTTAAAGAAGGGAAGGAGAGAGGGGAGGGGGCTTTCCAAATGGTTTACTATGTTCCCATTTCACCGAATTTCTCGGTTGTTGTCATTCTATGAAGAGTTTCTCCTGCGAATTCTGTAATTCCTCCCCTTTGCTCTCTTGTCACCTGCTGTTTCCTGGTTTGGAAATTATTTTTTGGTCTCCAAGGAATATTTCCCACGTCACTTTACTAAATCTCTTTATGTGCATATGACATTAGCTCTACGTTGAAATGTACCCTAATAGAAAGAATGTGACATTTCCTTCTGTAACATCAGTAGGCGTAATCTTTCTGAATGTTAATTGTATCTCTAGAGTAGTAGGCTAATACATAATTTCACTGTCCTGAGAATAACTCCCACTGACCAGAGAATGACCATTAGTGTAGGGGCAGAGAAGGACACATTAGAGCTGCTCTCCATCAGCATTTTGATATATTGCGATGTAGGCCTAATATGCAGAAAGAGAACAAAAGTATGATCTTTGGTCAGTCTGTTTGGAAATATTAAACTAGGTAATGGGCATAGTGTAGTTCTGTTCAAACAAAACACCTTGTATGACTGTATAAGAGTGAGAGAGATGTTTTGACTAACTTGTCAGGCTTTACTCTAGTCTTGTCAATAGCCATTTACATCCCTTGCTACTACAGCAGCTTATTTTTGGCCTACCAGCAGTCAGATCAGCGGAAGCTGCAAAATGAATGTGAACACACACTAACACTTTTTGAAGCAGCGAGTATCGAAGAAAGAGGGGAATGATTGTCACAGAGGACATGGGGAAAGGGGAGAGATGTGTTTTCGATTAGTAGGAAAACAGCAACTCAAGTTTGTCTGCTGTTCCTAGAGTGAAAGGGAGCAAGGTTTTATTTTTGACATTTAGCCTTTATTTAACTAGGCAAGTCAGTTAAGAACAAATTCTTATTTACAGTGATGGCCTACACCAGCCAAACCCGGACGATGCTGGGCCAATTATACACCTCCCTCTAGCACTGAGATGTAGTGCCTTAGACCGCTGCATCACTCGGCAGCCCTCAGGGAGGTGTGATTTGAGTAATGTATGTCAAATCAAATTGTATTTGTCACGTGCTGATACAAATTCTTACTTTACAAGCCCTTAACCAACAATGCAGTTCAAGAAATAGAGTTAAGAAAATATTTACTAAAACTAAAGTAAAAAATAAAATAAAAAGTAAGACAAAATACAGGTTAGTCGAGGTAATTTGTACATGTAGGTAGGGGTAAAGTGACTATGCATAGATAATAAACAGCGAGTAGCAGCAGTGTATGTGGTGGAAGTTTGAGGCGAAATGGACTGAGTAATTGAAGTAAACATAGAGAAGTGGGTGTGGGGAAACACAGGCAAGACTCCAAGTTCCTGACCACAGTTATTGTGATTCTGCAGAAAACGTCTGCCTCCCCCAAGCCCTACTAGTAAAACAATCCAGAACAAGTAGTCTCGCAAGCTTCTGAACATTGTCGATTTTAGCTCTCTGACTGCTTTATCGGATGACTTACCCGACGCACGCTCTGGCTCCACGAAGTGAATTTGTTAGTGCTTTCTGCCACAGTAGGGCAGGCACACAGAAACTGTCAGCATGCTGCTCTCTCCCGCTCTCTCTCATTGGCTGCTCCAGAGTGGTTGGGAACACCGGCCGCATCCTCTGTCCCCCAGAGAGCCCAATGTGCTGAGGTCACAGTTATGAATCGCCTCCAAATGACTTCACTCGGAGAAAGCACCTGCTTTGGGCGAGCCCGCATTAAATCACTCAGTGGACGTAGGGAGCCGGAGCAGACCATTTCTTTCATACGGACACTTCCCTCCTCCAAATGGGAACTTTGCCGCAACACTACACTGTGAGCGTTATGAGACACATTTTCGATCAAACGAGATCCATGGGGGGATGGTTCATTTAGCAGCTTATCACAAATCACCTGGGTACTGGTGGTGGGGTCTGTAGCATGATGTACTACAGTATCCATAATACTCTGTAACTATATCTGAGGGTCAGAATGCAGAAGTCAGTGCTGATCTAGGATCAGGTCCCCACTGTCCATGTAAAAACTGATCCTAAACCAGCACTCCTAGTCTGATACGCTTGATAGTGGCATACAGACCTGGAGGGCTGTTGGGAGTTGTAGTTCACAGGAGGATGGCTGTTATTTAGTTCTTGAGCACCAGAACTACACCTCTCTTGTCGAATAGATGCCCATTTGTCTAAATAGGTCACAGATTGAGGGAAGCTGTAAGGACGAACACATCCATAAAAAGTCACCTAGAGATGAAGGACAGCCACTAAGCAAATAGATGATACAAATATTTCACCTTTGTCTCGTCTTCCTCACTATGGTAAAGGATGCCTTGCAGTGCTTAGAAATGTATTTTGTTTTCGATAAAATCTCTTCTGTTGACTAATATCAAACTCTTGTCTTTACTATTCCCCACCCTGTCCTACCCCCTCCCATCTCTACTCGTCTTTCTCTCTACAGCTTGAAGGACGGAGAAAGAGGGCTGGGCAGCCAGGAAAGGAGCAAAGCCACCAAACAAGGATTGCTTTTCAGCTTCCCCAATATCCCCTTTCCCCCTTCACCCCTATCCCGTCTCCTTCTGCACCACGGCTTTTCCCTAGAAACTGTACCTGGCGTCCCAAACATCCCTCCCTAATCACCCCTCACCCCCTAAATCTCTGATGGATCAGAGGACTCAGGGGGGGCCTGCTACTCCACCCCCCCTCCTCACCACTGCTCCCCCAGGAGAGCGAGAGAAGGAAGGAGGAGGTGGGAAGAAAGATGAGGAGGAGGAGAAGAAGGAGGAGAGAGAGGGGTCGCAGAGGGACTCCTGTTCTGCTGCAGGTGGAGGAGGGGGCTCCGGTGAGCAGCAGCCACCACAGTTCTCTGTCAAAGAGACTAGCCTCCATGAGGGCAATGTCAAACTCAAGATTGGCCTGCAGGCAAAACGCATGAAGAAGCCGCCCAAGATTCTGGAGAACTACGTGTGTCGGCCGGCCTTCAGGGCTACCGTGAGACCAAGCGGGCGCGGAGGTGGCCGGGGGAGCCGCGGAGGAGTCGGGACAGGCGACGGGGGCAACCAGACCCAGAGTCCTCCACACGGCAGGGAGAGAGAGCAGAGTCCTGGCATGAACCGACCCATCCCATTGTCTTCATCTCCCTCTGCTGCTGCCCCTACTCCTCCTCTACCTGTTCCTGCTCCCTCCACCACTTCACCCAGTCCAGTGAATGGGAGTACTCCAGCTAAACGGGTAAGCAAGGAAAGCATGTATTATGCTAGGACGTTGATTAAAAAAAACACATCCCTGTCAAACAAGGAATCCTTTCCAAAGAGACTATTAGAAATTGCACAAGACGTGTCTGGCTTTGGACTGTGACAAAAATAGGCAAAGCAATACTGACAGCCAGTTCACACATATGAGAACATTTCCAATTCTTCCAACACTGTTTCACTGGTTTGAATTCACAAATTATATTCGTTACTTGTAAAGTCGATTTGCTTCATATTTTACACAATCATCTCAGTTTCTTTGAATGTATTCACTTTGTGTCCCATTCTGGCTTGTCTCCCCTTCCAATCATTCCCTGCTTCTCTTCTCTCTGCTCTGCTCTGTCCTTGTCTGTCCCGAATACGTTTTGAGTTTAGAGCAGTGCTCTCCAACTCTGTTCCTGGAGAGCTACCCTCCTGTAGGTTTTTGATCCAACCTCAGCTATAGCTAACCTGATTTAACTATTCAACCAGCTAATTATTAGAATGAAGTGGGCTAGATTAGGATTAGAGCAAAAACCTACAGGACGGTAGCTCTCTAGGAACAGGGTTGGAGAGCCCTGGTCTAGAGGATCTTCCCCTCTGGGCAGAACTGAGAAGCAGTAGAGGACAGGAAATTAAAATCAATGAACTACAGTTTACATAGGGAGAAACAAAACCTGATTGGATTTCATATAGACTGTCTAGGTTGCCTTATTGACAGGGTTGGCTTTTAGCATGCTTTATGTGGTTTTCAAATGCTTCTTTCTGAGCAAAATTGTTTCGATTAGGTTTTCACTTTTAGATAATTACCAGAAAGCATTGGTTGGGTTTGGATACATATCAGAAGATTACAAATGTCAAAATAGTCAGACATGAATAAAAAATAAAATAAAAAAGCTTTTTAGTGAAACACAACAATACCTTTCTGGGAACTACCTTTCTGTGAAATGGGTAGGCCTTATCTGCAATCAATGGCCTTTTAGATTTTAATATTTGTATTCTCTTTTCGCAGGGTCTTCCAAAACTGGCCTGCAAGTCGGACAAATCTGAGGCGAAGTCGGACGGGAAATCCGCCGCCTCTACGGAGAGACCGCTGAATCTTCATCGTCCTTTGGCAGACGGCAAACGCACCATGCCTCTGGGAAGAAGACGCCCACGCCCCAAACCAAGTCTCCTACCTCCTCGCCCTCCCCTCCTGCGCCCCCATCACCGGAACCCAGCGTGGAAGCCGCTACTAAACCTCCTGGGTACACTTACAGCAGTGAGGGTCTGAGGGAGAAGGACTGGGGTGTTTCTAGTTGGGGGGCTCCTACTGTCACTGAGAAACTTGCGCAACTCATTGCCACCTGCCCTCCCTCAAAGTCCACCAAGGTGAAACCCCCCAAAACGACTTCGTCTCCCACCACCCACACCGCTTCTAACTTTATGGCCCCCACCCCAAAGCAGCGAGACCGCGCTATGGCCAACAGGGCGACCTATTCTAGAGCGGTCCACCTAGCTCCACCCCCTCCCGTCTCGCGCCCTCCTGGCCGCCCCTATGGCTCCCGGAACAATAAAGACAATGTTTTGGAGAAATCATCCACCCCGCCTGGGAAAGAGGAGGCAGATGGGGCCAGCAAGTCTGGCAGCAGCAACAACAGCAACAGCAGTCGCAGCAGCAGCCCTACATTAACTTACGGTGGCGGCAATAACCGCCTGGCAACAATTTCAAAGGACAACAACGACAGCAACAGTAATGGCGCGAAGCCACTACAGTCACGTCTTACTCACTGCCCACCGCTTCACTCTGTCTCCTCCTCTTCCTCATCACCACCTTGTTTGTCATCCTGCTCCTCTTCAGAGAAGAGGACGGGGAGCGGGCCAAGTCGCCAGGGCTCCCCTGCCTCTCAAGGACACCACTCCCGAGACCGAGACAGTCCCTCCCAGGCAGAGGAGAGGGAGAGCAGTGAGAGAGAGCAGGAGCCTGACCGGGTCGGCCCCAGAGACTTAACCAAATGCTCCCTTCCTTCAGCATTAGGCAAGCAGGAGGCCAAGGACAAGGGGGCTAATCAGTCACTCAGAGGGGAGAGAGGCAAGAGCTTGAGCCCCAGTAAACACAGTCCCAACCCCATTAAATGCAATCCCAACCCAAATAAACGCAGTCCCATAAGGGAAAGAGATGGTCACACCAGTGGTACCTCCAGTCCCCCGGAATCTGTGAGACGGACTGCCTCGCCACCAGAGCCCGCCGGCAACCATTCACCCCCTCCTCTCAGAGACGAGTCCCCTGGAGACGAGTCACCGGGTTCGCCCCCAGAGCATGAGAACAAACCCCTGAAGAAGCGGCGAAGCAGAAAGCCCCGCTGGACCAGAGTAGTGAACCGGACACAGAGGGCGGGCCAGTACTGCCCCGTTGACCAGTGCGAAACCATCATGCCTTTATCCTCCTCAGGCCTTGATACTCCCCCACCCATACGCAGGCCTGTAGGACGGCCTCCTAACCCCAATAAGGTCAAGCCTCCTGCCATGTCTCAACTCTTTCCTCAGCCAGCCAGGAAAAGAGGACGGCCCAAGTCTAAAATGCCACGGCTGGATGCCCCCACTCGGGGACGTCCCCCTCACAAGCTGGCCCCCTCTAAGGTATTTTCTTTACACAGGTCAAAAGAGGAGCAGGACCCCCCTGTTCTCCACCCAGAGGTAGATCTGAATCCTCCCAAACCTATGCCCAGGAAGCGGGGGCGACCCAAACGCCTGCCCCCGACCTTGCCGCAGGAGGGTCAGCCCCCCACTCTGGCGCCGGAAGCGGGGGATGGGAAACAGTTCCGGACCAAGGGCAACGGGCAGCTCATCATGAAGACTATCATAGGCAAGATCAATAAGATGAAGAGTGTCAAACGCAAACGGTTCCTTAGCCAGATCCTATTAGGACCAGGGTCCGGACCAGAGCAGGAGCCCCCCAGAGGAACTGCCAGTGGGGTGGTGGGCCAGGTAGCAGCTGCAACCCAGTCTCTATCCTCCTTGGCTGCTTCTTTCGGAGGCAAACTGGGACCCCAGATCAACGTTAGCAAAAAGGGGACGATATACATGGGGAAAAGGAGAGGGCGCAAACCTAAAGCGCCAACAAATCCCTCGTTGGCAGCTCCAACATCACCCACTGAGGGGCCTTTCCTGTCCCCAAACACCACGTCGCCCCTCCACCACCATCAGTCTCAGCTGCAGCACCAGCTCCCGTCTGCCGAGGTGTTCCCCTCCCCCTCGCTCTCCCAGTCCAGCGGAGGCCAGAGCCCCATCAGTGACTCCTGCTTTGTGGCGCCAGGGGCAGTGCACTTCCTGACGCACCCGCACTTCCACAGCCACGGCCACCACTCATTCCCCTTCCCTCCCCCAACGTTCTCAGCCCCCTCCCCTCGCACTCTGGGCCCTCTGGGCTCCTCGGCTGCCGTGGCCTCCCAGAAGAAGTCGTGCCGTGGCTACCATCACCACCACCATCATTACAGGCAGCACTACCACTACCGTAAGCTATCCCCTCCTAGGCCCCTCCACCCCACCTCCCCTGCACCTCTGAGTGAGCTGAAGGAAGCCACTCCCTCTCCTGTCAGTGAGTCTCACAGTGAGGAGACTGTACCCAGCGACAGCGGCATAGGAACAGACAACAACAGCACTTCTGACCGGGGTGAGAAGACCGGTGGGGCAAGTGGCCTAGGTAGCGTGGGGATACCACCTGGCATGGCCAGTGGACTGCTAATCCCAGGGGTGATGGGCTCAGCCGTGGGGGTAGGGGTTGGAATAAACCCTCGCGGTGGACTAAGACACTCGTCGTCAGTGCTGCTGGAGCACCCCTCACCCTCTCCGTCACCACTGGGGGCGAGGTCCTCACCAGACCCCCGCAGGCCCCTACTGGCGACCCCTCCCTCTGCACTAGTGGGCCACAAAGAGAAACACAAGCACAAATGCAAGCGCCGGAGCCACGGCTGCCCGGGTTACGACAAGCTAAAGAGGCAGAAGCGCAAACGCAAGAAGAAGTACCTGCAGCTGCGCTCCCGGCGCCAGGACCCCGACTTCCTGGCAGAGCTGGATGAGATTGTGGTGAGGCTGAGTGAGATCAGGATAGCGCACCGCACCCCTGCGCTCAGGCTGGGCAGTGGCCTGGGGATGCCCCCGGGAGCTGCGGGGGCGGGCAGAGTACCAGGGTCGGTAGGCAGGGCCACTGGGGCCATAGGAGGCGCTGGCGGCCCCCCTCCGCATCACTACCTGCACAGAGACCTGCTTCCAACCATCTTCAGGATAAACTTCAGCGGCTACTACTCTCCCCACCCCTCTTACCCCTGTGACTCTCTGCACTACGTCCGCAAGCCAGACCTGAAGAAGAAACGCGGGCGCCCTCCCAAGCTGCGGGAGTCCATGTCAGACGTACCATTCGTTCATGGGCTGGGGTTCCCGCTATCTAGCGGTGGGTTCTACCACCCATCCTACAGTGTTCCATACTCCTCTGGTCCCCTTGGTCTGGGCTACTACAGAGGATACCCCCCAGCCAGTGCCCTGTACCCCCATCACCAGAACTCCCACTCTGCTCCATCCCACCACTCCCATCACTCCCCCTCCTTCCCCCCACCACCTCCCCCGTCCTACGTGCACCACCACCACCCGTCACACCTCCTGCTCAACCCCTCCAAATTTCACAAGAAGAAACACAAGCTGCTGAGACAGGAGTTCCTGGGTGGGGGCCGGTCTCCCGTGCTCTACCCGGCAATGTCCTCAGAGCTGTCGTTCGGCTGGCATCACAAACACAAACACAGACACAAACATCAAGAGCGCTGCGCAGAGGACGACGGGGAAGAGGGAGGAGGAGAGAGCCGAGGCGGAGCCGAAATTTCCGAGAGCCCGGGGTCAGGAAGGGGAGAACGCGGGGCCGGAATGGCCGAATCGCTGCAGCGCTGTCGCTTTGGAAGAGACTCCACCCCTACTACCACCAGTGCCAACAAACAAGCCACGGCCACCTCGGCCAACTCTCCTTCCTCGTCTTCCTCTTCCTCAGCCGAGAGGTACAAGCGCAAGGAGACATCCCTGTCTTTCCTGGGGCCCTCTCGCCTGGCCCAGGGCAGTGCCAGGCCCAGGGGCCACCAACACGTCGAGTCCTGGTTCAGGAAGGGCAGCTCCGAGGCAGACTACGCTAAGCTCTCCCGGAACCCCGCAGCTGTCGGCCAGGGCCCGTTCACAGACGGTCAGGGAGAAGATCCAGCTGGCTGTTCAGACAGCGAGGAGGAAGACGAGGAGCCCCTCACACCCAC
Organism: Oncorhynchus nerka; assembly: GCF_034236695.1. Classification (NCBI taxonomy): domain Eukaryota; kingdom Metazoa; phylum Chordata; class Actinopteri; order Salmoniformes; family Salmonidae; genus Oncorhynchus; species Oncorhynchus nerka. The sequence continues at coordinate 55,057,432 of NC_088399.1, read as the reverse complement.
AGACGAGGCGGATCCCAAGTCCCAGGACCCCCCGCACCACACCAACCTGTTCGCCACCGCCCTGACCCCTACCTTGCTGAGAGGAGGCCGAGTCAGGAAGGGAGGGCCGGCAGAGAGTTCTAACTTCACCCGGATGGAGCGGATGCTGAGAAAGGAGCACTCCACATTAGCAGAGAGGAGAGAGATGGGTGAGTCATTGTGACAGGGCTTTCTGTTAGAGAGCAATATGCTGAAATACAGTGAGCTCCAAAAGTATTAGGACAGTGAAAATGTTTAGTTTGTTTTGACTCTGTACTCCAGCACTTTGGATTTTAAATTATACAATGACTAAAGGTTAGTGTAGACTGTCAGCTTTCATTTACAAACTTGTTGGATGCATTTTCTGTTTGTTTTGGTTGTGTTTTAGATTATTTTGTGCCCAATAGAAATTAATGGTAAATAATGTATTGTGTCATTTTGGAGTCACTTTTATAACTTTCTCACTCATCATTATTCACGATTCATTCAGGATTATCCATCATAATGGTAGCATCCACATTCATGTAAAAGTGTTTAGAAACCTACTCTATTCTTATTTACACTGAACAAAAATATAAACGCAACATGTAAAGTGTTGCATATTTTTGTATATTTACAGAAATATAAACGCAGCATATAAAGTGTTGGGTCCCATGTTTCATGAGCTGAATGGAAAAATCCCAGTAATTTTCCATATGTACCAAAAGCTTATTTCTTTCAAATGTTGTGCACAAATTTGTTTACATCCCTGTTAGTGAGGATTTTTCCATTGCCAATATAATCCATCCACCTGACAGGCTGATTAATCAGCATGATCATTACACAGGTGCAGCTTGTGCTGGGGACAATTAAAAACCACTGTAAAATGTGCATTTTTGTCACACAACACAGTGCCACAGATTTCTCAAGTTTTGAAAGAGTGTGCAATTGGCATGCTGACTGCAGGAATGTCTACCAGAGTTAGTGCTAGAGAATTTAATGTTAATTTCTCTACCTTAAGTCACCTCCAACGTCGTTTTAGAAAAAACCTCCACATCCATCTTCTTCACCTGCGGGCACATTGATAGCCAGGTTGAAACACAACCAAAACAAACAGCAAATGCATCCAACAAGTTTGTAGTCACAATGTAATAATTGCATGCTAGGATTATGGGACCAAATACTACACTTGACTACTTTAATACACATATAAGTGAATTTTTCCCAAAATGGGGGGGATGATGTACAGAAACTACTGTCATTTATTAACGGTTCGCCCGATATGGATCAAAATACCCTCAAATTAAAATCCCTGTGCTATTGCTCTGAATGTGATTTCTGCACCAAAATCTTTCTTTGTACTTCTTTGGAATTGAACCCAAATTGAATCTGACATTGTGAAGGTTATTGAATTGTGTACCAAATTTACCTTAAAAAAAAGTTCTGCTGCTAGTGCCTCAAGAATTCAGCTTTCTATTTTGTTTGGATGATGTCCGCTTAGCTTCATTTCTTGGCAATAAGTAGTGAAATTGGCCTGGTATGTATAACCACGAGTGACAGTATTGATTCCAGGGTTTTGTTTCCATGCAGTGACCACTTTACAAACCACCATATGGCATAGTGAGCACTGAACGTGGTGTGCGTCCCAAATGGCACCCTATTCCCCATAAAGCACACTACTTTTAACCAGGGCTCTGGTCAGAAGTAATGCACTATAAAGGGTATAGGGTGCCATTTGGGGCGCACACCGTGTTCAGTGCTCACTATGCCATATGGTGGTTTGTAAAGTGGTCACTACATGGAAACAAAACCCTGGAATCAATACTGTCACTCATGGTTATGCATACCAGGCCAATTTCAAGATATCTCTGCTGGATCTCAGTGTTCAATGACTCATTATAAACGGGGTGGTTCGAGCCCTGAATGCTGATTTGGCTGAAAGCCATGGTATATTAGACCGTATACCACAGGTAGGACCAAAAATGACTTTTTACTGTTTTAATTACGTTGGCAACCAGTTTATAATAGCAATTAGGCACCTCGGGGTTTGTTGTATATGACCAATATACCACAGCTGACTGCTGTATCCAGGCACTCTGTGTTGCGGCGTGCCCAAGAACAGTCCTTAGCCGTCGTATATTGACCATATACCACACCCCCCCGTGCCTCATTGGTTAAATTTATCCTTTAGAAATCCCTTGGAGGAACACAATGCCATCCCCTGTATGTACATCTACCCTCCACCGGCCCTGACATTAGATAGCCCTAACCAGTGATTAAGGGCTTGGCAGCAAAACCCCCATAATTACTTAAACTGGCCCTGCTTTTGTGTGATTGTCATTGTATCCTTGTAGGATGTCCAGCGAGATGTTTTATTTCCATAAGAATAGTTGACTCGCCGTGATAGTTGAGCTGGGTGTTTTGTTACAGGCTATATTTGGTAGGCTTCCCCATCAAAAGCTATCAAACTGAAAGGCTGCTTGCATCTCTGTCTTAGATCAATGTGTAAACACTACACCTGCTCTCAGCTAATATAGATGAACAGGGAAGACTGTGTGATTTGGGTAATGATTCAGCTCCATCAAGCTGCCTGGCTGCCATTGACTGAGATAAGTGTGTATGTATTCTATGTGTGAGAAGGCCAGGTTCGCTCGGTGGAAGGCTCCTGGTGAGGCGGCATGGTGTAGTAATCCAGGATTAGAGCTCAGGACACAGGGTCGTTCTGCGGTCACCACCACCATGCAGGTAGCCTAGTAGGCAGGGAGGCAGAGTGTGGGATAAACCACACACAGGAGTGTGAACCAGAAGAGTCGAGAGGCAGCAGGGGGGATGCTGGAGGGGCTTGGTGTCTTTACTTATAGTAGGACCGTTCACTAATGTGATGGACTTAATGCAACACTTTATGGCTTGAAAGGAAAAGCTGAAAAAGTATGAAGTCATTGTTCATTACGTGACATAGTATTTCAGTTTGCTGAGGTGGGCTTAGCCTATATGTTTATCCATAATGAGCTGCATTTTGGTGAGGGAATTGGCAGTGGATATCAATGGCAAATGTAGTAATTTCCTTTCAATTTAAGGTTAAGCCTTGATAATTATTAGATAGCATTACAAGACCGACAGAGGAAATATGTTGGCCTAACAGTGGAACTAAGCTAGGGCTTGGAATGGATAATAAATATACGTTCATAAGTGTCACGCTGCAGCTTATTCCTATGTTCATCATCTAATTCCCCTCTCTTCTCTCTATTTGTTTCTTTGCAGGCTGTACATCAAGTGTCCAGACCCGAGCCGACCACTCTACCCCTGAGGACCACCTCAGGCAGCACCACCACCACCCTCCTCTGTTCCACTCTTCCTCCTCCGCCTGCCTCTCTCACTGTGGCCACAACTCGCCGTCCCAGGGCTGCTGCCTGGACGATGATGCCTCCCCGCCACACCACTCCCACCGGGCCCAGCCCTCTAAACACAGCCTGCACCATGTCAACAAGATCCTCCGTGCAAAGAAGCTTCAGAGACAGGCGAGGACAGGCAACAACATGGTCAAGAAGAGAGGCCCCGGGCGCCCCAGGAAGCATCCCTTGCCTTCCCCGCCCCCGTCGCCGTCGCCGCCCCCTCTGGCCGAAGTGACCCAGACCAGGCACCGGGAACGTGGAGGAGGAGCGTGGAAGGGGGACACTGTGACGGACGCGATCGAGTCGGTGGTCCAGGGCCAGTTCAGGAAAGGCCAGAAGAGGAAGCACTGGGAGAGAGATAGGGAGGAGGAGGAGGAGGAAGGGGGGGAGGTGGAGGAACGAGCTCTGGACAGGGAGGAGAACCTGGGTGGCTTGGGGATGAGGGCCAGTGCTGAGGGAGGAAGTGGTTGGCTCACCCAAGAGGAGCTGCACCGCTTTCGCAGGTAAAACCACCACCACTACAGGCCAACACGTGATTGTAGCCTCAACGATGAGAGTGGAGAACCGTGATTATGTTGCAGTTTACTTCCATAGGCAGCGCTAATCTTAGATTTTAGCAGCTGTGTGTATATATATATAGAGAGAGAGACTATCAAGCCAGTCATCACTATAAACTGACTCTTTGTTCTATTTCAGTGCTCTGGAGGGGAAACCAGATGGCCCCTCCTCCCCGGAATGTCCGGGCACAGTCTCCATAGAACAAGCTCCACCCATGCCTATAACCAGCCAACGGGAAAAGAGAGCAGCCAGGCCTCCAAAGAAGAAGTTCCAAAAGGCGGGGCTCTACTCTGATGTGTACAAGACGGCAGAGTGAGTCCCATAAGAGAGAAACACAGACATGTCAAATCTGGATATACCCGTTTGCTTACCAAAGGTCAAACCAGGAATATTTAAGGGCATATATGGACATCTCACTCTCGTTTTGTTCCTGTTTTTCTTTCAGTCCTCGTAGTCAGCTCCTGCAGATGAAGAAAGAGAAACTGGAGTACACACCTGGGGAACACGAGTATGGGCTTTTTCCTGCCCCTATCCATGTCGGTGAGTGTTCTTGCCTGCAAGCACACACACATACACACACACACTTTGTCATGACTAGTTACTTCATTTCTCTCTCCCCCCTTTCAGGAAAGTACCTAAGACAGAAGCGCATTGATTTCCAGTTGCCTTACGACATCTTGTGGCTGTGGAAACATGACCAGGTGATCACTGCTAAGTGTTTTCCCCTATAGTCGACAAGCTATAATAGCTTTAATAGGGATTTGTCCAATCTATATAAGGATTTGTCTCTTTTATGATGTAAGGCCTGCGATAGACTAGCGATCTGGACTATGAGCAGTTCTAGCTTGGACAAGGCTACTTACTTATGATGTAATAACCTACATTTCTTGGTGGTTTTAGCTCTACGAGAAGCCCGATGTCCCCCTTTATAAAAAGATCAGATCAAGTGAGTACACAATCTTAAGATCCAGTCGCTTAAATTATAATGTAACCAAACGCTATTTAATGCTGTGTCCCAAATGGCACCCTGTTCCCTATATAATGCACAACTTTAGACCAGAGCCCTATTGGCCCCTGGTCAAAAGTTGTGCACTATATAGGGAACAGGGTGCCATTTGGGACGCTGCCATGGTCTGGTCAAGCTATTGTGTATATGTCCTTGCCTTGTGTAACTGTAGACGTCTATGTGGATGTGAAGCCTGTCTCGGGTTATGAAGCCACCACCTGTAACTGCAGGCCTTCCGGGGAAGCCATCGACAGAGGCTGCCTTGACGAATGCCTCAACAGGTATAAACACTGGTGTTAGAGACTAAAATACACCGGCACACTGGTATATGCTCCCAGGCGTGCTATGTTTATCTACAAGGAAAACGCTTTCGACCCTGCTTGGGTCTTCAATTCTACATAAATGTTCAGAAATCTGTCGTGGAATAGCATCTCAAGATGTGAATTTAATTTAACATGAATAAATCATCTTGGTGTCTCCCACTTGGCTGTATTTTTTTCCCACTCCCTCAGGATGAGCTTTGCCGAGTGCTCCCCCGGCACTTGTCCGTGCGGGGAGCAGTGTGACAACCAGCACATCCAGAGGCATGAGTGGGTGCAGTGCCTGGAGCGCTTCCGTGCCGAGGGCAAGGGCTGGGGCATCCGCACCAAGGAGCCCCTCCGCTCAAGCCAGTTCATCATCGAGTACCTGGGAGAGGTCGTCAGCGAGCACGAGTTCAGGTGAGATAGATTTGAATGCATGTATTGATGTGTGGGTTATTCATACAACATTACATAAACTCATCAAAAAAAGAAACGTCCTCTCACTGACAACTGCGTTTATTTTCAGCAAACTTAACATGTGTAAATATTTGTATGAACATAACAAGATTCACCAACTGAGACATAAACTGAACAAGTTCCACAGACATGTGACTAACAGAAATGGAATAATGTGTCCCTGAACAAAGGGGGGTCAAAATCAAAAGTAACAGTCATTATCTGGTGTGGCCACCAGCTGCATTAAGTGCTACAGCATCTCCTCATGGACTGCACCAGATTTGCCTGCTCTTGCTGTTACCCCACTCTTCCACCAAGACACCTGCAAGTTCCCAGGGTCATCTCAGGATGAGCCTGCAGGAAGGGTACCACATGAGGAAGGAGGATGTCTTCCCTGTAACGCAGAGTGTTGACATTGCCTGCAATGACAACAAGCTCAGTCCGATGATGCTGTGACACACCGCCCCAGACCATGACGGATCCTCCACCTCCAAATCAATCCCACTCCAGAGTACAGGCCTCAGTGTAATGCTCATTCCTTCGACGATAAACGCAAATCCGACCCTCACCCCAGGTGAGACAAAAACGCGACGTGTCAGTGAAGAGCACTTTTTGCCAGTCCTGTCTAGTCCAGCTACGGTGGGTTTGTGCCCATAGGCGACGTTGTAGCCGGTGATGTCTGGTGAGGACCAGCCTTACAACAGGCATACAAGCCCTCAGTCCAGCCTCTCTCAGGCTATTGCGGACAGTCTGAGCACTGATGGAGGGATGTGCGTTCCTGGTGTAACTCGGGCATTTGTTGTTGCCATCCTGTATCTGTCCCGCAGGTGTGATGTTCGGATGTACCGATCCTGTGCAGGTGTTGTTACACATGGTCTGCCATTGCGAGGACGATCAGCTGTCCGTCCTGTCTCCCTGCAGCGCAGTCTTAGGCGTCTCACAGTACGGACATTGCAATTTATTGCCCTGACCACATCTGCAGTCCTTATGCCTCCTTGCAGCATGTCTAAGGCACGTTCATGCAGATGAGCAGGGACCCTGGGCATCTTTCTTTTGGTGTTTTTCAGAATCAGTAGAAAGGCTTCTTTGGTGTCCTAAGTTTTCATAACTGTGACCTTAATTGCCTACCGTCTGCTGTTAGTGTCTTATCGACCGTTCCACAGGTGCATGTTCATTAATTGATTATGTTTCATTGAACAAGCATGGGAAACAGTGTTTCAACCCTTTCCAATGAAGATCTGTGAAGTTATTTGGATTTTTACTAATTATCTTTGAAAGACAGGGTCCTGAAAAGGCGACGTTTTTTTGTTGTTGCAGAGTTTAATGCACCGAGGGGCAAAACATAAGTCACATTTTCACTTAGGGCTCTATTTTAACAAACCTAACGCAATGGTAAATCTTAGCGCTGGCGATAGCGCTATAGGTTAGGGGGTGTGTCAGAAATGTTTTTGTTATTTTCACAACCGGAATTATAGGCTCAGTAGCTGGCGGTGGCCTGAAAGGGCTGGGTTTTGATGACTAAACAAGTTGTAGGTGTGTCGAGGCTTGACCCCCTCACTGGCTAATCAGAATGTGCTCCATGGCAAAAAAAATGTGGTTGCTTCAAATTGTGCATTTAGGGATTCTTTATATATTTTTTAAACGATGAGAGAGAAAAAAATCATAAAGTGACATGTGAATTCACAATGCAGATATGGTCCTGCGTATAACCTCTAGGGGTAATGCAGTTCACTCTACCGCTGTCATGACTACCAGACGGCGCTCACCTTACTGCTGTCTCTGTGTTGCACCTCTCCATGTTCTCATTGGTCAGTACATGGGTCTTCATGTCCCACTTCTCATCAATGTGATGGCTCTTTGCAGTGGATGTATGACAGCGTGTCCATAGACATTAACAATCTGTTGTTAACCTGGGCAGGCACAATTACTGTATAACCGCGTAACCCACGGTTATGGATGAAGACCATCATGAAATTAAAATAATTGTCATAACCCTTTAAATATTTTTGTTGTTGTGTGTGTTTGGAACAAACAGCTGACTGAAGATGGGACTGCTGTGCATTTGTGCGGTTGAGTCCATTTCTCCTGTAAAATGGACTCTTAACAACGTGATGGAAACTTTGTTGCTCCTTGCTGAAACAAGCAAATAAGTATTCGGTTACACCCCCCACAATGCAACAGCAGCGCACATAGGAATACAATGAATAGAACGTGCTTGGAACCTCTAATCATAGCAATTTGACTGGTAAACTCATGGGTACACTCGCAATGGCTTCCTGGTATTGTGGTGCAATAATTTCCATGGTAATGTAGAATGGTAATTCAAATCATGTTAACTGATGTTTCTCATGCAATGGAATGTATTTTTTTTTTAAATTAACAAATCATAGCACATATTTTATTTCCTGCTTTGCTCCTATGGGTACACTTGCAATGGCCGCCAATCCACCCATTATGCCATCACTGTCTTGAAATGGGGCGTTCGTTCTATTCATTCTATTTCTATGCCAGCGCATCCAGTCAGGAGCAGAGGAGGGGAGAAAATGTGCGTAAACTCCCCCGTTAGTTTTGTTGTTGCTATTTAAATGGTTATTATGGTGACTGCAGTCATTTGGCTGGCCAATTACCGCCATCCCAAAATTCCATGACCGTCTCAGCCCTATTGTTAAGGTCGCATATGGGCTGTTTGAGAGCACACACTTTGTACTTGCAGAGCAGTCATTGCACAATTTCTCCATCCGCTGCATATCAACTGCAATCATTTCTATAATCAGCACTGTGTCATTTTCTCACGCCGTCCATTATTGCACTTCTTTTGTGTGAAGAGCCTGTCAGATGTCTGTTTTCAGGGACCTGCGCTGCTGCCAGCAACGGTTTGAGTCTCACGGTGCCTCTGTTTCAGATGGCTAAGCATTGCAACTGTACTGCCATTAGCTCAATTCCCTGTCTCACTCTCTGCCATTTTTCCAACCGTTAACAATGATGATGTGCGGAGTGCTTTACATCCATGGCAAATGTTTAAAAAAGACTATAACTCTAATCAAATAGTTACATATACGCTGGGAGTCAAACAAGTACAGGTGGTGAGTTTAATAATAAACGGAACATCGAACAATATAACAAGCACAAGTAACGTATAGACATGAAACACATAAACAATACTGACTGGGGAAAGAACCTAAGGGAGTGCCAGATATAGGGACGGTAATGAGTGATGCACTGATGTGACATTTTTAGCCGATATCGATATCTGCTATTTTCCTTGACAACAAAAAAAACGATACCGATATTTATAATTTTTGCGGCCTTTTAAGCATTCTAGTACAGTTAAATAGTTAACACACACATGGACGCAGCGGCCTAAGGCACGACATCTCAATGCAAGAGGCGTCACTACAGTCCCTGTTTCGAATCCAGGCTTTATCACATCCGGCAGTGATTGGGAGTCCCATAGGGACTAGCACAAGTGGCCCAGCGTCGTCCGGGTTTGGCCGGGGTAGGCCATCATTGTAAATAAGAATTTGTTCTTAACTTGCCTAGTTAAATAAAGGTTACACACACACACCACACTGATCAAAAATGATTTTGTTGGCGTTTACGTATGTCCCCATTACCAGTAAAACATCATCAAAACCTATTTCTCTCATTTACTTGCTGTGCTGTTTTGTTGTTCAGTCGCTTCATTCGCTTCAGGATTTCTATGAACACCGTTTGGGTCTTTGCATGTCAAAAAAGAAAACAATGACCAGTAGATAACACAATTTGACTAGCCACAATAAGGATTAGCCTCAATAGTGGACTTTGCGGTTAGCCTTCAAAATTAAAAGTATGTCATTGACTGTGAGGCAAATCAATACAAATAGTAGAATTATGCCATAATTTAACAGATCATGCTGAACTAGGTTGGAATGTTGTTATATAAAATCAACAAAAGACAATAATTTGTTAATTTGACAAAAATCTGTTGAAATCACACTGGATGGATTACACTTTTGAATTGCATTGGGGGGGGGGTACTTATTTAACTGTACAGGCCTACCTATGGATTGTGGATCAATGACATGGGGCATCAGTCTACTTAGTGACACCCAGAGAACAGCGTCGTAGCTATTATTGCTGGACTCTGAAACAACTGTGAATTGAGCCACATTTATTGTCAACCTATGTATATTGAACACTATTCCTGAGGAAAAACTATACTGATAAATATATTGGGTAATGAGTAGACTAATTGAGTAGACCGATACCCCAATCCTTAGGTAAAGCTGTACAGTGCCATATGAATGTCAATGCACACAATAGGCTTACACCTCCTTACTGGGGAGGTGACAGTCACAATCTTAATATTTACGTAAACTCTTCAGAGTTGTGTTCTGTAGGTGTCACCGAGTAGACTGATACCCCATTTCATTGCTTCACATTCCAACCTGGTTTAACATTATCTAGTCTAAATATGGCATGATTCCACCAATTGTAAACTTCTGCATCACGTTCAAAAATGTACTTTTATTTTGAAGGCAAACTGCAAAGTCCACTATTGTGCCTAATCCTTATTGTGGCTAGCTTCACAACACATAACCCGGTTTGGTGGAGCCTCACTAGCCAGATGAAGCTTGCTGGCTACTTATAACAATAGCTTTGGGCAACAGGGATAAGTAACTGGATAGCTATTTATTTTCATGAACTGAAGTTCAATTTCAATCGGCGAACAACAAGTGGTTACCTAGCTAATACTTACTCACGAAGATTCCTAAATCATTGCTAAGAATGAAAATGACTGCAGTTTCTATTGGTCATTGTTTTCAGGCTGGTTGTATTGGTGTTAGCTACATTTACATTTAAGTCATTTAGCAGACGCTCTTAGCTAGGTACCAAGCTAAAGCTAGCTACCCCAGAAGTTGTGGTCAAATAAATAATGCTTTATTACCAATGCGGTATTATAAACACATTGTTCGTTGCCGGTGTTTGTTTGTTTGCAGACTTTTTTGTACAGCTTTGACAGTGCTACTGTATCTTTTTTGACACTCAAAGACCCAAACAGCGTTCCATAGTATGTATGTCTTGAAGCTAATAGCAGTGACGCCATTACTGTGTAACTCCGGTAGGGCAACATCTGAAAAATAGCGTGCTTGAGATTGTGTACCTGTGCTTGACCACCCACGACAGAGGCAGTTGATTGTCACAGGCAATGAATTCCAGTATCTTGGCTTTAACGGATTTCACCTTTTGAGTTGTCTTGCTGAAATGTTCTTACTCTTTCAAATGACTGATCGACTTGTTGACTGCTCGATCCACACAGCAGACATTGCGGGCTAAGTTATGAATGCTGTGTTTCACGTGTAGCGCAAATTTTACGTGCCGCCATTACTGCACGTTATATAGGTATGCACGTCAGCTTTGACATCGGTTTTGCACATCAGCTTTAAATGTTTGCATTTTTAGCTAATATCGGCTGATTCCGATATGTTCACTGATATATCGTGCATCCCTAGTAGTAAGTGAGGTACTGGAGTCCAGGTGTGTCTGATGATGATGATGTGCAGGTGCGCGTAATGAATGATGCCAGGTGTGTGTAATGATGGATCCCAGGACCAGTGGCGGGAGAAGATGTGACAGAAATTCTAATAAAAACAAAACAACTGGTTTTAAATAGACTCTGTCTAAATACAGTTACAGGCACCATAATTGCTCCCCGTGGGCATATAATATTAAGGTAGACTATGGAGGGTTTTACGCACATCCAAAATAATAATGGAAGCTGGCTAAAATAATAATTAAAAGGGGGATATCGGCTCATTGTTTTGCTCCTCCCTAAGTTGATCTTTCGATAAAGCTTTGGTGATTCATATGTATTTCAAAGCAATCTCATGAGCCAAACCCATTATTGATAGGTTGGGCTTTCCATGGCACTGTGTGCACATGTAGGCCTAAATGTCTTTTAAACACATAACATTCACACTTCTATACAGAATAGGAGTCTCCTGTCAGTTGTATGCAGTGTCTACCCTAAATGTGTGTAGTGTTTAAAAAAAAGATCTATATATATAATATAGATGTATAGACTGATAGACCCCCCATTATCCCCCCACATTCTCTATAAAGAATCTGTCGTTGATATGGTGGAGGACTGAATTGTTAGGAGGATATGGGCACCCCTCCCACTTCAACGCAAGATCACCGATCTTAGACAGGTCAGGTAACGTGCGTTTGACACTTGCACCTCCCTAGTGCCAGTTGAAAATAGAGCCCTTAGTCTCCCAATGACATCAATTTATAACTAGGGTGCGTTCGTAAATTCACTCTTGAGTGCCAGAGTGTGCTCTAGGCATTAGTAAATTCAGAGCATTGTCAGATTGTCCATTCGTAAATTCAGAGCGTTTCCCCCTCAGATCGCTCAGAGAGCACACTGGACACTCTGGCCGAGGAGTAGGCTTGATCCAAGCGTTCTGACCTCACAATGCCAGTCAAGAACCCAAGCTAACTGGCTAAAGTTGACTAACTTGCTAGCTACTTCCAGACACAAATGAGAGAACACCTCACTCTGACCATTTTACTTGCCATAGCAGAGCTGGTTAGGCAGTTTTTATGTTATCCAGAGCGTTGGTGACTGCAACTGTGCTGCTGGCAACAATTTAATGACGCTTATTTTGCAGAGGTTTACTGACACCGGCCATATTCATCGGGTGTTGAGCGTTCGTAAATTCATCAGCTATTCTGCGCTCTGGCACACTCAGACGAGAGTGCTCTGAAATCGGAGTAGATAGCCAGAGCGAATTTACGAACGCACCCTTAAGTGGAAGTTAGCAAGGATTCGCCACCAAATCTATTATTCTTTCATGTTAAATCATTATTATTTTTGTGGGCCTTTTGAATGGTTCTGTGGTGTTCATCTGTATTCCTAAACTCTGCTTTGTATTCTCATATCCATGTCATGTCTTCTAATGTCCCTCTCTCTCCCCCCTCTGTGTGTCCTGTAGAAGTCGCATGATGGAGCAGTACTTCTCCCACAGCGGCCAATACTGTCTGAACCTGGACAGCGGCATGGTGATCGACAGCTACCGGATGGGCAACGAGGCCCGCTTCATCAACCACAGCTGTGAACCCAACTGTGAGATGCAGAAGTGGTGAGTTAGTACTACTACTACAACAACATGCCATTTGACAGGCGCTTTTATCCAGACCGTCTGAGTGGGAATAGAACCTGCGATCTACTACAACAACATGCCATTTCACAGGCGCTTTTATCCAGACCGTCTGAGTGGGAATAGAACCTGTGATCTACTACAACAACATGCCATTTCACAGACGCTTTTATCCAGACCGTCTGAGTGGGAATAGAACCTGCGATCTACTACAACAACATGCCATTTCACAGGCACTTTTATCCAGACCGTCTGAGTGGGAATAGAACCTGCGATCTATTACAACAACATGCCATTTCACAGATGCTTTTATCCAGACCGTCTGAGTGTGAATAGAACCTGCGATCTACTACAACAACATGCCTTTTCACAGACACTTTTATCCAGACCGTCTGAGTGGGAATAGAACCTGCGATCCTTGGCATTGAAAGCACCATGCTCTACCAACTTAGTCACACAGTTCAACTCTAGTAGTGTTTGGGGTTCACCTAGGAATGGTTTCCTGGACACAGACCAAGCCAACCGACATGCTTGCGCACTTGCTACTTACTGAAAAGCATGTTCAATGGATATTCTCCATTGAAAGTCATTAGGCTAATGTCCAGGACACCACCTCTGGTACAGAAGACAGTCTGTTAATAACACACAATGGTACGATTTACTAAGTGTCTATAAAGCTTGTTATTTTTAGGTAGAACACAAGTTAAACCAAGGTTACGATATTGAAAGTAATTCAAACAGGAGGACCTCCACTTAAACGGTGTGTTTAACACGTTAAGAGGAATTTCAGTAACTCTTGGTGGACAGTTGAAGTTAATAAAATAGCTTCTCTATTGTTTAAAGTTTTGTTAACCCCAAAAGGGCCTGAATACAGACCGTAAAAACGGTTAAGGACCTTTGAGAAAAGACCTGTTTTCCTTCTTGAAGGTCCAGTGAGTTAACTAGGACACACCGATCTAACAACTGTCTGTCTCTCTCTAGTGCTGTGGGGTGTTGTGGAGTGGGCCTCGAATAAGACATTCTACAGGGATAGAGCATTTCCAGCGTGAAGCCAGTCCTCCATCTTGTCATAGAATAGCGATTATACGACGTGTATTAGTGCCCCTAGACAATGTGCTGAAAATGCTTTTTGTCCTCCCAGAAAGAGTACATTAGACAGCAAAGTGCAGCCTACACGGTTGTGCTGTTCAGGGAGATTAAAAAAGTCTGCTCCCGAAATGGCATCCTATTCCCTGTATAGTGCACTTTTTACCAGAACCCTATGCTCTGACTGTGCCCTATGCTCTGACTGTGCCCTATGCTCTGGCTGTGCCCTATGCTCTGACTGTGCCCTATGCTCTGGCTGTGCCCTATGCTCTGACTGTGCCCTATGCTCTGACTGTGCCCTATGCTCTGACTGCGCCCTATGCTCTGACTGCGCCCTATGCTCTGGCTGCGCCCTATGCTCTGACTGTGCCCTATGCTCTGACTGTGCCCTATGCTCTGGCTGTGCCCTATGCTCTGACTGTGCCCTATGCTCTGACTGTGCCCTAAGCTCTGACTGTGCCCTATGCTCTGACTGTGCCCTATGCTCTGACTGTGCCCTATGCTCTGGCTGTGCCCTATGCTCTGGCTGTGCCCTATGCTCTGACTGTGCCCTATGCTTTGGCTGTGCCCTATGCTCTGGCTGTGCCCTATGCTCTGGCTGTGCCCTATGCTCTGACTGTGCCCTATGCTCTGGCTGTGCCCTATGCTCTGACTGTGCCCTATGCTCTGACTGCCCTACGCTCTGACTGTGCCCTATGCTCTGACTGTGCCCTATACTCTGGCTGTGCCCTATGCTCTGACTGTGCCCTATGCTCTGGCTGTGCCCTATGCTCTGACTGTGCTCTATGCTCTGACAGTGCCCTATGCTCTGACTGTGCCCTATGCTCTGACTGCCCTACGCTCTGACTGTGCCCTATGCTCTGACTGTGCCCTATACTCTGGCTGTGCCCTATGCTCTGACTGTGCCCTATGCTCTGACTGTGCCCTATGCTCTGACTGTGCCCTATACTCTGACTGTGCCCTATGCTCTGGCTGTGCCCTATGCTCTGACTGTGCTCTATGCTCTGACTGTGCCCTATGCTCTGACTGCCCTATGCTCTGACTGTGCCCTATACTCTGACTGTGCCTTATGCTTTGGCTGTGCCCTATGCTCTGACTGTGCCCTATGCTCTGACTGTGCCCTATGCTCTGACTGTGCCTTATGCTTTGGCTGTGCCCTATGCTCTGACTGTGCCCTATGCTCTGACTGTGCCCTATGCTCTGACTGTGCCCTATGCTCTGACTGTGCCCTATGCTCTGACTGTGCCCTATGCTCTGACTGTGCCCTATACTCTGACTGTGCCTTATGCTTTGGCTGTATGCTCTGACTTTGCTCTGACTGTGCCCTATGCTCTGACTGTGCCTTATGCTTTGGCTGTGCCCTATGCTCTGACTGTGCCCTATGCTCTGACTGTGCCCTATGCTCTGACTGTGCCCTATGCTCTGGCTGTGCCTTATGCTCTGACTGTGCCCTATGCTCTGACTGCGCCCTATGCTCTGACTGTGCCCTATGCTCTGACTGTGCCCTATGCTCTGACTGTGCCCTATGCTCTGACTGTGCCCTATGCTCTGACTGTGCCCTATGCTCTGGCTGTGCCCTAGGCTCAAGTTCAAATCAAAGTATATTTGTCACATGCGCCGAATAGACCTTACAGTGAAATGCTTACTTACAGGCTCTAACCAATAGTTCAAAAAAGGTATTAGGTGAACAATAGGTAGGTAAAGAAATAAAACAACAGTAAAAAGACAGTGAAAATTAACAGTAGCGAGGTTATAAAAGTAGCGAGGCTACATACAGACACCGGTTAGTCAGGCTCATTGAGGTAGTATGTACATGTAGATATGGTTAAAGTGACTATGTATATATGATGAACAGAAAGTAGCAGTAGCGTAAAAAATAGGGGTTGGGAGGTGGTGGGACACAATGCAGATAGCCCGGTCAGTCAATGTGCGGGAGCACTGGTTGGTCGGCCCAATTGAGGTAGCATGTACATGAATGTATAGTTAAAGTGACTATGCATATACGCTAAAAGGAGAGTAGCAGCGGCGTAAAAAGAGGGGTGGGGGGGGAACACAATGCAAATAGTCCGGGTAGCCATTTCATAGCCTGCCTGGGCAAATCTGAGTTCTCCCTCACTCTTCTTCCCTCGTGTCTGTTGCTCCTGCAGGTCGGTGAATGGAGTGTACAGGATCGGCCTCTTTGCCCTCAAGGACATGAGCAGTGGCACGGAACTCACCTACGACTACAACTTCCACTCCTTCAACACCGAAGAGCAGGTGGGTGTGGAGGCACATCAACCATTTTCCCTGATCCACTCCCAGTTACAGCCCCAATTTAGCCTTGTTCCAGATCTGTTTGTATCTGGGTTGTTTTAGCATCCAAGAGCCCACTCTCCACTGGGTTTGGGTTTCGATCACAATTTTCCCACACCGTTCCCTTTTCCTGTTTTTGGCACACACTTCACATTCCATTACCTGTGTCACCTCTTACCTTGAACTTCTCTCCCCTTACATTCTCCCTCCTACTGCTGCTTACTTCTCTCTACTCCCCTCTACTCCCCTATCTCTACTCCCCTATCTCTACTCCCTTCTCTCTACTCTCCTCTCTCTACTCCCTTCTCTCTACTCGCCTCTCTCTACTCCCCTCTCTCCCTCTCTCTACTCCCCTCTCTCTACTCTCCTCTCTCTCTCGCTTTCCCTCTCTCTCTACTCCCATCTCTCTCTCTGTCTTCCCTGCTCTCTACTCCCATCTCTCCCTCTCTCTCTCTACTCCCATCTCTTTCTCTCTACTTCCTTCTCTCTCGCTCTCCTCCCCTCTCTCTCTATGTACTCCCATCTCTTTCTCTCTACTCCCTTCTCTCTCGCTCTCCTCCCCTCTCTATCCTCCCCTCTCTCTACTCCCCTCTCTCTACTCCCATCTCTCTCTCTCCTCCCCTCTCTATACTCGCTCTCTCTCCTCCCCTCTCTCTCTACTCCCCTCGCTCTCTCTACTCCTCTCTCTCTCTCTCTCTCTCTCTCTCTCTCTCTCTATTCCCCTCTCTCTGTCTACTCCCCTCTCTCTCTCTACTCCCCTCTCTCTCTCTACTCCCTCTCTCTCTGTCTACTCCCCTCTCTCTCTCTACTCCCCTCTCTCTCTCTCTCTCTCTCTCTCTCTACTCCCCTCTCTCTCTGTCTACTCCCCCTCTCGCTCTCTCTCTCTCGCTCTCTCTCTCTCTCTACTCCCTTCTCTCTCGCTCTCTCTACTCCTCTCTCTCTCTACCCCCTCTCTCTACTCACCTCTCTCTTTCTACCCCCTCGCTCTCTCTACTCCCTCTCTCTCTCTACTCCCTCTCTCTCTCTCTCTCTCTCTCTCTCTACTCCCCTCTCTCTCTGTCTACTCCCCCTCTCGCTCTCTCTCTCTCGCTCTCTCTCTCTACTCCCTTCTCTCTCGCTCTCTCTACTCCTCTCTCTCTCTACTCCCCCCCTCTCTCTACTCACCTCTCTCTTTCTGCCCCCCTCGCTCTCTCTCCTCCCCGCTCTCTCTCTACTCCGCTCGCTCTCTCTCCTCCTGTCTTTCTTTACTCCCCTCTCTCTCTCTACTCCCCTCGCTCTCTCTACTCCTCTCTCGCTCTCTCTACTCTTCTCTCGCTCTCTCTACTCCCCTCTCTCTCTCTCTACTCCCCTCTCTCTCTCTACTCCCCTCTCTTTCTCTACTCCCCTCTCTCTCTCTCTACTCCCCTCTTTCTCTACTCCCCTCTCTCTCTCTACTCCCCTCTCTTTCTCTACTCCCCTCACTCTCTCTCTCTCTACTCCCCTCTCTTTCTCTACTCCCCTCTCTCTCGCTCTCTCTCTGTACCCCCTCTCTCTCTCTCTACTCCCTTTCTCTCTCTCTACTCCCCTCTCTTTCTCTACTCCCCTCTTTCTCTACTCCCCTCGCTCTCTCTCTCTCTTTACTCCGCTCTCTCTCTCTACTCCCCTCTCTCTCTCTATACTCCCCTCTCTTTCTCTACTCCCCTCTCTTTCGCTCTCACTCTCTCTACAGCAAGTGTGTAAATGTGGCTCAGAAGGCTGCCGGGGCATCATCGGAGGGAAAAGCCAGCGAATCAACGGGATGCCTGGAAAGACAGGCGGGGCACGGCGGCTGGGTCGACTCAAGGAGAAACGCAAGTCCAAGCACCAGCTGAAAAAACGAGTGCGTGTAAGGGAGAGAGAGGAAATGTTATATCAGGTGTCTTGCTACTGCCACTGCAATGGGTCTTTGATATTTACCATCATCAAACGTTTTAACACAGCGTTTTTATGGTGCCTAAAAGCAAAGACATTGTATTATTGTCCTAAATCAGTCAATATTTTGCCATGTCTTTAGCTCTGTAACCTAGAGAACGGCTAAGTTTATTTTAAGGGGCACTGTGCATGTAGAACAGAGTGGTTCTTTGTTTCAAAGGAGCTTTTTGTGGGGTGGAAGGTTCGATAAAAAAAATGACATGGACTTGAATAGTGAGAGGGCTGGACTGAACAGCAGCATAGGATCAGTACTCCTTTATCTCTAACTTCCCCTCTTCTCTTTTCCCAAGGAGGAGGATTCAAGTGACATCAGCATAGGATCAGTACTCCTCTATCTCTAACTCTCCCCCTCTTCTCCTTTCCCAAGGAGGAGGATTCAAGTGACATCAGCATAGGATCAGTACTCCTCTATCTCTAACTCTCCCCCTCTTCTCTTTTCCCAAGGAGGAGGATTCAAGTGACAGCAGCATAGGATCAGTACTCCTCTATCTCTAACTCTCCCCCTCTTCTCCTTTCCCAAGGAGGAGGATTCAAGTGACAGCAGCATAGGATCAGCACTCCTTTATCTCTAACTCTCCCCCTCTTCTCTTTTCCCAAGGAGGAGGATTCAAGTGACAGCAGCATAGGATCAGTACTCCTTTATCTCTAACTCTCCCCCTCTTCTCTTTTCCCAAGGAGGAGGATTCAAGTGACAGCAGCATAGGATCAGTACTCCTTTATCTCTAACTCTCCCCCTCTTCTCTTTTCCCAAGGAGGAGGATTCAAGTGACAGCAGCAAGTTTTATCCCCACCTTCTTATGAAACCCATGTCCAACAGAGAGAGGTACACACACAGCACACGTGCCAAACACACCCCATCCGCCCTTCACGCACACATACCCACGCAAACAGAACACACACACTCACCCCTCTCTCTCTCCCTGTGGCTCAGGAACTTTGTGCTGAAGCACTGTGTGTTCCTACTGAGGAACTGGGAGAAGATGAGGGAGAAGCAGGAGCTGTTGAAGAGGGAGGGCGAGAGGGAGGCCAGTGGCGGCCTGTCCATCTACACACGCTGGGGAGGAGTCATCCGCGACGATGGAAACATCAAGTCAGGTGTGTGTGTGTGTGTGTGTGTGTGTGTGTGTGTGTGTGAGGAGTCAAAGGTGTGTGAGACCCCACATGTGCAGGAAAACAGAACTGGAATGAATAGAATAATCATTCTATACTGAACAGAAATATGAACGTAACAGGTAAAGTGTTGGTCCCATGTTTCATGAGCTGAAATAAAAGATCCTCAAAATTTCAAACATTTTGTGCAGAAATTAGTTTACATCCCGGTTAGTGAGCATATCTCCCTTGCCAAGATAATCCATCCACCTGACAGGTGTGGCATATCAAGAAGCTGATTAAACAGCATGATCATTACACAGGTGCACCTTGTACTGTTGACACACAACCCAATGCCACAGATGCCTCAAGTTGAGGGAGCATGTAATTGGCATGCTAACTGCAGGAATGTCCACCAGAGTGGTTGCCAGAGAATTGAATGTTCATTTCTCTACTATAAGCCGCCTCCAACATTGTTTTTGAGAATTTGGCAGTACGTCCAACCGACCTCACAACCACAGAACATGTGTAACCACGCCAGCCCAGGACCTCCACATCAGGCTTCTTTACCTGTGGGCTCATCTGAGACCAGCCACCCGGACAGCTGATAAAACTGAGGAGTATTTCTGTCTGTAATAAAGCCCTTTTGTGGGGTAACTCATTCTGATTGGCCCATGCCGAATCATGTGAAATCCAGAGATTAGGGCCGAATGAATGTATTTCAATTGGCTGATTTCCTTACAGTTCATACAACTCAGTAAAATTGTTGCGTTTATATTTTTGCTCAGTATATTTCTATATGCAGGAATGTGCCAGGGGTAAGTTTTCCCAAAAGCTTTGTAGCGCTAAGAAAATATTTAATCCTTTCCCTACAATAGACTTATGATGACGTTAGTGCTACAAAGCTTTTCGGAGAAACCCCAGTTAAATCCGGAATATGAATGCTGTTTTTTGTATGTGGTGTCGAGGGGAGTGTTTGTGATGGCTTGTCGACTCAATCGCCCTGTGCGTGTGTCCCTTTGTCTCCACAGACGTGTTCCTGACACAGTTCTCGGCGCTGCAGACGTCCCGGTCGGTGCGCACGCGGAGGCTGGCGGCAGCCGAGGAGAACACGGAGGTCACCCGCACCGCCCGCCTGGCGCACATCTTCAAGGAGATCTGTGACATGATCACCAGCTACAAGGGTCAGTGACACACACACACACACACCTTTATTTAACTAGGCAGGTCAAATTCTTATTTACACTGACGGGATATAATATTAGCACAATTAATTGGCCTACACTACAAATTGAACAACATTTTTAACACGTCTGATTTGTAC
This sequence comes from Oncorhynchus nerka, assembly GCF_034236695.1. Lineage (NCBI taxonomy): Eukaryota > Metazoa > Chordata > Actinopteri > Salmoniformes > Salmonidae > Oncorhynchus > Oncorhynchus nerka. The sequence goes on along the minus strand of NC_088399.1, from coordinate 55,036,838 downwards.
ATAATACATTCAGTGACCATACCATAATCATTTTGATCTGATTACGCTAAATAAAATCACCATGTCTCAATTTAAAAAAAAACATTTTTAGTCTATTTTTCCGTGCGTTGATTGGTGGGGGAAAACAGGTCTACTAGCCTACTGTAGGCTACACTACTTTATTTACATCAACATTCGTTCAGATCCATTAACTTGTATCAATAGTATCAAAAGAAAGGTAGATAAGGAAAATCTAAGTTTCAGGGATGAATGTACAGAGAGATATGCGTTCAATGCCAAGCCAGTGTTTCTTATTTGCAATGAAAATGTCGCTGTTTGCCAATAGTTAAATCTCAGAAGTCATTATTAATCTAAGCATGAAACTTTCAAGTGGCCTTCCCGCCCCAGACGGTGGCCCGAAGCAGAAACAATGAAGCGTTAACTGCAAGCTACACACACAGCTTTTTGGGCTGACATTCTGTCACTTAAACGGGTTAAATCTGCAGTTACAAGGAAGAGGGAAAACCGCTGTGGACATGGTGGAAAAACTTGAGGCCTTTACTATGAAGCTTGAGTTGTTCGATTTGGGCTACTGCACTTCAGCACACTGGAGAAACGACAGGCATGGGACCAGGCCGCAGCATTGTCACACAGGTGAAGGAAGATTTCATCAAGCAGCTGAGGGACAACTTCTCAACCAGATTTGAAGACTACAGCATGCCCAAGGATATCATTGCGTTTGTACGTGATCCTCTCAAAGTCCGCCCAGGTGGAGAATACTCCTCCCTTGATAAGAAAACGATACCCTCGCTGGATGAGGCCGCAATTCAAACTGAGCTGATTGAACTCCAGACATCGAGCCAAATCAGGGATGCGCTCAGTAGTAGTGCTGAGTCCTTGTGAGCGTTGTGGGTGGCATGCTCAGAGGAATACAGCACTATAAAGAAACGTACATTTTTTGGATCGATTTACATCTCATTTTCCTCTATGAACGTAATATAGACTCACGACGGGAACCGGCTTTCACGTAAGTCAATCGAGGACTGCCTGCGCATCAAAATCTCACCCGACATCCACAAGATCGTGTCCGAGGGGAGGACTGCATGCTTCTATTAGGCCATATATTTTCTTATTCTGGAAGGTGCTGTTTAGCCTCATAGCCTACCTCAGCCAGTTAAGGTATTTTATATTTTAAGACTTGGATGAAATAGACTCCAATTAAGCTCTCTTGTTGTTTGTTTGTAAAGTCAAAGATTATTGTTGAAGTGAATTACTCGACTGGTGTAGTTTTTCTCCATCTGTTGCTGTGCAACACTTGCATAACAAGTTAGCTACAGTACAAGTCAGAAGTTTGGACACACCTACTCTTCAAAGTTTTTTCTTTATTTTTACAATTTTTCTACATCGTAGAATAATAGTGATGACATCAAAACTATGAAATAACACATGGAATCATGTAGTAACCAAAAAAGTGTTAAATAAATCTAAATATATATATTTTTTTTGATTCTTCAAAGTAGCCACCCTTTGCCTTGATGACAACTTTGCACACTCTTGGCATTCTCTCAACCAGCTTCACCTGGAATGCTTTTCCAACAGTCTTGAAAGAATTCCCACTAGGGTTGCACATATCGGAATCGGACGACATTAGTCAAAAAAAATGCCAACATCAGTATCGGCCCGATGTCTAGTTTAACGCTGATGTGCAAAACCGATGTCAAAGCTGACGTAAATACCTATATAACGTAGGTTACATGACGTAATGGCGCCACGTAAAATTTTGCGCTACACGTGCAACACAGCATTCCTAACCTAGCCCACAATGTCTGCTGTGTGGATCGAGCAGTCAACAAGTCGATCAGTCATTTGAAAGAGTAAGAACATTTCAGCGAGACTACTCAAAAGGCAAAATCCATTAACACCAAGATAATGGAATTGATTGCCCTTGACAATCAACCATTCTCTATCGTGGGTGATGTTGGCTTTCGTGACTGGTCGAGTACTGGTACACACTACCAAGTGCGATATTTTTCAGATGTTGCCCTACTGGCGTTACACAGTAATAGCGTCACTGCTATTTGCTTCACGACATACATACTACGGAATACCGTTTGGGTCTTTGCGTGTCAAAAACGATACACGTCAAATAATACTATTTGACAATAACACTATTTGACGCGCTATGTTCTGAAATTGCATGTGCAAGCCAAGCGATACCACTACTATCGTAGCACTGTCAATGCTGCAAACAAGCAAACACTGGCCACGACAATGTGTTTACAATACCACGTTGGTAATAAAGCATTATTTGTTCGACCACAACTTCTGGGGTAGCTAACTACCTTTAGCTTGGTACCTAGCTAGCACCAATACAACCAGCCTGAAAATAATGACCAGTAGAAATTGCAGTCATTTTCATTCTTAGCAATGATTTAGGAATCCTTGTGAGTAAGTATTAGCTAGGCTGATTGAAATTGAACTTCAGTTCATGAAAATAAATAGCTATCCAGTTACTTAACCCTGCTGCCCAAAGCTATTGTTATAAGTAGCCAGCTAGCTTCATCTGGATAGTGAGGCCCCACCAAACCGGGTTATGTGTTGTGAAGCTAGCCACAATAAGGATTAGGCACAATAGTGGACTTTGCGGTTTGCCTTCAAAATAAAAGTACATTTTTGAACGTGATGCAGAAGTTTACAATTGGTGGAATCATGCCATATTTAGACTAGATAATGTTAAACCAGGTTGGAATGTGAAGCAATGAAATGGGGTATCAGTCTACTCGGTGACACCTACAGAACACAACTCTGAAGAGTTTACGTAAATATTAGCGGTGTAGCTGTTATCGCGGGACTGTGACTGTGAAATCACCTCCCCAATCAGCCTATTGTGTGTAGTGACATTCATATGGCACTGTACAGCTTTACCTAAGGATTGGGGATCAATGAAATGGGGTATCAGTCTACTCAATACCCAAGATATTTATCAGACTTCAAAACATCCACGCAGTATTGTTTTTCCTCTGGAATAGTGTTCAATACACATAAGTTGACAATAAATGTGGCTCAATTCACAGTTGTTTCAGAGTCCAGCAATAATAGCTACGACGTTAAAGTTCTCTGGGTGTCACTGAGTAGACTGATACCCCATGTCATTGATCCAGAATCCATAGGTAGGCCTGTACAGTTAAATAAGTATGCCCCCAATGCAATTTTAAAGTATAATCCATCCAGTGTGATTTCAACCGATTTTTGTCAAATTAACAAATGATTGTCTTTTGTTGATTTTATATAACAACATTCCAACCTCATTTAGCATGATCTGTTAAATTATGGCATAATTCTACTATTTGTATTGATTTGCCTCACTGTCAATGACATACTTTTTATTTTGAAGGCTAACTGCTAAGTCTGCTATTGTGGCTAATCCATATTATGGCTAGCTTCACATAGAACATTGTTTGCATCCATGAGCTAGCTGGCATTTATTCATGACCAGCACTGAAGGTGCGCGAGACAACTTTATCAGCATTGAAGCATACGTATCGATGAATCATTGTGGCATATGAAATATGAGGGATAGTGTAATCAATGTGTAATAACTATGTAAAATGATTACGTGACGTGCAGTCATATTCAGGTCCTGATTGTTGACCAATCTATTTCACACATCAAATAGTGTTATTTGACACGTCAAATAGTTTTATTTGATGTGTATCTTTTTTGACACGCAAGGACCCAAAATGCGTTCCATAGAAATCCTGGATGAGAATGAAACGACTGAACAAATTAACAATGAGCAAGTAAGTGAAAGAAATAGGTTTTGATTTGACTGATAATGGGTACAAACTTTTTGGCCATTGTGTATGTGCGTGTGTGTGTAACCTTTATTTAACTAGGCAAGTCAGTTAAGAACAAATTCTTATTTACAATGACGGCCTACTCCGGCCAAACCCGGACGACGCTGGTCCAATTGTGCGCCGCCCTATGGGACTCCCAATCACGGCCGGATGTGATAGAGCCTGGATTCGAACCAGGGACTGTAGTGATGCCTCTTGCACTGAGATGCAGTGCCTTAGACCGCTGTGTCCGTGGGTGTGTGTTAACTATTTAACTGTACAAACAATGTCATACCGGTGCATCACTAGTTCCCGCATATGTTGAGCGCTTGTTGGCTGCATTTCCTTCACTCTGCGATCCAACTCATCCCTAACCATCTCAATTGGGTTGAGGTCAGGTGATTGTGGGGGCCAGGTCTTCTGATGATCACTCTCCTTCTTGGTCAAATAGCCCTTACACATCCTGGAGGAGTGTTGGGTCATTATCCTGTTGAAAAACAAATGATAGTCCAACAAAGCGCAAACCAGATGGGATGGTGTATCGCTGCAGAATGCTGTGGTAGCCATGCTGGTTAAGTGTGCCTTGAATTCTAAATGAATCACTGACAGTATCACCAGCAAAGCACGCCCACACCATCACACCTCCTCCTCCATGCTTCACGGTGGGAACCACACATGCAGATATCATCCGTTCACCTACTCTGTTTCACAAAGACACAGCAGTTGGAACCAAAAATCTCAAATTTGGACTCATCAGACCAAAGGACAGGTTTCCACCGGTCTAATGTCCATTGCGCGTGTTTCTTGGCCCAAGCAAGTCACTTCTTCTTATCGGTGTCCTTTAGTAGTGGTTTCTTTGCAGCGATTCAACCATGAAGGCCTGATTCACGCTGTCTCCTCTGAACAGTTGATGTTGAGATGTGTCTGTTACTTGAACTCTGTGAAGCATTTATGTGGGCTGCAATTTGGGCTGGTAACTCTACTGAACTTATGCTCTGCCGCAGAGGTAACTCTGGGTCTTCCTTTCCTGTGCCGGTCTTCATGAGAGCCAGTTTCATCATTGCGCTTGATGGTTTTTGCGACTGCTCTTGAAGAAACTTCAAAAGTTCTTGAAATTTTCCAGATTTACTGACCTTCATGTCTTAAAGTAATGATGGACTGTTGTTTCTCTTTGCTTATTTGAGCTGTTCTTGCCATAATATGGACTTGGTCTTTTACCAAATAGGGTGATTTTCTTTATGCTACCCCTACCTTGTCGCAACACAACTGATTGGCTCAAACGCATTAAGAAGGAAAGAAATTCCACAAATTAACTTTTAACAAGGCACACCTGTTAATTGGAATGCATTCCAGGTGACTACCTCATGAAGCTGGTTGAGAGAATGCCAAGAGTGTGCAAAGGTGGCTACTTTGAAGAATTTCAAATATATTATGATTTGTTTAACACTTCTGGTTACTACATGATTTCATATGTGTTTTTTCATGGTTTTGACGTCTTCACTATTATTCTACAAATAAAAACCCTTAAACGAGTAGGTGTGTCCAAACTTTTGACTGGTACTGTATATTTTCAGCACCAGGCGCTGTTCACCTCCAAATGCGCTGCATTTGCAGATTTACGTTTCAGCGGCTCCCTACAAAATGGCCCGCTGCCTGCTTTATTAGTTATTAGTCTCCTGCATTCTCTCTCCTCATGAATTAAGTTAATATGTAACTTTTGCATTATTTAGGTTGTGTAACTTCCTTCTTGGAACATTGCATTTTGGAATTTTTGCATGTCGGGCCCGAGATTTTTTATTATCATTTTAAATGAAAAAAATATTAACCATTATTTTGGGGGACTTTTTGTGAGGCCAAATAATATTGCTGGCGGCGCAGACTTGGCCCACGGGCCGCCAGTTGGGGAACCCAACTGTAAGGGATGGCAGAGCTTTGTGTGTACACGGGTGTGGATGTGTGCAGCCTTCCCTGTAAACACCAACCACCCCTCCAGCATACTCACACTCTCTCGATTACTCACTCACAAACTTGCGCACACACTGAACTCCTTCCTGTAATGAACACGATAGGAGACAGAGAGCTGGTTTCAAGCACAGAGCGCAGCAGGTGTTTATTGGAAGGGACCTTGGGAGAAGGCAGGTTGCTGGGTCCAGGGGCAGGCAGAAGGTCATACACGGTGGGTCCAAGATGGCAACAGTACAGGCAGGGAATAGGCAAAAAGCGTTGAGTGAGGCAGGCAACAACTATCCTACACGGCAGGAGTGAAGGACGGGAAAAACCAGTGCTCTGAGAGAAGTGTGTCTCAAAACAAACAATACCTCACAGTGATGGGGTGCAAGGAACTGAACTAAATATTGTGGGATGATGCCATGCAGGTGTGTGAACAAGTGATTAGAATTCCGGTGATTGGGATCTGGACAGTGAGCTGGAAAGTGGTCAGCGTTCTGGGGATCTAAGTGTTTGGGAGTGTGAGTTGGGCGCAGACGTTACACTTCCCATGAACTTCCTAGTCTCTAAACATCCCTGGTGCCTTCAGAGAAACTGGGGTCAAATGGCAAAGACATGACAAAGTCAACACTTCTGTGTTACGCAACCCAGTCTCAACAGGACTCAGTCCATGTGCGTGTACTGACCACTACTACTGGCTTATCTGTTTGGCTTTTGCTTCTACAAACATCTGCTGTTGTAGATCTGATTCAAGTGGGCAGACTCATTTTTCCCTGAGTATATTTATGCACTATAAAAGTAGAAGGTACTCTGCTGAAGATAATGAAACATCTCTCTTTCCATAGACTCAGCTGGTCAGACCCTTGCTGCTCCACTGGTAAACCTACCCTCAAGAAAGCGGTATGTTTTTGCTTGTTTGTTTGTGTGTGCATGCTAGCTCTTTCACCGATGTTTACTGTATGTAGGTGTGTTGTGCAGCGCTTTGCTCAGTGTTCTTATCGCTTCTTGCGACCATTACGATCATGTTTGGATTCATGAGACAAGAGGCACAGTTTTGACTCTCACCCCATGACTCGTGTGTGTGTGTGTCTGTGTGTCTGTGTGTCTGTGTGTGTGTGTGTGACCCCAGGAACACGCAGTACTATGAGAAGGTGTCAGACCCGCTGGACCTGAGTACCATTGAGAAGCAAATCACCACAGGGCACTACAAGACCGTGGAGGCATTTGACACTGACATGCTCAAAGTGTTCCGCAACGCAGAGGTGGGTCTCCCTCAACCCTCCTCCTTATTGGATATACACAGCCACTGTTCCTTTACACACACACCTAAACACAGAGGACTGCTTTTTACACACAGAGGACTCTTTTTTACACACACACCTACACACAGAGGACTGTTTTTTACACACACATCTAAACACAGAGGACTGTTTTTTACACACACACACCTACACACAGAGGACTCTTTTTACACACACACCTAAACACAGAGGACTGTTTTTTACACACACACACCTACACACAGAGGACTCTTTTTTACACACACACACCTAAACACAGAGGACTGTTTTTTACACACACACCTACACACAGAGGACTCTTTTTTACACACACACCTAAACACAGAGGACTGTTTTTTACACACACACCTACACACAGAGGACTGTTTTTTACACACACACCTACACACAGAGGACTCTTTTTTACACACACACCTACACACAGAGGACTCTTTTTTACACACACACCTACACACAGAGGACTCTTTTTTACACACACACCTACACACAGAGGACTCTTTTTTACACACACACCTAAACACAGAGGACTGTTTTTTACACACACACCTACACACAGAGGACTCTTTTTAACACACACACCTACACACAGAGGACTCTTATTTACATTTGTGTTGTGTGGAGGCTGTGTGAGTGCCACTCAAATCCTTTGAAGGGTAGTCAACCCTATAGACAGGTGGGTTATTTAGCAACAAAATCCAATGTGTGCACAACCATGGATCAAAACAGGCGGGTTTGGCTTTAGAATCAAAGGATTGTTGACAACATGTAAACTATATTTCCTCTCCAAATCATTATTGGAAATATACATACATTTGTACAATGAGCACTTGTCTCCCAAATACACCATTACAGTTGGTGGTTAGCTAGCTACCAAATTTTAGCCATATTAGCATCGACGTGATGAGTCAAAACGCCTCAAAAGAAGACACGGTATCAATAACAAGAAACAACAAGCTGAAACGAGCCACGATTCCCCACATGGCAGCTTCTTGCCATTGTTGCTATCTGTCTGAAAATGTATCATTTTGCAGGGGTTTAGAATTCTAAGTGGGATTCTGGAAGCCTGGTCGAACTTGTTTAGGTTGCTGTGGCGTAAACTGGTCTTTTACTTCGCTTTACAAAACACAAACTGTATTTTCCAAATTCTCAACGTCATTGCCCTATGCTCCCTCCATCCTAGCAGAAATACTACGGGCGGAAGTCGTCAGTAGGGAGGGACGTGTGCCGGCTGAGGAAGGCCTACTACGGCGCGCGCCACGAAGCCGCTGTCCAGATTGACGAAATCGTCGGAGAAACAGCCAGCGAAGCGGACAGTTCAGATTCGCTGGAGCGAGACCACGCCCATCATCACCACCACCACGGAGGGGGCTGGCCGGGCTCTCACGACAAGGACGATGACATCATCCGCTGCATCTGCGGCATGTACAAGGACGAGGGCCTGATGATCCAGTGTGAGAAGTGCATGGTGAGAGAGCGTGGGACACAGCCTAACATTGCAGGCTCCGAGTTCAACCTGTTGTTGAATGTTAGCCTAACTGAATATGGATATAACTGAATATCAGTTCCTTACTGAATCCATGAGGCAATGTACAGTTTGGATTGCAAATACCTGCCTGTTGATTCTGAGTGACTGGTGAGTGTTCCTGTCAGTGGAAGCAATGTTTTTGAGAGCACGAGTTGATTGTGGGAAAGATGACTAAGTGTGGTAGTCTAATATATTGTTAGCGTTAGTTTTGGCTGTGATTGTAGTGTAAACGGTGATGCGTCTGTCTCTCAGGTGTGGCAGCACTTCGACTGCATGCGGCTGGAGGCGGAGGTGGAACACTACCTGTGTGAGCAGTGCGACCCCCGACCTGTGGACAGGGTGAGTGTTGTCCCCCTTAACCTAATCTCAATCACACCCCATGGTCTATAGGAACCAGAAGTTGGAACCGGTTCAGGGAACAGAACAGAAAACTACATTTTTTGGGGGGGGTGGGGGGCAGAATCAGAACTGGGAACGAAAGCGATCTATATATTATTCCGGAACATAACCGTTATTTTAAAAGCATGGGATCTGGTTAATAATGTTATTTTACGTTCCGGGCATTTTCCAGTCCCACCAAAAATGAAACAAAGCTCCTATGCAAAGCCCTCACTATGTCACTCAGAAACGTATTCCAGTGTCTGCTGCCAGCAAAAAATCTTTCCTACTGTGTGTGTGTGTGTAGGCTACCAGCCCCTCCCTCACCGGAGCATAGACTACTGTAGCCTACTGACGTTACAAGCGTGATTCTGAAATTAGGGAGAGACATTTTTAATTAGAGATGTACCTTTTCAATGATAGTTAAGGATACTATAGTTATCACATTTCACATTGGATTTATTAACTACAAAAAGGTAAGATGTGTTTTTATTTCTGGTGCCTCTCTGCAGACACACATGTTAGCTAGCTAACTAGCTCTGGTCCAACAATTAAGCCAACTCTCGGAAGGCCAAAGACATTCAAAGTTCCTTCATAAAAGCAACTCCTGCGTAGGTATAATTCTGAGAGGCCTGATTCAGATAATGCAAGTCATAACAAGATGCCCAGCACTTCAAGCCAAGCCTCTTCCTCCACCCTCTCTTGCTCCCCACCCTTGTCTGTCCAATGTGTGTTAACAGCTATAGCTCGCTCACTCCATAGCAAGCTGCTCTATCTGCACTGATTGGTGAAGTAATTCAATGTCGAGCTAAATGTTTGAAAAATATATATGATTTGGTTTAAAAAGGAATGATGTAAACCGTAAGTTTATTTTTGTGTTCAAACCTGTTCTAACTTTATTTTGCTGGTCAGAACAGTGGAATGAAACAAAATTATTCAGAACGAAATAATTGGAAAATGATTTCCATTCCAACCTCTTACCTCTACCTGGGACGCTTGCGTCCCAACTAGAGCTCTGGAAATGCAAATGCGCTACGCTAAATGCTAATAGTATTAGTTAAAACTCAAAAGTTCATTAAAATACACATGCAGGGTATCAAATTAAAGCTACACTCGTTGTGAATCCAGGCAACAAGTCAGATTTTTAAAATGCTTTTCGGCGACAGCATGAGAAGCTATTATCTGATAGCATGCACCAATACACTACAACAGAAAAGCACAGCAGGGGACGTAAACAAAATAATTAGCATTTCGGCGTTACACAAACCGCACAATAAAATAGAAAACAGTCATTACCTTTCACCATCTTCTTTGTTGGCACTCCTAGATGTCCCATAAACACTATTGGGTCTTTATTTCGATTAAATCGGGCCATATAAAGCCAAGATATCGTTATATGTAGACTGTGTGATAAACGAAAAAAAACAGCGATTTCACAACGTAACGTCATTTTTAAAATTCAAAAGTAGACGATAAACTTTCACAAAACACTTCGAAATACGTTTGTAATGCTACTTTAGGTATTAGTAAACGTTAATAAGCGATAAATTCATCCGTAGGCGATGTACATATCATTAGCTGTCGTCTTGGAAAAAATTTCAGGAGAGAGCTCTTCCGGAATGATCTGGGCGGAGACCGGAGGTACGTCGTGCCCCTCTTTCGGTTCAACCAAGAATCAAAGAGGATTCAATTCACAAGATACTCGACTGCATGGGGATGCTGTGGGAGTTGAATGCTCGGTCTTATCTAATTCGGCTCACTGTTAACAATTGCTGGAAGTGGCGCAAGGATATTTATTTCCATTTTCTGTGATCAGGTTTTCCTGCGCTTTCCGATGTAACGCACGTTATGTAATAGCCACAGTCGTGATTTAACCAGTTTTAAAAACGTCCGAGGGTTTCCTATCCACACATTCTAACCATATGAACGTACTATATTCCTGGCATGAGTAGCAGGGCGCTGAAATGTTGCGCGATTTTTAACAAAATGTTCAAAAAAGTAGAGGGTAGGAGCAACTAGTTAAAGAAACTGGAAGGTCACAGGTGGGTTATCAGACGATGGTTGTTTCTCAATATGCGTACTACTATTCTCCACACTCATGTTCCGAGTGCATTTTTTGTGGACGCTCTCTTGAGTGCGTTCTTGTGAGGACGAGTGTGGATAAAATATTACATTTGAGAAGCACTCGCACTCCCCCTACTGTATTACGTCACGTTTCACCTCCCCCATTCACTGAACGTAATAACCTGCACTAGCCAGCTAGTTTAACAGGCAAAAACTACCTAAAGATAATGTTATGCAAGGTAGATCACTGTCAGTTATTCATGGTTAGCTAGTTACCAATTCTTTGTGGCTAGCTAGCTATCCAGTTTGCTCTATTGACTTACAATGGGCTTGCGATCTACGCACACTAAAGTGGGTATTGTAGGCAGGTAAACATGCCAAAATGAGTACTGTATGTATTTATTAATGTATTGCAAGATAAAATATTGCAATCAGGCAACATATGAGATGTGAATGGGCAACATTTCATTCCAAAGTCTGAGTTTATTTTCTCCTCTTGAGCTCAAATAATGTCCGCCATTCATTTCAATAAACTTTTGCGCCTCAAACTTTGATTTGGAACTCATTCTCCTACCCTCCTGTGCATCAATTTGCGTGCTCGTAGCACGGTAGTATGCATATTGCGAAACAGCCCATGAGAAATGTGTTCAGTCAGTGACACGGAAAAAGGTGATGTGCACATCCCAAAACTAAGATAATCAAGTCACTTTTTTTTTTAAGTGCATTTAAATCAAATCAAATGTTATTTGTCACATACACATGTTTAGCAGATGTTAATGCGAGTGTAGCGAAATGCTTGTGCTTCTAGTTCCGACAATGCAGTGATAACCAACAAGTAATCTAACTAACAATTCCAAAACTACTGTCTTATACACAGTGTAAGGGGATAAAGAATATGTACATAAGGATATATGAATGAGTGATGGTACAGAGCAGCATACAGTAGATGGTATCGAGTACAGTATATACATATGAGATGAGAATGTAGACAAAGTAAACAAAGTGGCATAGTTAAAGTGGCTAGTGATACATGTATTACATAAGGATGCAGTCGATGATGTAGAGTACAGTATATACGTATGCATATGAGATGAATAATGTAGGGTAAGTAACATTATATAAGGTAGCATTGTTTAAAGTGGCTAGTGATATATTTACAACATTTCCCATCAATTCCCATTATTAAAGTGGCTGGAGTTGGGTCAGTGTCAATGACAGTGTGTTGGCAGCAGCCACTCAATGTTAGTGGTGGCTGTTTAACAGTCTGATGGCCTTGAGATAGAAGCTGTTTTTCAGTCTCTCGGTCCCAGCTTTGATGCACCTGTACTGACCTCGCCTTCTGGATGATAGCGGGGTGAACAGGCAGTGGTTCGGGTGGTTGATGTCCTTGATGATCTTTATGGCCTTCCTGTAACATCGGGTGGTGTAGGTGTCCTGGAGGGCAGGTAGTTTGCCCCCGGTGATGCGTTGTGCAGACCTCACTACCCTCTGGAGAGCCTTACGGTTGAGGGCGGAGCAGTTGCCGTACCAGGCGGTGATACAGCCCGCCAGGATGCTCTCGATTGTGCATCTGTAGAAGTTTGTGAGTGCTTTTGGTGACAAGCCGAATTTCTTCAGCCTCCTGAGGTTGAAGAGGCGCTGCTGCGCCTTCTTCATGACGCTGTCAGTGTGAGTGGACCAATTCAGTTTGTCTGTGATGTGTATGCCGAGGAACTTAAAACTTGCTACCCTCTCCACTACTGTTCCATCGATGTGGATAGGGGGTGTTCCCTCTGCTGTTTCCTGAAGTCCACAATCATCTCCTTAGTTTTGTTGACGTTGAGTGTGAGGTTATTTTCCTGACACCACACTCCGAGGGCCCTCACCTCCTCCCTGTAGGCCGTCTCGTCGTTGTTGGTAATCAAGCCTACCACTGTTGTGTCGTCCGCAAACTTGATGATTGAGTTGGAGCGTGCGTGGCCACGCAGTCGTGGGTGAACAGGGAGTACAGGAGAGGGCTCAGAACGCACCCTTGTGGGGCCCCGTGTTGAGGATCAGCGGGGAGGAGATGTTGTTGCCTACCCTCACCACCTGGGGGCGGCCCGTCAGGAAGTCCAGTACCCAGTTGCACAGGGCGGGGTCGAGACCCAGGGTCTCGACCTTGATGACGAGCTTGGAGGGTACTATGGTGTTGAATGCCGAGCTGTAGTCGATGAACAGCATTCTCACATAGGTATTCCTCTTGTCCAGGTGGGTTAGGGCAGTGTGCAGTGTGGTTGAGATTGCATCGTCTGTGGACCTATTTGGGCGGTAAGCAAATTGGAGTGGGCCTAGGGTGTCAGGTAGGGTGGAGGTGATATGGTCCTTGACTAGTCTCTCAAAGCACTTCATGATGACGGAAGTGAGTGCTACGGGGCGGTAGTCGTTTAGCTCAGTTACCTTAGCTTTGTTGGGAACAGGAACAATGGTGGCCCTCTTGAAGCATGTGGGAACAGCAGACTGGTATAGGGATTGATTGAATATGTCCGTAAACACACCGGCCAGCTGGTCTGCGCATGCTCTGAGGGCGCGGCTGGGGATGCCGTCTGGGCCTGCAGCCTTGCGAGGGTTAACACGTTTAAATGTCTTACTCACCTCGGCTGCAGTGAAGGAGAGACCGCATGTTTTGGCTCTGTCAAGTCACTTGGCTCTGTCATAACCTCACATGGTCTCTCCTATCATTGCTATGCAGACGACACACAATTAATCTTCTCCTTTCCCCCTTCTGATGACCAGGTGGCGAATCGCATCTCTGCATGTCTGGCAGACATATCAGTGTGGATGACGGATCACCACCTCAAGCTGAACCTCGGCAAGACGGAGCTGCTCTTCCTCCCGGGGAAGGACTGCCCGTTCCATGATCTCGCCATCACGGTTGACAACTCCATTGTGTCCTCCTCCCAGAGCGCTAAGAACCTTGGCGTGATCCTGGACAACACCCTGTCGTTCTCAACTAACATCAAGGCGGTGGCCCGTTCTTGTAGGTTCATGCTCTACAACATCCGCAGAGTACGACCCTGCCTCACACAGGAAGCAGCGCAGGTCCTAATCCAGGCACTTGTCATCTCCCGTCTGGATTACTGCAACTCGCCGTTGGCTGGGCTCCCTGCTTGTGCCATTAAACCCCTACAACTCATCCAGAACGCCGCAGCCCGTCTGGTGTTCAACCTTCCCAAGTTCTCTCACGTCACCCCGCTCCTCCGCTCTCTCCACTGGCTTCCAGTTGAAGCTCGCATCCGCTACAAGACCATGGTGCTTGCCTACGGAGCTGTGAGGGGAACGGCACCTCAGTACCTCCAGGCTCTGATCAGGCCCTACACCCATACAAGGGCACTGCGTTCATCCACCTCTGGCCTGCTCGCCTCCCTACCACTGAGGAAGTACAGTTCCCGCGCAGCCCAGTCAAAACTGTTCGCTGCTCTGGCCCCCAATGGTGGAACAAACTCCCTCACGACGCCAGGACAGCGGAGTCAATCACCACCTTCCGGAGACACCTGAAACCCCACCTCTTTCAGGAATACCTAGGATAGGATAAAGTAATCCTTCTCACCCCCCTTAAAAGATTTAGATGCACTATTGTAAAGTGGCTGTTCCACTGGATGTCTTAAGGTGAACGCACCAATTTGTAAGTCGCTCTGGATAAGAGCGTCTGCTAAATGACGTAAATGTAATGTTTTCGTTGCAGGCCGTGTCAGTGACACTGTATTGTCCTCAAAGCGGGCAAAAAAGTTATTTAGTCTGCCTGGGAGCAAGACGTCCTGGTCCGTGACTGGGCTGGGTTTCTTCTTGTAGTCCGTGATTGACTGTAGACCCTGCCACATGCCTCTTGTGTCTGAGCCGTTGAATTGAGATTCTACTTTGTCTCTGTACTGACGCTTAGCTTGTTTAATAGCCTTGCGGAGGGAATAGCTGCACTGTTTGTATTCGGTCATGTTGCCAGACACCTTGCCCTGATTAAAAGCAGTGGTTCGCGCTTTCAGTTTCACGCGAATGCTGCCATCAATCCACGGTTTCTGGTTAGGGAATGTTTTTATCGTTGCTATGGGAACGACATCTTCAACGCACGTTCTAATGAACTCACACACCGAATCAGCGTATTCGTCAATATTTTTATCTGACAGTCAAAACACACTTTACAGAAAGTGTAAATAAAGGGGCAATATGCAGTTGAAACTAACAAAGCGTCACCCTGCCACTGATTTGGAAAACAGTGGAGGGATGGGGGTGTACAACCAATCTCAAATGTATACACAGAGCTATGGATTCAAGGACTGACCATCCATGGTATCAAATGTACAGTTTTAACCATGTTTTGAGGCTACGCAGTATTGGTTTACAATTACATTGCTTACCAACAATGGAGTAAGACAATCTTATATTTTGGTTTCTGATAGGGAATGACAGTTTAACTAAGCTCATAAAGCATTTCATAAGTTATATTCTTCAAGAATCAATGGTGATAAATAATCAGTAATTTACAAGTCCAAAAATGGATGTACCAATCGCAGATTGCTCCTTGTAAAATGTATCAGGGAATAGGGTGCCATTTGGGACATAGGTATTGTTGTTTCAGATACTCCACTCCTTACAGGTGGTTATTTCAAAGGAATGCTTTGTCTTTTGTTTCATCTTCTTGTTTGATCTGATGTCATATCCTGTCCCGTTGGTGCTCCAGGAGGTGCCAATGCTGCCCCAGCCCAGCTACGCCCAGTCTGGCTCAATCTACTACATTTGTCTGCTGCGAGACGAACTGCTGCTGCACCAAGGTATGGAAGGGGACTATAACCATAACTATAACTATGCCCTATATAGTGCACTACTTTTGAACAGGGCCCTGCTCAGAAGTATAGGGCTCTGGTCAAAAGTAGTGCATTATATAGGTAATAGCATGCCATTTTAGACGTAACCCCACGTTTGAGGCCACATCAATGTTGTAGTGAGTTTTTGTGTCAGTTGCACAGCTTGCCACGTGGAATAATTGTTGTATAGCAACTTGGGGTGTGATAACTGTTCCTTGTACCGGCTTCTATATATCACAGTGTTGCGGCATCACTACAGCCTGGGGTTCGATCGCAGGCTGTATCACAACCGGCCGTGACCCAGCGTCGTCCGTGTTTGGCGAGGCTTTTGCCCGGGGGCTTTACTTGGCCCATCGCACTCTAGCGACTCCTTGTGGCGGGCCGGGGGCCTGCAGGCTAACTTCGGTCGTCAGTTGAACAGTGTTTCCTCCGACACATTGGTGCAGCTGGCTTCCGGGTAAAGCGAGCGAGTGTTAAGAAGTGCGGCTTGGTCGGTCATGTTTCAGCATGACTCAACCTTTCCTGAGCCCGTTGGGGAGTTGCAGCGATGAGACAAGATCGTAATCCCGAAATTGGGGAGAAAAAAGGGTCATTAATTTTAAAAAATGTATATATAAAAATCATGATAATGTTATGTAACCTGTCTGACCAGGTGACTGTGTGTACCTGATGAGGGACAGCAGACGCACCCCAGAGGGCCAGCCAGTCAGGCAGTCCTACCGTCTCCTGTCCCATGTCAACAGAGACAAGCTAGACATCTTCCGCATCGAGAAACTCTGGAAGAGTGAAAAGTAAGGGAGGGGGAAAAGGGAACGCCCCATTGAGCCAGCGCTGAGCAACTTCAGCGATTTCATTGCTGTATTTTTGCCTCTGACACGCTCTTGTCTCTTTGTGTGGGTGCCCTGTAGGGGTGAGAGGTTTGCCTTTGGCCATCATTACTTCAGGCCCCACGAGACGCACCACTCGCCCTCGCGCCGCTTCTACCACAACGAGCTGTTCCGTGTGCCACTCTACGAGATCATCCCTCTGGAGGCCGTGGTCGGGACCTGCTGCGTCCTTGATCTCTACACCTACTGCAAAGGTGAGACTCACGCACGCACACACACACACTTTGTAAGGGAGTTCAAAACAAACACACTGAGCTAACACACATAATTACCTAACCTGACCTGTGGTGCGTTTGTTTTTTTCTCAGGACGGCCGAAAGGAGTGAAGGAGCAGGACGTGTACATCTGCGACTACCGCCTGGACAAGTCGGCGCACCTCTTCTACAAGATCCACCGCAACCGCTTCCCCGTGTGCACTAAGCCCTACGCCTTCAACCACTTCCCCAAGAGGCTGGCCCCCAAGAGAGACTTCTCAGTAAGAGGGTCCAAGAGGAGGGGTGGGGGTTGTTTGTATTAAAGTGTCCGTATTTAGTTTTAGTGAGGCTAGTTTGATGAGGTAGAATTGATATAAGGTTCCGTTATGGGCTTGAATTTGAGTGCAACTAGAGAAGTGTATCAAAGTTGTTTTGTCAAAGAGGTTGATTGGGCACCAGTGACGACTGATATGTGCCCACCGTCCTTTTCATGGGTGTTTTTGCAAACCGTTACTTATCCTAAGACAGAAGATTGGGGTCCAGCTTTATACACAGTTAGTAAAACAAATTGTTAATAATCCCAAAAATGAAGTCCTGTATGAGCAACTTGTAAGTCAAATTAAAGAGCCTTTGTTCCTTTCCAACCTCGCCACAGCCGCACTACGTTCCTGACAACTACAAGAGGAACGGGGGGCGTTCAGCCTGGAAGAGCGAGCGGCCCAAAGGAGTTGGAGGGGCCTGTGAGGACGACGCTTCCCCATGCGACCAGGGTGACGACTTCCGTCCGGAGAGTGACAACCGAAGAGTGGTGGAGGGGGACATGGACACTGCCCATGAAGAACCCACAGTCCCTACCGCTGCCCAACCCACGCGACCAGATGGGCCAAGGGATGGAGAAGAGGAGGAGGCCGGGCAGGAGGTAGAGGAGCATAGGGAGCTGGAGGAAGGTACGGCAGAGAGAGGAGTTGACGTGCTGGAGCTCCTCCCCTCCATGTCTTCCTCACCCCTCCATCACTCCGGACTGGGCAGGAGGGAGGCGCAAAGGGATCGGCTAAACAAGATTCTGCTGGATCTGCTACACAGAACACCCAATAAGAACGGTGAGCAGGCAATGAGGAAACGGGTATTACGAGAGAGGGGTGGTTTGATGAAGAATGGAAACTGTTGAGTTGATGAAGGGGAAATATCAGACAGTTAACTGAA
This sequence comes from Oncorhynchus nerka, assembly GCF_034236695.1. Lineage (NCBI taxonomy): Eukaryota > Metazoa > Chordata > Actinopteri > Salmoniformes > Salmonidae > Oncorhynchus > Oncorhynchus nerka. The sequence continues at coordinate 55,018,707 of NC_088399.1, read as the reverse complement.
TGTGTCATTGGTGTTTGGTAACTTCTCTCTCTTCTTCCAACAGCCATAGATGTCACTTATCTTCTAGAGGAGGGGTCAGGACGGCGATTACGTAGACGGACACTTGGATTCGGAGACTTTGTGGGTAAAAAATGATGTTGCCACTTACCTGGCAAGCACATTCCCCTTTCATTTACTTGGGAGAGGTGGGGGGAAAATGGAAAGAGGGAAGACGACATTTACAAAGAGAAGGTCACCACAAAGTGAAAAGGTTGGTCCCCTTCTCTGGTACCCCTTCAGGTGGTGTCCCCTCTTCCCCAACCTTTCATCTCAAGTGATGAAACAACTCAACATATAAATGGTTTGAAGCAGTGCACTCAGCAGTCGTGATCATTGATAACTGTTTTGTAGGGGACCCAAGGACTTCTCAGGAGGGTGGACCCAGACTTATTGAAGTACGATGCAAATGCATATTTTATTTTTAATTTTTTTACATAGGAAAATGTACCCCATGCACTTAAAAATGCGCATTGAACATATATTCATCAAAGACAGCCCTGTTACTTGGGACAGAGAGACAATTACATAGGTGTCACACTATCCATACATGGCTCATCAGTGCAACCTTGAGTCAATTATTTTTGATGAGCAAAATAAAGGAACAAAGTGGTACTGAACATGGCTGTGGCATGCAGCCACAGACTCCTATTGACTTCGATTTTTTAAACATCAAATGGGAATGAGAACACTGGAGACTGGCGCACCCTAGTGGGACTAAGTGGTGATGACAAACTAAACGTAGGGTTAATGTACCAGGACTATCCTCAGAGGCTATGCAGTGTACAGTAAGCATACACTGTTGACGATGAACTAGGAGAGAAGCAGCAGGAACGAGGTTGGTCAACTGCACTTTGGTACCATGGATATTGTTGGCGCTCTATAATGTATCAACGAGACACACTAACACACAGTATTGGATGATCCAGTCTGAAAAGCAACTTAATAAGTATATTATCTTATATATATATATATATATATATATATATATATATATATATATATAGGAACAGAGAAGGAAGGACGGGAGAATGGCTGGTGGTCTTTGGGAAGATGGAGTGTGCGCTTTTGGTCAGTCAAGTGTCTTGTTTGGTTTGTGAGGCAGTCCACTTCACCCCTCTTTCTGAAGTACCTGATTCACCAGCTTAACTAAGTCAGGTGGCGGAACACTGGCTCTTACTGTAACGCCTTAGAGCGCCGTGATCCCTGACTGCCTTGCGTGAGTGTGTATGTGTATGCACATTTATGTGTCAGTAATCTGCCAGAATTCTTGAAGAAAAAAAGAAAAAAATTAAGGGCTTGATGGCAATTAACATTTTATGGGAAATTATGAAAACATAAAATGTATCGTGATGGTCATATTTTCATATATTCTGTGAGGGGTATTTGTTGGGAGGGAGGAATTCTAGCTGTACATTTTATTCTTCAAATGTGTTCTGGTTGCCATGGAGAATACTTTTAAATAATTTGTGTGATTTGATGAGATTTCTTTTTTCCAAACACTTCTGTTTAAAATGGGACTTTGACCGAAATGTCCTATCAAGATGGACTGACAGACCGAGAGAGTAAAGAAACTGACAGAAAGAGGACAGAAAGTTGTACAGTGCCAAGTTATGTATATACAGACTGGGATTATGTGAGAAGTGTCTCCAAAAGCAATATCTTGATAACAGATTTTGTGTATTATTGTATTGTACAGAACTCAGACCCATATGTATTATTATAATGATTGTCTGCCATTTGTATTACTATAATCGAGACACTTAAGCTTGAAGGAGAAAGAAGAGGTGTTTTTGTCCAGTAAAATGTACCACAACTGTCCTAAACGAATGACATAAGAATTTTAACTGAATTTTTGTTCCCTAAAAATGAAATTCATCTATGTACTGCATGAGTGAGAAGAATGTCAAACGAACTTCATAAAAGGCATTGGGACATAAGTGACTCTGAAATTACATCTGTCGCTGTAATAATTAATATCAATAATTTTACTTTTGAGGAGAAAATATGCTCCTTGTTTTTGCTGCAAAGTGTTGAACACTAAAAAAACAAACCAACATAAAAATGTTATGATATTATGAAAGATGACAGAAACAAAAGTATAACTGTCAGCTAAATATGTTCTTCCTTTTTGGTTCTGTTTTTGTGATAGCAGTCATAAATATGATGCTTGTGCTTGTAGGCTATTTGTGTGTTTTGTGTGATTTGTTTAGTTATTTTTAGACAATCACAAAATAAGATGCAAGCATTGTAAATGGGCAGACTGGCAGACATTTTGTGATGTGTACAGTTTGTCAACTTCTTCCACTCGTTAAAAGTTTGTAATTATGATTCTAAAGTCAAGAAAATGCTGTTGGTTTTTACTTTTTGTTTTATATTCTATTTGGGTTTTTTTTGTTTGTTTTTTAAATAAAAAGCACTACATTATTGTGAATGTTTATTTTGCCTTGACTTTTTGATCATGTTTAAAGGAATTGTTCAATTGCGTTCTGGATTTCCTTAATACAATTCAGGTGAATTTATAAGCAAAGTCGGAAGATTACATACACTTTAGCCAAATACATTTACACTCAGATTTTCACAATTCCTGACATTTAATCCTAGTACAAATTCCCAGTCTTATGTCAGTTAGGAACACCACTTTATTTTAAGAATGTGAAATGTCAGAATAATAGTAGAGAGAATGATTTATTTCAGCTTTTATTAATTTCATCACATTCCCAGTGGGTCAGAAGTTTACATACACTCAATGAGTATTTGGTAGCATTGCCTTTAAATTGTTTAACTTGGGTCAAACGTTTCAGGTAGCCTTCCACAAGCTTCCCACAATAAGTTGGGTGAATTTTGTCCCATTCCTCCTGACAGAGCAGGTGTAACTGAGTCAGGTTTGTAGGCCTCCTTGCTCGCACACGCTTTTTCAGTTCTGCCCACAAATGTTCTATAGGATTGAGGTCAGGGCTTTGTGATGGCCACTCCAATACCTTGACTTTGTTGTCCTTAAGCCATTTTGCCACAACTTTGGAAGTATGCCTGGGGTCATTGTCCATTTGGAAGATCCATTTGCGACCAAGCTTTAACTTCCTGACTGATGTCTTGAGATGTTGCTTCAATATATCCACATCATTTTCCTCCCTCATGATGCCATCTATTTTGTGAAGTGCACCAGTCCCTCCTGCAGCAAAGCACCCCCACAACATGATGCTGCCATCCCCGTGCTTCACGGTTGGGATGGTGTTCTTCGGCTTGCAAGCCTCCCCCTTTTTCCTCCAAACATAACGATGGTCATGGCCAAACAGCTCTATTTTTGTTTCATCAGACCAGAGGACATTTCTCCAAAAAGTACCATCGTTGTTCCCATGTGCAGTTGCTAACCGTATTCTGGCTTTTTTATGGCGGTTTTGGAGCAGTGGCTTCTTCCTTGCTGAGCGGCCTTTCAGGTTATGTTGATATAGGACTCGTTTTTACTGTGGATAGAGATACTTTTGTACCTGTTTCCTCCAGCATCTTCACAGGGTACTTTGCTGTTGTTCTGGGATTGATTTTCACTTTTCGCACCAAAGTACGTTCATCTCTAGGAGACAGAGCGGTATGGCGGCTGCGTGGTCCCATGGTGTTTATACTTGTGTACTATTGTTTGTGCAGATTAACATGGTACCTTCATGCATTTGGAAATGGCTCCCAATGATGAACCAGAATTGTGGAGGTCTACAATTATTTCTCTGAGGTTTTGGCTGATTTCTTTTGATTTCCCCATGATGGCAAGCAAAGAGGCACTGCGTTTGAAGGTAGGCCTTGAAATACATCCACAGGTACACCTCCAATTGACTCAAATGATGTCAGTTAGCCTATCAGAAGCTTCTAAAGCCATGACATCATTTTCTGGAATTTTCCAATTTGTTTAATTAAATGCACAGTCAATTTAGTGTATGTAAACTTCTGACCCACTGGAATTGTGATACAGTGAATTATAAGTGAATAATCTGTAAACAATTGTTGGAAAAATTATGTCATGCACAAAGTAGATGTCCTTACCGACTTACCAAAACTACAGTTGAACAAGAAATGTGTGGAGTGGTTGAAAAACTAGTTTTAATGACTCCAAACTAAGTGTATGTAAATTTCCGACTTCAACTGTAATTTAATTATAGATTTCAGCAGGTACTTGCACACAAACCATAAAAATGAGAAGGTCTCAATTAAAATCCATACTCAAAAGTCTACAAAGTCCCAGTGCAAAGTTAGTCACTCGCTCCTTGGAGCAATAGAACCTCGACAAATAGATCTCCATGCCGTTCTATTCTGGGCCAGGTCCCGGGCGGATGTGGCCAGGTCCAAGGTTGTGCAGGTCGTCCTCCAACTGGTTAGATCACATTGGGCCACATTTATAAACATTGTGTGCGCACAAAATATGCCCCAAAACATGCGCGCGCCAGTTTTCACGCAAAAGTTGGCATTTATAAAAACTGAATTTGACTTGAGAATGCGTTAATCTTCCCGCAAACGTTAGACCATATGTACACACAGTTTCTATTGCATTACAAGAAGGCAAAGGTAGCCTAGTAGTCTTGTGCAAATGGGGAACATATCATAACAAAAGACGTAGCTAAATATAACAAGATGTAATCATTTGCTCTTAGTGAGAAGAGCGAAAATCTATTTTCTTTGCGTTCTAAAATAAGATTATTTCATTTCCATAATCATTGCATAATAAATTCCTCATATTTTCTGGGTGTGATGGTTTCATACTCATGAAATAGCAAATAGGCCTACAAATTAGGATTGGACCCACTTCACGGTAGTGAATAGGCTAGATAAACTACCGGTATTTTGCTCTATGCGATCCACTGTTCACCTTTTCCATTAACGTTTGTAGGCTATGTCTCAATCAGTGGCGACCCTGCATGTTATTTTGAGATTAATTCAAGGTATGTATCAGTTTGTATCAAGGTATGTATCAAACATTGTATTTAAAAAAATAATCTGCATACAAACATGGTCTCTTGCTTTCTTGAGTAAGGTTGCTACAAAATGCAGGTGTTTCAGTGATCAATGCTTTCTGTGTTGGAGGGGCAACCAGAGAAAACTCAGAGTGTAGGCATTGATAATCTGCTCTAATTGCGCTATGATTGGCTCAGGGTTCTGTCACTCATGGCGACACTATATCACCACATAATCGACCATGAGAGCTTGACAGTTCAAGCCCCCTTGGACTGAATTTTTTGGATTTTAATACTTTAAATAATACTTTTAAGATCAATTGGATAAAACAATTCCTAAGAAGACCCACTTCTATCTGGAATTGTATTCCTCATCATGTCTTCTCTACTTTTGGTGGCCTTAACTTCATGTTGTTTTGCAATTATAATATCGAAAAAGTTCCAGTGAAACTTTCTGTTTTTCATCGGCAGGTTTTCTTGTCATGGTCCTTAATTTATAAACACAATTTTTCTCCACACAGATATTATATATGGAATAATCGGGATATATTGTATAAAAATACCTCTCTGTTTTTAGAATATTGGTTCCGAAATAATATCCTATTGGTGAGCCAACTGGTAAATGCAGAGGGTCTTTTACTCAGTTATAAAGAATTCTTATCACTTTACAAGGTCCCTGTAACACCTAAAGATTTTGCAATTGTTTTAGATGCCATTCCCTCAGGTGTTGCTATGTTATTCAGGAACATGTCAAGACCTGACCCTCAGAGCCTACCTTCTGTTGACCCTGTTGACTCATCAGTAGGAAAGATTTGTTTCTCTTTTGGTCCATTCAACAACAGAGCGATACGATCCTTGTTTCAGCAGGATGTTGTATCTATACCTTATGTCATGCCTTATTGGAATGGATTTATTGATAATATCTGTTGTAAAAAAGTTTGGATGTTGCCACACACATACCTACTTGTTAACAAAATTAAGGAAGTTTCCTTTAAAATTATTCATAAATAGTATCCTGCCAACCACAAGAAGTTTAAGGAAAACATCAACTCAAATTGCTCCTTTTGTAATGACCACCCAGAAACAGTTGTGCATCTTTTTTGGCATTGTATGCATGTAAGAAAACTGTGGCAAGACATCAGTAGGTTTATAATTGAACACATTTATGAAGATTTTACACTATTGTGGAGAGATGTACTGTTTGGATTCTTTACATACAATAGAAATAAGCGCAATCATTTTTACGTAATTAATTTCATTATTCTTTTGGCCAAATTTCATATACACAAATGTACATTTACAAACAGAAAACCACATTTTCGTACCCTACAAAAAGAAATTGAACTGTATTTTAAGACGGTTAAATGCTCTACTAACAAAAAAGCTGTTCGAATTGTAAGTATATGCATGTCCCTTAAGGCCCTTGTGTAATTGTAATGTGATATTGTACCCCCTAGCTCGATTGTCTATTGTTTGTAATATATGTATGCTTGTGTTCCCTCATGTGCTTTATGTATTGATTTGATATTAATAAAATAAAATTAAAATTATTATTTTTTTTTTAAAGTTCAAGCCCCCTTGGGTTCTGCTATAGATTTACATCAGACGTGCTCGTCCAAGAAGGCTCAAGGTCATTGGCCACAGATAAAATGACATTATATCTACTGTAGCTTTGATTGGACTGATCATGTCAACGTCATACTTTGAAAATCTTAGCATGCAAGCTAGCTAGCTAGACAAACAGTCATCATCATTAATTATGTTGACAATCTTTTGGCAAATCCTTTTCTATCCTTGTAATATGAAGAGAAATTATAGATAAAATGTTACGCTGCTCATTGGCCATTGGACATAAAAATTGCACATGTACAAAATCCTAAATTCAACAATGATTGGTATGGAAGGAATCAGTGGCTAACTGCAAGAGTTGCAAAGCAATCACTATTTTGCTTGCTCTTCGGTGGAGAGGGTGTGTGGTCCAAGTCTAAAAATGTAAAACATCTGTCTGAAAGGGTCTCTTTTCCAAGCTTGAAAGAATCATTCACACGCAACACCATGGGCCAGAAAGGGTTGAATACGTTGGCCACTCTATCAATCCAGCATGACTCCTGCCATATTCAAAACAACTCGGAACTTGGAAACTTCCAACGACTGACTTCAGTGAGTTCAAGACAACTTGGCACTCGGAGGAAAACATGCTCCGACTGGGAAAATACGTTTTGAGCGGTCATCCAACTCAGAATTTCAAGTTGGGAACTATGTCCTCTTTCTAAAGCTTTGACTTGAAGATTACTGACGTCAGGATCTTTTTTTTTCTCGTTCCCAGTTGTCTTGAAAGAACCATAAATCCAGAGAATGCCAGACTTTGATGACAAAGGTTGATGACAAAGTTTGCCCACAAGAAAGACCCCCGCGCCACCTTCCTGTTCATGTGAGCACAGCACAACAACGTTGAGTCCAACAATGTATTGTATGCTGCTATATGCCAGGATATGTATTGTGTAGCTAAGAAAGCAATACTACATGTATGTTGTGTAGTAAACTGTTAGGTAGTAGCCCATGTCTCACCGTAAGAATTTTGGTCCCTGGAATGTCATTGAATATTTCATTTTCTGCTTATACGCCCCCGTTATTTATCCAACAGTTCTGACTTGGTGTACAGGGACATGTACATGTCATTGTTTGTACATGTCATTGTTTGTACATCTCATAGGTTATATTGCTAAAATAGTTATATCTCATTGGTATCTTAATCATCATTTTAGGCAATGTTGGAATTATGTATTTCATTGTTTTGCTTCCCTTGTGTATTATTATTAGCTCATGCTTTTCTATACGAGGAGGGGATGCTACAGGCCTATAATGTTGTTGGGTCTGTAACCATGTTTGTCAGTGACTCTTCCCTTTCAGTTATTATTTTGTCAACAAAAAATTCAGCAATAGACATGTAATTTCAATTGATATTGCAAGGGTTGGTTTGTTTGCACAATGTGTGTCAGTATATTATCTATAAAAGTGGATCCTAGTGATCAAGGGTGCAATGCATTAACAGAAATGTCCGCAACCATTTGACAAACATCGCAGATTAGAAATGATGGGAATGAACAATTAATGTAGGCTACTACTGATAATAAATGTAATGGGCAATTGATACATTTACATTACATTTAAGTCATTTAGCAGACGCTCTTATCCAGAGCGACTTACAAATAGGATTGATAGACAAACAATGCATACAATTAAGTTATGAAATAATGAATACCCACGAAAATGACGGGAGAGAGCACATTCTGGAGAGAGACATGCCTTTTGCATCTGAGCCACAATCCCCGTATTCCTGGACCGTGTCATCCCCGCGGCTTCCTCAATGGATTAATCCACTGAGACAGGCACAAAAAATGTAACTATTTGCAACTGCTGGACTAAAGAAATCTCATGTTTTCAGTACAGACCCCTTTTGTCATATAGTATTCCATGTGAAAGTTGCACACTATACCCATCATCTTTTAATGAATCAAATACATAACTTGACATTTCTTCCATCCATTTTGGGAGGATAACCAACCTTCCAATTAATGGCAATACATTTCTTAGCTGCTATAAATCCTAGGTTACACAGTTTTTTCAGATAACAGTCTCCAGTATCAACATTTCCAAACAAACAAAAACAGGGAGAACAGAGAATCTGTAGACATGCTGAGATAAAATAACATACTCTTTGCCAGAATTCAGTCAGCCTTCACAAGATCATAACATGCAAATATGTTCCCTTTTGTGTTTTACACCTCCAGCAAAGGAATTACATTTCTGAGTGCATGATATTCAGTTTCACTGGCATAAAGTATGTTCTATGGATGGTCTTAAACTGCAGTAATTTATGTCTGAGATGACATGAACATGACTGGGCATTCAAACATATCTGTATCCATTCATCATCAATAGTGTCTCCCAGGTCTTCCTCACATTTTTGTTTGACATGTTTTGTGTCATCGGGAAAAGCCTCTATCAGCCTTTGATACAGACACATTTTATTTGTCACATACACATGGTTAGCAGATGTTAATGCGAGTGTAGCGAAATGCTTGTCAGACTGCTTTAAAATAGTTTCAATTTTTGAAGCATCTGGCTTGTCCAGTGTTTACTACACAGAGAGAATAAAGTGTTGCATCTGCAAAAGCTCACCTCAGTTCCATCACAGACTGGTCTTCCCTGGCTGCCTGACCCTGCTGAGACCTATCACCATCTGATCCTGCTCAGATGAGGCATGACAAAGAATTCCCTTGGTGTACATTTATACATTTTATTATCCAAGAATAGAATCAATGGTTAAAAAATGTAAATGACCATAATTGACAGATCCTAGACTGTAGCCTACCCATCAACTCAAGACGGAACTTTGTATCCATTCACTGATTGTTATAATATACTGCAAGATTCACCTGAGCTGCGTAGACTGGTCTTCCCTGGCTGTCTGACCCTGCTGGGACATCTGTCACCATCTGATCCTGCTAAGACATGATGAGCATAGTGTTGTGTAATGACTGTGCACCATGACAGTGAGGCCTGTTGAGCTTCTTAAACTGTGTCAGTGTGAAAATTAGGAAATTAGCCAATCAATAACATTACATTGCTATACTGACTCTAATAAAAATTCACATTGCGCTGTCAAAGAACGTCAGAATATCGGTCTTCAATCGCTTAGCCACTGGTTTCATCGTTTGATTCAGGTCTAGTGTGATTGAGGCAAAAGTAAAAGCTAAAATTAGTGAGCTAGCTAGCTAATGTTAGCCAACTTTTGGCAAGCTCTAATGGTACAACAACTGACTAGCCAAGTTAAATTACTTCTGTTGAAACTGAGAAACAACACACACAGAAACAGCAGCTCCAGACAGCAGCACCGTCCGTGCCTTTCAGAAGCTTTGCCTTCACACAGCCTGTTCACACGCTCTGTGGTGTCCATGTGGTCCTAAATTCATCCAGCTGAAACCACCAAACGGCATACTTCACCATTCTGAGGTGTCCGCATGGTCCTGAAGCACACCCCTGCCGCTTTTAGCATCACAGTGCAATGATAAAAATGCAGTTTTATAATATGGGAATGGCCCCTTGTAGTGGGCTAGTGATTGTATTTTCCTTCCTTTTTAAACCACATTGGCTTAATAAAATACTTAAAATGGTAGGCTAACTGTGTCTCTTTCTCTCTCTCCCTCTCTCTGTGTGTGCTGACTTAAGAAGAGCAAAGTTAATGCCTCTGAACTAAGATCGATCTGAATTTCTGTCAGTGTCCATTTTGAAAGTGCTGAACAAAGGCCTCCCTCGTTGCAGTTCGTTTGCTTGCACTTTCTTATACATAGGGGTAAGTGTTAATGATGTAAGAGCAAACCTTATGAATTTACTGAATATACAGTAAATGTAACAATGTTTGTGTATGGTTCAAAAGTCAAAACTCATGTCTGCGTTCGTTATTATTGAAGGAGAATGTGGTTCTTATCGAGTTACAGAAATCCACAAAGAGTCACTAGAAACCATATTTTCTTTAAACCTCTACAGGATTGGTCCCCCCGTGGGACGGTTGAGCTAACGTAGGCTAATGTGATTAGCAAGAGGTTGTAAGTAACAAGAACATTCCCAGGACATAGGCATATCTGCTATTGGCAGAAAGCTTAAATCCTTGTTATCTAACTGCACGGTCCAATTTACAGTAGTTATTACAGTGAAATAATACCATGCTATTGTTTGAAGAGAGTGCACAGTTATGAATTTGAACATGTATTAATAAACCAATTAGGCACATTTGGGCAATCTTGATAACACTTTGAACATAAATGCAATGTTTCATTGAATCAGTCTAAAACTTTGCACATACACTGCTGCCATCTAGTGGCCAAAATCTAAATTGCGCCTAACCTGGTATTATACATTTTGGCCTTTCTCTTGCATTTCAAAGATGAAAAAAATAAATGTGCATGTTTTTTTCTTTGTATTATCTTTTACCAGATCTAATGTGTTATATTCTCCCACATTAATTTCACATTTCCACAAACTTCAAAGTGTTTCCTTTCAAATGTTATCAAGAATATGCATATCCTTGCTTCTGTTCCTGAGCTACAGGCAGTTAGATTTGGGTATGTTATTTTAGGCGAAAATGGAAAAAAAGGGCTCGATCCTCTGGTTTTTAAAAAGGCAGTAAATGAGGCTGAATTAACCGTTTCGCTGCCAGACGTGGCTCTGCTAATAGCCAGGTGTAGCTGTGGTAAGGATTCGTTCAGTGGTGCTGAAAAGAAAGCCCTGCTGTTGGGACAGCTTTATGTAGGCCCTAACAGTTTGTAGGCACCGTTTGTCACTGATATCGTGCAATTGTTGTATTGTTTCGTGTTGTGTAATGTAGTGGCTTTGCTGGCATGCATCTAAAAAAAAATAGTTGAGTTTGCCCCACCAAGATTTACATTCTAAAATCGCCAATTGGTCTGAACACTGTAATATCGCGTTTCTCGAGTAGCCTAGACAATATTTATAAATATAATACAGACATCATAACCATTGCACCTTTTCTGGCCATGATGAGTTCATATTTCCAAAGTAACCATACAGCGTTTTTGCTCTACACATCCGAAAGGGAACGTAGTTTATGACATACAGTAGATTTAACAGAGTAGACAATGTTTCAGAATTCACTGCCATATTTAGGTTCGGGAGAAGGTCGGCTAAATGCAAACCATTATTGAATTCTAAAGATCTGTTTACAGGTCCACAACGATTTGCAATTGTTTTTGTGTTTCAGAAATGGTCAGATACAGCAAATATCACTGCAAAAAAAAAACATTCTGCCATTGATGTTTCCTTTGGTATAATGTATTGGCCTAATTCCAATACTTCCAAAGTATAGGCTACAGAAAATAAGAGTGTTATTGTCACCAAAATAGCTGAATGATGGGTGTTATTCAGGCGGAGTTATAATGCCCGCTCGCCCAATCAGTTTTACGACAGGTCTTATTTACAACTGGAAACATGCATATGTACGCTATGCGCCAAGTTGATGAATCTCAATATTTTTGTCGGTGCTCAGTCTTTACAGAAAAAACTCACACAGATAGGCCTATTTTGTGTAAAACTCCAGCAACAGTTATAGATGAGGCCCCTGGCTATCTGCCTTCCCCATTGGGGGGTGGCTCCAGAGGTGTGTTTTATCTGACCAGGTGACCAACCGTGAGTCGTGAGGTGCTCAAATTTAAGTACTAAACAAAAAGAAGTGTTCTCTTTCTGTTCAACACTTAAAAAAGACTTTGCACTAGCACTTTTTGTTTTCTTTTGAGTATGTAATTCAATTACACTGAACAAACATTTTAACGCAACCTGCAACAATATCAAAGATTTTACTGAGGTAGAGTGTCATGTATTGTCATATTATGTCTTGTTCCTGTTCTTTCTCTTCACTCCGTCTCCCTCTGCTGGTCGTATTAGGTTACCTTCTCTTCCTCTCCTTCCCCCAGCTGTTCCTCATTTTCTCTAACTACCTCGTTCACCCTTTTCCCACCTGTTCCCTTTTTCCCTTTGATTAGGTCTCTATTTCTCTCTCTGTTCCTGCTTCTGTCTTTGTCAGATTCTCGTTTGAGTTTCTCATGCCAGAACCAAACTATCGTCTCGTTTGCTTCACCCTTGTCCCGTCCTGTCGGAATCTGCCTGTTCATCTGATGCTACGTGTGATCAGGTACCTCTGTCCTCTACAACCCGCGCCTACCCAGAGAGACCAGCAGTCTGTCGCCGCTAACCCTGCTATTCTCCTCTGCTGCTAAGAAGGGGACTCTTCTGTAGATATCAGAAGGACTTTATGATTCATTTGTCGCCCTCTCTGCGGGTTGTCTATTTTGCCATTATATACATCTGAAGAGGATCTATGTCTTCCCTGTGTTTTGACATTAAAGGACTCTGTTTTTGTTAAACCGCTTTTGGGTCCTCACTCACCTGCATAACATAGAGTTCATATGTGACCGACCGCCTTGATTTGGTCTTAAGTAGCAACATTTGAAATGGTGATTTTTACATTGGATAAAAGCAGACACCCAGAACTACAAAATGCCAAATCACACACTGGATTTGAGGAACAATGGGAAAGTAATTAAAAGTTGATCAACTTGCAACCTCAATTTTGAGAAAATTGCCTTTGAATGTTTTGATACCGACTGGAGAACTCACACCCTCTTAAGCTTTAGCCCCACCCATCTCTTCTTGTTTTGATCCAAGTGTTCTGTCCTAACAACAACAATCAAGCACCCAAGCTAACTGGCTAATGTTGGCTAGCTTGCTAGCTAATTCCAGAAACAAATGCGAGAACAGCTCACTGACCATTTTAACTCGCCCTAGCAGAGCTGGTTAGGCTGTTTTTATGTTATCAAGCGCATTGGTGACTGCAACTGTGCCGCTGTCACGCCCTGACCTTAGAGATCCTTATTATTCTCTATGTTTGGTTAGGTCACGGTGTGACTCGGGTGGGAAATTCTATGTCTTCTGTTTTTGTTTTTTTGGCTGAGTGTGGTTCCCAATCAGAGGCAGCTGTCTATCGTTGTCTCTGATTGGAGATCATACTTAGGCAGCCCTTTTTCCCACCATTAGGTTGTGGGATCTTGTTCTCTGTTTAGTGTCTTAGCCTGACAGAACTGTGCACTTTCGTTTTCGCTTTTGTTATTTTGTTTGAGTGTTTAAAAAAAAATAAAAGTATCATGAACACTATCCACACTGCGCTTTGGTCTACGCTTCCTACCACCAACGAGAGCTGTTAAAGCCGCTGGAAACAATTTACACTTTTTTTTGCCAACGTTTACTGACACCGGCCATATTCAACGGGTGTTGAACGTTCGTAAATTCTTCATTTATTCTGCTCTCTGGCACACACAGATGAGAGTGCTCTGAATTCGGAGTAGATAGCCAGAGCGAATTTACCAGCTACGTCTATCAACAGTTGTCGTAGTGATATTCTATTGAAATGGATAATTGCGCAGTGGAGTCTTTTGTTAAGTCATGTGGCTAGCTAGCTAAACAATGAACCATAATCTCAACTCATGACATAATCTTAATGGTTGTACAGTCGTCTCAAATAAAACTGTGAAGGACCTCGGCGTTACTCTGGACCCTGATCTCTCTTTTGAAGAACATATCAAGACCATTGCAGAAAAATTAATCCATGCTTTTGTTACTTCTAGGTTAGACTACTGCAATGCTCTTCTTTCCGGCTACCCGGATAAAGCACTAAATAAACTTCAGTTGGTGCTATATACGGCTGCTAGAATCCTGACTAGAACCAAAAAATTTGATCATATTACTCCAGTGCTAGCCTCTCTACACTGGTTTCCTGTCAAGCAAGGGCTGATTTCAAGGTTTTACTGCTAACCTACAAAGCATTACATGGGCTTGCTCCTACCTATCTCTCTGATTTGGTCCTGTCGTACATAACTACACGTACGCTACGGTCACAAGACGCAGGCCTCCTAATTGTCCCTAGAATTTCTAAGCAAACAGCTGGAGGCAGGGCTTTCTCCTATAGAGCTCCATTTTTATGGAACGGTCTGCCTACCCATGTCAGAGACGCAAACTCGGTCTAAACCTTTAAGTCTTTACTGAAGACTTATCTCTTCAGTGGGTCATATGATTGAGTGTAGTCTGGCCCAGGAGTGGGAAGGTGAACGGAAAGGCTCTGGAGCAACGAACCGCCCTTGCTGTCTCTGCCTGGCCGGTTCCCCTCTTTCCACTGGGATTCTCTGCCTCTAACCCTATTACAGGGGCTGAGTCACTGGCTTACTGGGGCTCTCTCATGCCGTCCCTGGAAGGGGTGCGTCACCTGAGTGGGTTGATTCACTGATGTGGTCATCCTGTATGGGTTGGCGTCCCCCCTTGGGTTGTGCCATGGCCAAGATCTTTGTGGGCTATACTCAGCCTTGTCTCAGGATGGTAAGTTGGTTGTTGAAGATATCCCTCTACTAGTGTGGGGGCTGTGCTTTGGCAAAGTGGGTGGGGTTATATCCTTCCTGTTTGGCCCTGTCCGGGGGTGTCCTCGGATGGGGCCACAGTGTCTCCTGACCCCTCCTGTCTCAGCCTCCAGTATTTATGCTGCAGTAGTTTATGTGTCGGGGGGCTAGGGTCAGTTTGTTATATCTGGAGTACTTCTCCTGTCCTATTCGGTGTCCTGTGTGAATCTAAGTGTGCGTTCTCTAATTCTCTCCTTCTCTCTTTCTTTCTCTCTCTCGGAGGACCTGAGCCCTAGGACCATGCCCCAGGACTACCTGACATGATGACTCCTTGCTGTCCCCAGTCCACCTGGCTGTGCTGCTGCTCCAGTTTCAACTGTTCTGCCTTATTATTATTCGACCATGCTGGTCATTTATGAACATTTGAACATCTTGGCCATGTTCTGTTATAATCTCCACCCGGCACAGCCAGAAGAGGCCTGGCCACCCCACATAGCCTGGTTCCTCTCTAGGTTTCTTCCTAGGTTTTGGCCTTTCTAGGGAGTTTTTCCTAGCCACCGTGCTTCTACACCTGCATTGCTTGCTGTTTGGGGTTTTAGGCTGGGTTTCTGTACAGCACTTTGAGATATCAGCTGATGTACGAAGGGCTATATAAATACATTTGATTTGATTTGATTTGACTACCCTGCATGAATCTGCAGATAGCTAACCAACCAGGTTCAATGTTAGCTAGATAACATTAGGCTATAACTAGCAAAGCAAATGGCTCTGAGATACGAATATTAAGATCATACACGTAATGTTAGCTAGCGAGCCAGACAGCTAATGGCAACTAGCTAGCTAACAGTACACTAACTTGAAATGAAAATGACTTTCTGTCAAAATTAGAAATGTGTTATATCTGAAAATGTAGCTAGCTAGACTATCTTACCTGTATACATCATGGATGGATGGTTCTCCCTGTCACGGATGCCTTGGTTGCCCTTAGTTTGAAGATGTAATCCGGAGACAGGTGTTTTCTACATCTCCTTAGCTATCATACTCTTATTCCACTCGGTCCTCCAGAAAGTGGAGAGCAACACTTATGCAGTTCTACTACCTGATACATTTAAAAAAAAAGTTGCGTTAGACAGGATTTACATACAAACACTGACTCATTGCTCGGCATGTCCAGCCCACTCATTATCTCAGCCAATCATGGCTAGCTGGAAGGTTGCATTATTTTTCTGTGGCTAAACCAACGAGGCTCGTAATTTAACAATGTTATTCATATTTACAGATGGCATACAGGTCTGTTATTAAGGCACATGAAACTTCACGTTCCAGAAGGCATTTTTCCCCAAAAACGAAATTTGATTTAAAAAAAAAGAAAGTTCAAATGGCTATCCTGTGATGCAGTGACCCGCGACATACGCTTAGTTTCCTGAAACGAGTCACATATACGGAAATCAGTCAACTGAAATAAATCCATTAGACCCCAATCTATGGATTTCATATGAGTGGGAACAGACATGAGTCTGTTGGTCACAGATATCGTAAAAAAAAGGTAGGGGTGTGGTTCAGAAAATAAGGAGACAAAGAAGATCAAGATGCATGATTTAAGGTAACATTAAACAATTCCATAGGAAAGCAAATAACTTTACAGGGATTGGGTTGGCCAGATTGAAGTACTCGGCCAACCCACCTTGGTTCACTTTAACTCCTGATGAGTACCAGTGTTATAGATACAAGAATGGCACCGAGAACTTAGATGATTTTAATGGCTGACGGGTAATCATTAATGTGACTGACTTAGGATTGGAAGTAACCCCACAGCACCTATAACTGATGTAGGGTGGGCTCGTACCAGCAAATGACGCATACGAGAGAAACTACCAAAAAGGGTGGTTAGGAACTTGCACCCCGAGGTTATTGGTCCAACCAGTTTAAGTTAGTCATCAGAGGCCAGTTATAGGAGGCTAAAATAGGCACAGGAGGAGTTTTGACCAGGATTTGTCTAGATGGATGCTATTGGTATCCCCAGGGAATTTCCAGATGAATACAAAGCTAGGAATTAAATTAGGTGAAGGCTTTACCACTATGTTCTTTTGGTGGTTGACAATAAATAAAAATGGGGATTGGATTAATTACATCTATTATAATTAACAAAGATCCATGAATGAAACCGGGGATACGGTAAAGGGGTTCTCTGACCAATTATCCGCCACCTCCC
The DNA here is from genome assembly GCF_034236695.1 of Oncorhynchus nerka. NCBI lineage: Eukaryota > Metazoa > Chordata > Actinopteri > Salmoniformes > Salmonidae > Oncorhynchus > Oncorhynchus nerka. Next base: position 55,001,563 of record NC_088399.1, on the reverse strand, counting down.
TCATGACCTGGTAAAATAGACTGACTCTCGATATGTTATTGGCAGAAAAGGGCGAGGTATATAGAATGATTGGGGTTCATTGCTGTACGTTTATTTTTTAATAACACAGCTCCAGACGGATCAATGACCAAGGCCCTGACCGGTTTGACCACATTAGCTCATGAGTTAGCAGAGAACTCTGGGGTGGATACTTCCCTGACAGGGTGGTTCGATAGCATGTTTGGGAAATGGAAAAGTATTGTAAGTACTGTATTGTGGGCTGCTTTCACCTGTATGAGCGTGTTGGTGTTGTGTGGATGCTGTTTGGTCCCAAGTGTGAGAGGTTTGATCACCAGAACTCCAGAGCGATCGATGACGCTACAGATGGTGAGATATGGACCGATTCCGAGCTCCGACCAGTGGGATGACGAATACAGGCCTCCAGGCCTAGGAGATGGCTCTGTTACTTTTAACCACGAGGAGCTAATGTTAGATGAGACTATGTTCAATGTTTAGACAGACTGTTCCTCTAACCTCACTGCGCACAGAACCCGTTAGCGGGATTAAATTCGACAACATACGGTGATCGCTACATAAATAGTCATATTAAACATTCATGAAAATACAAGTGTCTCACATGGTTCGAAAGCCTAGAATCTTGCTAATCCAACTGCGCTGTCAGATTTAAAAAATATATTTATTGCAAAAGAATACACTGCGATTATCTGAGCACAGAATTTCTTGTCATTCAATTTTCAACGTAACATCCAACGTAAAATAGACAGACTTTCCCTGACTTTATCCAGTCATGTTTGGTTTCCTTGCAATCAAAAGTTTGTAACACACCCAAACTTGATGGGTCATTTTGTGGGACGTATTGACCAGGAAAAAATTATTGGAAGACAACAAGTGACGAGCCCATTGTGCACCAATTATATGACCCCTGTCTCGTTGATTGACTGAATAAGAATCATAAAACACGGGACGAGATGTTAAAAACTGTCCATTGTGCCAATAGATGGAATGCACTCACATGAGATTTGCCGTGATGTTGACAGAGTGGCATGGGAGGTTTATTTCTTAGACTGGGGTAAGATGTCAATTTTGGGACACATCCTCAGTAGTGTGCCTTCGAATCAGTGGGTGTTTCGGCCTTTAATCACTAAACACCCTCATCAAAGGTGGCCAGCTAAAGGGTAATCAAGCCTTAGCTGGTGTCCCATGCCCAATTAAGATGTCCCACGGGACTATGCAAGGCAGGGGCGTCCTCTTCCCTGAGCCAGCCATACAGCTGACCGCATACCTCATATGCCCTCCTCAAGTTGGAGGGATCTGAATTGGGTTCTCAGGTGGGGGTGGGGGTCATGAAGTTATAGCCCAGCAAGGGTCCTTCCGTTTGATCCAGATCCACTGGCTGCCTCTTTCAGCTGCTTGAGAAACTGCTCTGACGGTCTGCCGCAGAGCCTGTCCATGGATTCCAAGTTCTTTCAGCAACCTGATGATGGAAGAAGCCACGAATCCTCTGCATCCCACTTCAACTGGCCAGACCTTTGCATTCCAGCCACGCTGAGTTGCGTCTGCTGCCAACTCTGTGTAACGAAGTTTCTTACGCTCGTAGGCCTCTTCAACCGAGTTTTCCCACGGGACTGTGAACTCTATGATGTACACAGCCTTTCGTGAAGGGGACCAGAGTACCATGTCTGGCCTAAGGTTGGTAGAAGCAATCTCTGGTGGAAAAATGAGTTGCTGGCCAATATCGACAAGCATCTTCCAGTCCCGGGCCATGGCTAGGTGTCCAGTTTCTGGCTTTGTAGGAGGATACTTGGGCCTTTTCTGTCCCTCCCGGATGAATGTTGTTGTTTTGACGGGATTGCTTGTTTTTGGAGGTAATGAATTGGTTGCACTCCTCTTGGTCTCAAGTGCTGCAGCCAGGCTCTTGAGGACCTGATTGTGCCTCCAGGTGTAGCGGCCTTGTGAGAGGCTGGTCTTGCAACCTGTCATTATATGCCTGAGAGTCGCTGGAGCTGGGCAGAGGGGGCAGGTCGAGTCCTCGCCATACCATTGATGTAGATTTTTTGGTGATGGAAGCACATCATAAACAGCTCTTATGATGAAGCTGATGTTGCTTGCCTCCATTTGCCAAAGCTCACTCCAGTTGATCTTTCTCCTCTCCAGGCCTTCCCACCGCGTCCATTGCCCTTGTTTAGCAAGAGAGACAGCCTTTGCACTTCTTGCAGTCTCCTCCTGTCTGCGCACCTCCTCGACCACCAGCTTCCTGCGTTCAGATGTTGTTGCCTTATGGAACGTTGGTTTGCTTGCTGCCAGGCCAAAGCCTCCTCTTCCATGCTGGATATTCCCCACAATGTCTTGGTGTCTCAGGGCTGATGTTGCTTGCTGCACAGCCTTGGATGATGTCCATTTCCGTCCAGTTTGTAGGAGAGGTGCAGCCTTGCTAATGGTCTGGTCTTTGGAGTCCTTCAATGTCATCTGAAGTCTTACTTTAGAGCACTTGTACTCCTCCGTTAGACTTGTAAGAGGTAGTTCAAGGACCCCTTTGCCATACAGGCCGATGTTACTCAGGCATCGTGGGACACCCAGCCATTTCTTCACGTATGAGGTAATGGTTCGCTCCATCTTCTCCACTGTTGTTATTGGGACCTCATAGACGGTGAGTGGCCACATTACCCGGGGAGAAGTCCAAACTGTAGGCACCAAAGCTTGAGCCTCCCAGGCAGTAGGGTCTTGTTGATGTTCTCAAGACCGTCGGCGATGTCCTGCCTTACTTGCTGCACTTGATCTTTATCCCGGAGGCTTTCGTTGTACCATCTACCCAGGCTCTTGATGGGTTGCTCAGACACCGTTGGTATCGGGTCATCTCCAATGCAGAACCTCACATCTTTAAGCTGTCCCTTGACTATGGAGATGCTTCGAGATTTGCTTGGCTTGATTTTCATCCGGGCCCACTTGATGTTATCCTGCAGTTTTGCAAGTAGCCGCCTGGTGCATGCTGCCGTGGTGGTCAGTATAGTCATGTCATCCATGTATGCTCGGATAGGTGGGAGACGGAGCCCTTCCTTAGTTCTCTCACCGCCGACCACCCATCTCGATGCCCTGATGATGACTTCCATGGCCATAGTGAATGCCAGAGGAGAAATTGTACAGCCTGCCATTATGCCTACTTCCAAGCGCTGCCATGTTGTTGTGAAGTCAGGTTTTGTGAAACACAATTGCAGGTCTTGGAAATAGGCCTTTACCAGTGTAGTGATGGGTTCTGGTACGTGGAAAATGTTGAAGGATTCCCAGAGGAGTTCATGGGGAACTGAGCCAAAGGCATTGGCCAGGTCGAGGAAGATGACATAGAGGTCTCTCTTGTCCTTCTTAGCGGTTTGGATCTGGTGCCAAATCATACTAGTATGTTCCAGGCAACCAGAGAAACCAGGAATGCCTGCTTTCTGTACAGATGTATCAATGTACTTGTTCCTTTCCAGATAAGTGGACAGCCTCTGTGCTATTATACTGAAAAAGATCTTCCCTTCGACGTTGAGAAGGGAGATTGGTCGGAATTGACTGATGTCTGTCGCATCCTTCTCTTTCGGGATTAGCACACCACCAGCCCTTCGCCATGCCTTTGGTATTATTTCCTTCTGCCACACTATCCTCATGAGCCTCCAAAGAAAGCGTAGGACATCCGGGGCGTTCTTGTAGAGCTTGTATGGTACTCCATTAGGACCAGGAGCAGAGGCCGCTCTTGCTCTTCGGACAACGTTCTCTACTTCCCTCCATTTTGGAGGGTCAGTGTCCAGATTGAATTCTGGTGGTTGAATAGGTGGGATGTCATGTGGGATGACTATCTGCTCATGCCTTTTCATGTCCTGGTGGACCTTTTCCAGATGTTCTTCCAGTTCAGGCTTTGGAGTTTTTAGGATTCCGCACTTTTCCTTTGCGAAGAGATCTTTGACAAACTTAAAGGGGTTTTTATAGAACCGTGTTCTTGAGTGTACCTTCTTCCTACGAAGTTTCCTTAAGTTTTCCGCTCTTCGCAAGGTTGCCAGCCGACATTTAATGTCTGCTTGGAGTAGCATGAGACCTTCTCTCTCTGCATCAGAGGCCTTCTTCCACTGCTTCCTCAGCTGCCTTCTCTCTCTGACAAGTATCTCGATCTCCTGCTGTCTCCTAGATTTGGCTGGCAGGGTGGTATCTTGCCACTTCTCCTTTCGTTTACTCCAAAGCGCTCTTCTCCGTAGTGGTAGATAATGTCTCCCATCCTTTCAAGCTTTTTCTCTGCTGTTCCTACCTGTTGTTCCAAGATTTTTGTCAGGTCGTTGTTGATTGTTTCCCACTCTCTCTTTTCAACAGCTTTGGGCCACTTCACACTTGGTCTGTGCCCTTTGATCTTTTCCTCTTTTAGAGGTCTCTGTGGTTGGGTGAGTTCATCCACCGGCATTTCTGTGCTTGTGTTATCCTCCTCAGTTACAGGGTGCTGATGCTCTGCGAACTTTGGTTTGCGTCCCGTCGCTGTGCTTCATTCGACTGATTTGACTGGCTGCTTCGTAAGAAGTACTGGTCAATGCGAGGTCCCTGTCTCTGCACTCCCAAGCACCTTTTCCTCCCTTGATGGATCCTTAACCCCCTTGCCGATGTTACTCTCTCCCAACCACAGCTGCACACCTGAAGTGTGTGTCCTGCTGCTGTTATGGTTGTCTCATGTGCTGTGTTCCTACTCGTAGTCGTTTCCGTTCCTGGGTCCGTAACCGTGTGATCAGTCGTTGAGCCATCTTGCGCCCCAGCTCTCGCAGGCTCTAGGGGTATGTTCCTTTGTTGACTTTCAGTAGCACTTAGCGGGTGTCTCCAACATACTGAAACAGCGTCGGAGACTGCCAACATGGGTAGCTAGCCCATGACAGCCCCAGTGGGGTCTATTCCCTCCGGTCAGCTGTCTCTCCAAGCTGTCACACAGACTTTCCTATGTTGTCAGCTGTCCTTTCACAGCAGTCACTGGACTGGTCCAGATGATCAGAATCATAAAACACGGGACGAGATGTTAAAAACTGTCCATTGTGCCAATAGATGGAATGCACTCACATGAGATTTGCCGTGATGTTGACAGAGTGGCATGGGAGGTTTATTTCTTAGACTGGGGTAAGATGTCAATTTGTATTTTAGCCAAATGACCACTGATCGTCTTGAAATCTAGCTGGGTAGATAGCCAATGAGCAGAGGTAAACGGCAATATCCCATGGTTCTTTGTTGTAAGACAAACCTTTCCATTGAACGCTGGCGTAAGGACCGTTCTTTCGCTATTGCCAATTCAACCGTGAAGGAGCGACGCTTATTATGCACAGCAGTATTTCGGTGACTTGCATCTTCAGCTGTTTATTTATCCAACATCATGGCGAATAAGTCAAGGAAAGCTAATTCTAAGACTAGATATACGAATGTAGAAACAATTTTAGAGCAAATTGATCGTGAAAGTGAGACAGGTCTGATTTTTGAAGACTCCATTAGCTCCCATTGCTTTGATTCTGAAACTGAAGCATATTTTTTGAACGGAGAGGACATTGTTTTGGACTGGTAAGTTGCTCTCATGCTAATGCCGTTGTTTGAAATTAATATAAAATATTATTTGTGATTTGTTTTACATTTTATTTGTAATATATAAAGATGTAATGAAATGGGTAAAGTACACATTAGCTAGTCATTGTGAGCGAGGGTCTGTTTGTTTGTATGAGAACGACCATAGCCTATGTCTGTGTGTGTATATACATATATATAGACATATATACACTGCTCAAAAAAATAAAGGGAACACTTAAACAACACAATGTAACTCCAAGTCAATCACACTTCTGTGAAATCAAACTGTCCACTTAGGAAGCAACACTGATTGACAATAAATGTCACATGCTGTTGTGCAAATGGAATAGACAACAGGTGGAAATTATAGGCAATTAGCAAGACACCCCCAATAAAGGAGTGGTTCTGTATGTGGGGACCACAGACCACTTCTCAGTTCCTATGCTTCCTGGCTGATGTTTTGGTCACTTTTGAATGCTGGCGGTGCTTTCACTCTAGTGGTAGCATGAGACGGAGTCTACAACCCATACAAGTGGCTCAGGTAGTGCAGCTCATCCAGGATGGCATATCAATGCGAGCTGTGGCAAGAAGGTTTGCTGTGTCTATCAGCGTAGTGTCCAGAGCATGGAGGCGCTACCAGGAGACAGGCCAGTACATCAGGAGACGTGCAGGAGGCCGTAGGAGGGCAACAACCCAGCAGCAGGACCGCTACCTCTGCCTTTGTGCAAAGAGGAGCAGGAGGAGCACTGCCAGAGCCCTGCAAAATGACCTCCAGCAGGCCACAAATGTGCATGTGTCTGTTCACCCCACGCCCACATGAAATAGCCTATTTGAGGCAGGCCCACAACAATGGCCAAAGTCAAATGGAACAGCACTTTATGTTCCCTGTACTCTCTATATACAGTGGGGCAAAAAAGTATTTAGTCAGCCAACAATTGTGCAAGTTCTCCCACTTAAAAATATGAGAGAGGCCTGTAATTTTCATCATAGGTACACTTCAACTATGACAGACAAAATGAGAAAAAAAATCCAGAAAATCACATTGTAGGATTTTTTATGAACTTATTTGCCAAAGTAACAAAGCCTACCATCAGTAACACACTACGCCGCCAGGGACTCAAACCCTGCAGTGCCAGACGTGTCCCCCTGCTTAAGTCAGTACATGTCCAGGCCCGTCTGAAGTTCGCTAGAGAGCATTTGGATGATCCAGAAGAAGATTGGGAGAATGTCATATGGTCAGATGAAACCAAAATATAACTTTTTGGTAAAAACTCAACTCGTCGTGTTTGGAGGACAAAGAATGCTGAGTTGCATCCAAAGAACACCATACCTACTGTGAAGCATGGGGGTGGAAACATCATGCTTTGGGGCTGTTTTTCTGCAAATTGACCAGGACGACTGATTAGTGTAAAGGAAAGAATGAATGGGGCCATGTATCGTGAGATTTTGAGTGAAAACCTCCTTCCATCAGCAAGGGCATTGAAGATGAAATGTGGCTGGGTCTTTCAGCATGACAATGATCCCAAACACACTGCCCGGGCAACGAAGGAGTGGCTTCGTAAGAAGCATTTCAAGGTCCTGGAGTGGCCTAGCCAGTCTCCAGATCTCAACCCCATAGAAAATCTTTGGAGGGAGTTGACAGTCCGTGTTGCCCAGCAACACCCCCAAAACATCACTGCTCTAGAGGAGATCTGCATGGAGGAATGGGCCAAAATACCAGCAACAGTGTGTGAAAACCTTGTGAAGACTTACAGAAAACATTTGACCTCTGTCATTGCCAACAAAGGGTATATAACAAAGTATTGAGATAAACTTTTGTTTTTGACCAAATACTTATTTTCCACCATAATTTGCAAATAAATTCATTAAAAATCCTACAATGTGATTTTAGTTGAAGTGTACCTATGATGAAAATTACAGGCCTCTCTCATCTTTTTAAGTGGGAGAACTTGCACAATTGGTGGATGACTAAATAATTTTTGCCCCACTGTATATCACGATTGTGATGCACGATTGCCATGGCAATTTGTAATGTCTCGTCAGTATTCATCCTTGACTTACTCCACAGTTTGTTGTGTTACAGCCTGAATTGATTAAATATATTTTTTCAGCACCCATTAACACACAATACCCCATAATGACAAAGTGAAAAATATTTTTAGAAATGTTTGCAAATGTATTGAAAATGAAATACATATCTAATTTACATACTGTAAGTGTTCACACCCCTGAGTCAATACTCAGAAGCCAAAGAAGCACCTTTGGCAGCGATTACAGCTGTGAGTCTTTCTTGGTAACATTATGCATTATTTGACCATTATTCTTTTCTAAATTCTTCAAGCTCTGTTAAAGTTGTTTCCATTTTCAGGTCCTGCCATAGTTTTTGAAATACTTCCGGCGCCGACAGAGATGGCCTCCTCGCTTCGCATTCCTAGGAAACTAGGCAGTATTTAGTTTTTTTACATGTTATTTCTTACATTGGTACCGCAGGTATCTTAGGTTTTATTACATACAGTCGGGAGGAACTGCTGGATAGAAGAGCAACGTCAACTCATCATCATTACGACCAGGAATACGAATTTCCCGAAGCGGATCCTGTGTTTTGCCCACCACCCAAGACAATGGATCGGATCCCAGCTGGCGAACCAAAACAATGATGCAGTAAAAGAGGCAGACTAAGCGGTCTTCTGGTCAGGCTCTGGAGATGGGCACATCGCGCACCGCTCCCGAGCATACTACTCGCCAATGTCCAGTCTCTTGACAACAAGGTAGATGAAATCCAAGCAATGGTTGCCTTCCAGAGAGACAGGGCGGGGGGGATATGCCTTATGATTAACGACACGTGGTGTGATCATAACAACATACAGGAACTCAAGTCCTTCTGTTCACCTGACTTAGAATTCCTCACAATCAAATGTCAACCGTATTATCTACCAAGAGAATTCTCTTCGATTATAATCACAGCTGCATATATTCCCCCGCAAGCAGACACATCGATGGCCCCGAACAAACTTTATTTGACTCTATGTAAACTGGAAACCACATATCCTGAGGATGCATTCATTGTAGCTGGGGATTTTAACTTCTTGATGCACCCATCCCGTTAGTGGGATCATTTTCATCAACCACCGCTGAATTGCAGAGTCTCAAATTCAAATTAAATCACTAAAAATATTTAATTTTCATGAAGTCACAAGTGCAATATAGCAAAACACAGCTTAGCTTGTTGTTAATCCACCTGGCATGTCAGATTTCAATAAAGCTTGTCGGCGAAAGCATACCAAGCGTTTATGTAAGGACATCTCTCTCAGTAGGCAAAATATTACAAACAGCTAGCAGCCAAGTAGATTGGTCACGAAAGTCAGAAAAGCAATAAATTAAATCACAGTTATGACAGTTTTAGTTAAAAGCACATTTTTTATTTAAGCACCCTGTCTTATCTCTGCACTACCAATCTATCAGTCGATGGCACAATCAATGACGTGGCACGCAACCATTGGATGAAGCACGCAACGTCTGAGCAGGGGAGCGCAACCTATGTTGTCACGATACCAGAATTTTGACTTCGATACCAGGTTTAGTATCACGATACTTGATATCAAAACAATACCGCGGTAAAACAGAAAGAAATCAAATCAAATTGTATTTGTTACATGCGCTGAATACAACAGGTGTAGACCTTACAGTGAAGTGCTTACTTACAAGCCCTTAAACAACAATGCAGTTTTAGAAAATACCTCAAAAAAGTAAGAGATAAAAATAACAAATAATAAAAGAGCAGCAGTAAAATAACAATAGCTGGGCTATATACAGGGGATCCCAGTACAGAGTCAATGTGCGGAGGCACCGGTGTCGAGGTAATTGAGGTAATATGTGACTATGCATAGATAATAACAGAGAGTAGCAGCAGCGTAGAAGAGGGCAATGCAAATAGTCTGGGTAGCCATTTGATTAGATGTTCAGGACTCTTATGGAGTAGGGGTAGAAGATGTTTAGAAGAAGATGTTCTTGGACCTAGCCTTGGCGATCCGGAACCGCTTGCCGTGCGGTAGCAGAGAGAACAGTAGGGTGGCTAGAGTCTTTGACAACTTTTAGGGCCTTCGTCTGACACCGCCTGGTATAGAGGTCCTGGATGGCAGGAAGCTTGTCTCCGGTGATGTACTGGGCCGTACGCACTACCCTCTGTAGGGCCTTGCGGTCGGAGACCGAGCAGTTGCCATACCAGGCAGTGATGCAACCCATCAGGATGCTCTCGATGGTGCAGCTGTAAAACCTATTGAGGATCTGAGGGCCCATGCCAAATCTTTTCAGTCTCCTGAGGGTTGAATAGTTTTTTTCATGCCCTCTTCATGACTGTCTTGGTGTGCTTGGACCATGTTAGTTTGTTGGTGATGTGGACGCCAAGGAACTTGAAGCTCTCAACCTGCTCCACATCTGGATGGATCCATAACGAATTACTATGGGAATAAATATCACTGAATGACAGAAATATTGGAATAAAGTAGGCTAATGAAGGCAACAAATTGTTGCTTACTGTAACACCCAAAGTCATCCAATTGTTGTAATAGGATTTGAAGCAAATGTCACAATAGACCACAATAGCCTGTGGTCAACTTTTTCACCACTGTTTCGCACTTCTCTGAGACAAAGCATGGGGACTGGTCTTGATAAATCAATGAGATTTTTATTTTCACTGAATCTCCGTTTGGGTATTGGTTAGCCTACAATTAGGGTGTGGAAATGTTAGGATTATTTTGCACTTCACTCGCAGTCACTTAGTAGCCTACTCCCGACCGGTCACGTTGTACAGCGACATATTTTCCTCATGGAAACCCTGACGGTTTTGTTTTTCTTGGAATAGAAACACCATAATATTAATCAAATAAATTAAGCTAAATTCTTCTCAAAGATGCCTAAACTAGCACTAACTAGCATTAATGGCAACAATGGCTGGCACTTAAATAACGTGCCATAGAATTCTGCGGCAGCCCGCAAGCTGTGCTGCAGTATGACGCAACTTTTAAAGGAATAACCACTGCACCATGCAACACTAGAGGTGTGTCTAGTGATGTCATAGCAGTGATAAATGATGATTCAGGGTGCGTTTGTTAATTCGCAGAATAACTGATGAATTTACAAGCGCTCAAAACCCGTTGAATATGACCGGTGTCAGTAAACCTCGGCAAAAAAGCATGAATAATTGGTTGTCAGCAGAACAGTTACAGTCCCCAGTGCTCTGTATAACATTAAAACAGCCTAACCAGCTCTGTTAGGGCGAGTAAAATGGTCAGTGTGAGGTGTTCTCTAATTTGTGTCTGGAAGTAGCTAGCAAGCTAGTCAACATTAGCCAGTTAGCTTGGGTGCTTGACTGCCGTTGTGAGATCAGAACACTCGGATCAACCCTACTCCTCGGTGTGTGTGCGTTCTGAACGCTCTGAGAGTGAAATGCTCTGAATTTACAAATGGACAATCTGGCAACGGTCTGAATTTATGAACGCCTCTGGCAATCCAGATCTGGGGACCCATGCCAAATCTTTTCAGTCTCCTGAGGGGGAAAGGATTTTGTCGTGCCCTCTTCACGACTGTCTTGGTATGTTTGGACCATGATAGTTTGTTGGTGACACCAAGGAACTTGAAACTCTTGACCCGCTCCACTACAGCCCCGTCGATGTTCATGGGGCTTGTTCGGCCTGCCTTTTCCTGTAGTCCACAATCAGCTCCTTTGTCTGGCTCACATTGAGGGAGAGGTTGTTGTCCTGGCACCACACTGCTAGTTCTCTGACTTCCTCCCTATAGGCCGTCTCATCATTGTCGGTGATCAGGTCTAACACTGTTGTGTTGTCAGCAAAATTACTGATGGTGTTGAAATCGTGTTTGGCCACGCAGTCATGGGTGAACAAGGAGTACAGGAGGGGACTAAGTACACACCCCTGAGGGGCCCCAGAGTTAAGGAACAGCGTGGCAGACGTGTTGTTGCCTACTCTTACCACCTGGTGGCGGCCCGTCAGGAAGTCCAGGATCCAGTTGCAGAGGGAGGTATTTAGTCCCAGAGTCCTTAGCTTAGTGATGAGCTTCGTGGACACTATGGTGTTGAACACTGAGCTGTAGTCAATGAATAGCATTCTCACATAGGTGTTCCTTTTGTCCAGGTGGGAAAGGGCAGTGTGGAGTGCGATTGAGATTGCGTCATCTGTGGATCTGTTTGGGCGGTATGCGAATTGGAGTGGGTCTAGGGTGTCCAGGAGGATGCTGTTGTTGTGAGCCATGACCAGCCTTTGAAAGCACTTCATGGCTACGGGGTGGCAACTTCAAATGTATAATTTTATTGCAATGTTTTCATAAACGCCAATATTTGATTGGCATTAAAAAAAGCTGTTGTTGGTCACATTAATGCTAACATTAACACACACTGTGCAGTTCCAAAATAATCGAAATTGTGGCAGTGTCACACCCTGACCATAGTTTGCTTTGTATGTTTCTATGTTTTGTTTGGTCAGGGTGTGATCTGAGTGGGCATTCTATGTTGTGTGTCTAGTTTGTCTGTTTCTGTGTTTGGCCTGATATGGTTTTCAATCAGAGGCAGGTGTTAGTCATTGTCTCTGACTGGGAACCATATTTAGGTAGCCTGTTTGGTGTTGGGGTTTGTGGGTGATTGTTCCTGTCTTTGTGTTTGTTACACCAGATAGGGCTGTTTTCGGTTTTTCACGGTTCTTGTTTTTGTATATTGTTCTATTTTCATATGTATTAAAGATGTATCTAAATAACCACGCTGCGTTTTGGTCCGCCTCTCCTTCAACAGAAGAAAGCTGTGACAGAATCACCCACCACAACAGGACCAAGCGGCGTGGAGGCAGGCAGCGGCAGCAGGAGCAGCGCGAGGAGTACTGGACATGGGAGGATGAGTTGGATGGAAAAGGACCCTGGGCACAGCCTGGAGAATGTCGCCGCCCCAAAGAAGAGCTGTAGGCGGCGAAGGCGGAGAGGCGCTGGTATGAGGAGGCAGCACGGCGGCGTGGATGGAAGCCCGAGAGTCAGCCCCAAATATTTCTTGGAGGGGGCACACAGAGCCGCCAGTCCGCCAGGATCCGCCAGAGCCGCCAGTCAGCCAGGATCCGTCAGAGCCGCCAGTCAGCCAGGATCCGTCAGAGCCGCCAGTCAGCCAGGATCCGCCAGAGCCGCCAGTCAGCCAGGGTCAGCCAGGATCCGCCAGAGCCCCAGTCAGCCAGGATCTGCCAGAGCCGCCAGTCAGCCAGGATCTGCCAGAGCCGCCAGTCAGCCAGGATCTGCCAGAGTCGTCAGCCAGTACAGAGATACCCCTCTGTCCCAAGCTGTCCCTCTGTCCCGAGCTGCCCCTCTGTCCCGAGCTGCCCCTCAGTCCAGTGGGGTCATTTAGAAGGGTCGCCGTGGTTAGGAGGCCACGGAAGCGGACAATGTGGTGGACTAAGACTATGGTGAAGTGGGGGCCACGTCCAGCACCAGAGCCGCCACCGCGGACAGATGCCCACCCAGACCCTCCCCAATAGGTTCAGGTTTTTCGGCCGGAGTACTGTCACACCCTGACCATAGTTTGCTTTGTATGTTTCTATGTTTTGTTTGGTTAGGGTGTGATCTGAGTGGGCATTCTATGTTGTGTGTCTAGTTTGTCTGTTTCTGTGTTTGGCCTGATATGGTTTTCAATCAGAGGCAGGTGTTAGTCATTGTCTCTGATTGGGAACCATATTTAGGTAGCCTGTTTGGTGTTGGGGTTTGTGGGTGATTGTTCCTGTCTTTGTGTTTGTTACACCAGATAGGGCTGTTTTCAGTTTTTCACGGTTCTTGTTTTTGTATACTGTTCTATTTTCATCTTTATTAAAGATGTATCTAAATAACCACGCTGCGTTTTGGTCCGCCTCTCCTTCAACAGAAGAAAGCCGTGACAGGCAGCCTAAACCACATTAATGTTTTTCATTTAAAAAAAATATATAGTTACGTGCAATTTAGCAAGAATTGGGATTTTAGGCTGCCATTCTTGGGATTATGTTGGAACTTGTCGTGGAATTTGTGTACACTGAGAGAGACTTGGACAACTATTCAAACAATCAATCTTTATTTCACATTGATTACTTATTGCAAAAATGAAGCTGGTCGACAGCACACTCTGAAGTGCGTGTTGCCGAGAGCTTAACCTTTACAGAATTGCAGTTCTTTATATAGTAGATCTAAAAATGCTTAGTCTTGGCTGGTTCCACCCATCCCATGCAGATTGGGGCATAATAAGCCACCCTGGGTTCATCATGTCGTTATCTACACAGGGGGGTGTTGTTTTAAACCCCACCCGGCTTAGTCTCCCAGATGCAAGGATGATTTTGAGACTAAGGATTATGTTCTACTCCTCCAGGCTATCCCTATCCCGGTTACACCCACCACATCTTGTCTATGGAATGCAGTCTTTAACTCATTTGTCAGCTCAAGTCATCTCTAGTGACCATACACCCAGATTAGCTGCATGAAGCTAGAGTGAAAACCATCCCTTTACAGAAACACAGCATTTAATAGAACAGAAATGTCTTACTATTTGTTAAGTATATAATTGTTAACTATTAATATCAAGCAAATCAGGTAAATATGTAATTTTTCAGTCACAAACTGCAAGAACTCACATTAGCAATAGGCTTGTATTATAATTTAGAGTGGGGGCAGAGGGGACAACTTTTGCAGATAATATTTACAAACGCAGGCATCAAACACACTTGAAAATAATGATTTTATAGCATTTGTGGTAATAAATCACATATTCCAAGGTCAATTAGCTACAGGACAATATTTCTACCTAATTAATTACACAAAAACAAATACACACCCTCCAACACCCCTGTAGGAACAACACTTCACAACTTTACACACATACGAGCATGCAACCCTTTCTACAACTAAATATTCACAATGTTTCTAATCTATCCATCAAGATTAGAAATTAAACAAAATTAAACTGTAGGTGCAAACCTGTCTATGACTTCACTCTTTCCCCAGCGTGTTAGTATGTATATCATTGTCATGATGCATTCTATCTTGGGTCATTGGGCTCCTAAACCAAGTTTGTAGGCGTCTTAATGCACTGAAAGATCTCTCACAGCTGCTAACTGGAATGGTCAGCGCGGCCTGTATGATTGCTTTCAGTGATAGGAACATATCAGGGCTTAACAATTTATATACACAGCACATGTCAGAAGTGGCATCTTTACTTTCTTTGAGAGGTAAAGTTTAGCAAGGACTACTTCTGGCTTGAGAGGAATATGCCATGTTTGTCTTGTGTGGGCCTCCCCTCTATCTTCTTCTGTGTTCGCGCTCTGTCCTGTCTGCTCCCCTCTCTTCCTTGCTGTCTGATGTTCTGCTTTCCTGGATGTCATATATTATTACAGAGACGACATAGTATCAGTGCCGTAGCAATATGGAGTATTCTGAACAGACAAACACACATATGCAATATACGCACGCACGCACGCACGCACGCACGCACACACACTTAAATTGTTGACATGAAAGCTATATTTCGTCTCCAATGTTTATTGAAAACAAATACATTTGCACAATGACCACTTGTGATTTCAAATACATTGTTACAGTTGTTGGTTAGCTAGCTAGTGAATTTTAGCCATTTTGCATTGACATGAAATCAGTCAAAACACCTCAAAACAAGACATGGTATCAATAACACGATGAAACATGCTGAAATAAGCCACTTATGATTCCCACACATGGCAGTATCATTCTTGCTAGCAATCTGACCTTCCAGAATCACAACAGGCTGACTTATGACCCATGGAAGCGCGGACATCGTTTATGTGAAGTTGTCAGCCAACCCATCTATGCAGCTAGATGCTAAATAATTGTATATTGTAAACACACACATACACACACACAATCTACTAATTTATTCCTGCAAATTTAACAACCGTCTCTGTGTTAGCTGAGCTGCATCTTCAATTCCGCATGTCCATCTTCTATAAATTAGAAAAAATGTTACCAGCTATCCAGCTTTGTTTTTTCAATAGATAGCGTAACGTTAGCCAGCTAATTCAGTTAGCTAGCTATTTTTAGTTGTAATTTTTAGCATATTTGGAAAGTACTTGATTAAACAGTTATTGGTTAGTTAGTGATACTTTGCCCGGGAGGTGAACAGAGCTCCAACAGTTGGATTCAGTGTCCAGATAGCTAATCGACAATAACTGTAACTTACTGTCAAAACCCTGCTCATAAAATTTGCTAGGTTTCTAATGAAGCAGCACTGCTAGCTAGACTGGGTAGTCCCTCATGTTAGTTATTTAGCTTAACGTTATCTGTCAGTGCAGCTTTTGAGTCCACATCTTGAAATGTAAGTTACTCGAATCTGGCTTACTGTGAGGTCAATATCTCTGAATAATCATCAAATCAAAAATCAAATCAAATTTATTGGTCACATACACGTGTTTAGCAGATGTTATTGTGGGTGTAGCGAAATGCTTGTGCTTCTAGCTCCGACAGTGCAATCATATCTAACAAGTGATATCCAACAGTTTCACAACATATACCCAAAATCCACGTAAATCTAAGTAAGGAATGGATTTATATATATACATATATACATTATGTCAGAGCGGCATTGGACTAAGATACAGTGGCATAGTATAGAATACAGTATATACATATGAGATGGGTGATTACACACAATTAAAGTGACTAAGATACCGTAGAATAGTATAGAGTACAGTTTATGCATATGAGATGAGTAATGCAAAATATGGAGACATTATTGGCTAGTGTTTCATTTCCTTAAAGTGGCCAGTGATTCCTAATTTATGTCTGTAGGCAGCAGCCTCTGATGTGCTGGAGATGGCTGTTTAACAGTCAGTGGTGTAGTATAGAATACAATACAGTATATACAGCTCTGTGAAGAATTACGAGACCACTGCAAAATGATCAGTTTCTCTGGTTTGACTATTTATAGGTATGTGTTTGGGTAAAATAAAATGTTTTGTTTTATTCTATAAACTACTGACAACATTTCTCCCAAATTCAAAATAAAAATATTGTCATTTAGAGCATTTATTTGCAGAAAATTACAACTGGTCAAAATAACAAAAAAGATGCAGTGTTGTCAGACCTCAAATAATGCAAAGAAAATAAGTTAATATTCATTTTTAAACAACGCAATACTAATGTTTTAACTTATTGTCACACCCTGACCATAGAGAGCCTTTTTATTCTCTATTTTGGTTAGGTCGGGGTGTGTCTAGGGTGGGTAATCTAGGTTGTTTACTTCTATGTTGGCCTAGTATGGTTCCCAATCAGAGGCAGCTGTTTATCGTTGTCTCTGATTGGGGATCACATTTAGGCAGCCATTTCCCCACTGTGTTTTGAGGGATCTTGTTTATGTGTAGTTGCCTGTGAGCACGCCATAGCTTCACGTGTCGTTTGCGCATTATTGTTTTTGTGCGTTTGATTCATTAAACATGTGGAACCCATATCACGCTGCGCTTTGGTCTGAATGTTATTACGACGATTGTGACACTTATGAAGAGTTCCGAAATCAATATTTGGTGGAATAACCCAGATCTTCAATCACAGCTTTCGTGCGTTTTGGCATGCTCTCCACCAGTCTTTCACATTGATGTTGGGTGACTTTATGCCACTCCTGGGGTAAAAATTCAAGCAGCTCAGCTTTATTTGATGGCTTGTAATAGTCACAGTGGGTACAACATATCCTATGCACTTCCTGATAAACTCATTCACCATATCGGTATATGTGTCAATATTATTTTCTCAAGCTTCTCTAAACATATCCCAGTCTGCGTGATCAAAACAATCTAGAAGCGTGGATTCTGATTGGTAAAACCAGTGTTGAATAGTCCTCACCACGGGTGCTTCCTGTTTGTGCATCTGCCTATAGGAGGGGAGGAGAAAGATGGAATTGTGGTCCAATTTGTCGAATGGAGGGCGGGGGAGGGCCTTATATGCATTCTGGAAGGTAGTATAACAATGGTTGAGAGTTTTAGCAGCGTGAGTACAACAATCAATATGTTGATAGAATTTTTGCTTTGTCAAAATGGCATCTTTCTAGAGCTCCGACTTTCTGACCTGAAGATCAATGAAGTTATGATTTGACATGGATTTTTCCAAGTTCCCAGTGGTCGTGAAAGCACCATAAATAGCGAAGGGCCAGCTGAAGTCTCCGCTCTGACAGGAGCCCATGCTGGGGATTAGCCTCCTCCTCCTTACCCCCAAGCAGCTTTGGTTAGAGTTGGAAGCAGGGAAGTCACTAGACATTCCGAATATCCGGGGCTCAGCCCTGAAGACCTGGGGGGGGGAATTGATCCCTGCACAACCAATATGAAGCGCCCCTCACTCTTGGCCTCGCACTCTAGCAGTGAACATTTTGCAGAAACATAACGCTATGTTGCATATCTCACTGCTTTCTTCCATCCATTCCATTCCCTCACAAGGATTATATTTCAAGTAGAATAGCAGCCTACATTTACATTTACATTTAAGTCATTTAGCAGACGCTCTTATCCAGAGCGACTTACAATAAGAAATAGCTAATATTGGTAGCGATCTAGATGTCACGGTGATATAGTCTACTACTCAACGGGGAGAGCATGAACGGCAACAACACCGGGACACAGTGAGTGTCCTCCTAGCTGTCACACAACCCTGTGTGATTCGAGTTCATTCTGCCCTCAGCTGCGACACATGTTTTGCAGGCCAGGAGTGTCCTTATAGCCTCTCCCGCTAACCATTTGTGTAATTTAAACAACATTGTCCCATAATGTATTAGCTAAACCTATTCACTTTACCAGTAGTATGCAAACATTTGGCGCCACAGAAAGAAAGGAAAAAGTTGAGTCTTGTAAAATAATCTGTGGTATTAGGCTCTAGCAATGTTTTATTAGTTAGCTAATAAGGTCCCCTAGTCACCTGTCTTTTTACCTACAGAGTAACAGTCTTGGTGCTCTCTCATTCTATTTTGTATTTTTGTATGCTTATCCTAGGGGTGAGAAGAGATGACGAATCAGAACTGAGGATTGTTACGGACCCCCATTAGGAACACCCTATGCTGCGCTGACTTTTCTCTTCTGGATGCTCTCCCTAGCCTGTCTAGCTTTCGTAGACGCAGACTTCAAGCCTACACTGTAGAACTTTTCCCTGTAAATGTACAGCATTCTACTGGCACCACACCTGAGATGCTGTAATAAAATTTACAGTACTATTTTCCTTACTGTAAAACATTACAGCATCCCTGTACATTTACAGCAGGGATGCTGTAATATGTTTTACAGTAAGGAACATTAATT
This sequence comes from Oncorhynchus nerka, assembly GCF_034236695.1. Taxonomy (NCBI): domain Eukaryota; kingdom Metazoa; phylum Chordata; class Actinopteri; order Salmoniformes; family Salmonidae; genus Oncorhynchus; species Oncorhynchus nerka. Next base: position 54,982,700 of record NC_088399.1, on the reverse strand, counting down.
TAGTAGTAAAATAGCAAATCTATGTTCATATTTAGGTATGTGAACAGTCAGTGTCACAATCACTCATTGTGATGAGTGTAATCGCTCACAATCATTATTTTGAATGTTATGTAGGGTAGGCCTATGGACTGGGACGTCTTCTGTCATCCATGGGGCTGGGGATATGACATTTCGAGAGAGGTCTGATCAATAAAATACACCTGGTGGCTTAATATGTACCTTAATTGAAAACTTGTTAAATCTGTCAATAAATTAGTTTTGACCTTACAAATATGTCCACCAACCTCATTCAATTCACTCACTTCCTGCCCGTGCACCAAAGTAGCGTCAATAGAAACCCCTTGTTTCCGATCATGCCTTCTTTCAGGCAACGGCTATTTCTTCGCAAACATGCCAGTGAGTACCCGAGCCTGACATAATCACACTTTTATCGTTAACATGGGGCTTTGGGTTACAATCTTGGAGTCAGTCAATGCTAAATTAATTCGTGTTTTGACTGTTGTGTGTTTGAGTTCTGTCGTTCCAGTCAGTGTCGAGGTATTATCATAATATTCCATATACGCGCTGATTAGTGGCGCAGTGTGATACAAGATGGCGGCGTACATATCGCAAACATGGAGATGAGTAACCTGAGAATGTAACACTAGCTACCATGGCTGAATATACGCGCAATTGCATCCACTATATTGAACGATCTCGTAGAAAGTGTAGTGCAGGTATAGCACAAATAACAGGTGACATGTATTTTATTTCCTCGAATAAGGAAAGGGAAGACCGTTGGTCAACGTTAACGATATCTAATCCAGTAAACAAAGACATCTAGGCAGTATGAGAGGTTTTAGATTGCAAATTCATTGCAATTCCTGGGAAGTATCACTCGCAGGAAGGTCCCTGTTCTAATGTCATTTTCTAGTTCGTGTGCAACTCATCTGGCTGTGAGCGAAACTATCGCATGTGTTGTGTACCTATCTGACTGCATGTCGATATCATTCATAGTTTGCTCTGGATTAGGTTGTCAATTAATTGACAAATGTTAAATGCACTGCCTTATTGTCACTTGTAGGACAACTGCTGACAAGTGACAATTGCTTATCTACTCAAACTAAATGTAATTTTCTAAGCAGTCTTGCTTGTCCACTCTATCCTGCAGCTCGCAAAAGACTTGTTGCACCCATCCCCTGAGGAGGAGAAGAGGAGCCACAAGAAGAAGCGTCTTGTCCAGAGCCCGAACTCCTACTTCATGGATGTTAAGTGCCCAGGTAGGTCCCCGTTGTTTCCTTCATTGCATTTATGCGTTTGAATCAGCCACCTTGTCTGTTCTGAATTCAGTGGCATAATTGAGTTCAGTACTTATGACTATTTATTGCGAAGCATATTTGCTGAAACGAGGAGGGACCTGGCAGTATTTTTCCATTTAAGATAACCCTGTTTTTGGTCCTTTTGCTACTGTGTGCTCTAGTGAATACACCACAGGCACTAATGACGCTGGTCTCAGATGATGTAGTGTGGCATGTAATTGTACTACATGTGTGCAGGACTCAACTGCGACCAGAACACTGGCATTTGGAACACTTTGACTTGGCAGTGCGACAAATCAATTTTGAATTGGTCGCTAGGGTGCCAGGGGAAAAATGTATCTGATCACGTTAGTTTTTTGTTCAGTTAGCGTTTAAATATATATATATATATCAAGATTTATTCAATCAACAATGGGTATGCAGACCAAGTATTCCAAAAAAAAGTTTGGTCTAGTCTTGGTTTAATCTATGCGAAGTACAATTGTCATGCGCTGCTTGAACATTTTGTAAAGGCTTTCGCAAAAAACCTTCCCAATTAAATGTTGACTGCAAAGTGGCCTTATGATGATCAAATTTGATTGGTTACATACACGTTTAGCATATGTTATTGCGGATGTAGTGAAATGCTTGGGTTTTTAGCTCCAACAATGCAGTAGTATCTAACAATTTCACAACAATACACACTTTTAAAGGAATGGAATTAAGAATATATAAATATTTGGATGATGTCGGAGCGGCATAGATTCGAATAGAATACAGTATATACATATGAGATGCAAAATGTGTTCCATTATTAAAGTGGCCAGTGATTTCAAGCCTATGTATATAGGGCAGCAGCCCCTAAGGTGCTAGTGATGGCTATTTAAGTCTGAAGAGGCCGACTCCGGGATTCTGGCCTTCTAGGCAGAGTTCCTCTATCCAGTGTCTGTTCTTTTACCCATCTTAATCTTATTTTTATTGGCCAGTCTGAGATGGCTTTAGAAGGCCAGCATCCCAGGGTCGCCTCTTCACTGTTGATGTTGAGACTATTGTTTTGCGGGTACTAATTAATGAAGCTGCCAGTTGAGGACTTGTGAGTGTCTGTTTCTCAAACTAGACACTAATGTACTTGTCCTCTTGCTCAGTTGTGCACCGGGGCCTCTCACTCAGTTGTGCACCGGGGCCTCTCACTCTTTCAATTCTGGTTAGAGCCTGTTTGCGCTGTTCTGTGAAGGGAGTAGTACAGTGTTGTACAAGATCTTCAGTTTCTTGGCAATTTTTCGTGTGGAATAGCCATCATTTCTCAAAACAAGAATAGACTGATGAGTTTCAGAAGAAAGTTATTTGTTTCTGGCCATTTTGAGCCTGTAATCAAACCCACAAATGCTGATGCTCCAGATACTCAACCAGTCTAAAATAGGCCAGTTTTATTGCTTCTTTAATCAGAACAACAGCAGTTTTCAGCAGTGCTAACATAATTTCAAAAGGATTGTCTAATGATCAATTAGCCTTTTAAAATTATCAACTTGGATTAGCTAACACAACGTGCCATTGGGACACAGGAGTTATGGATAAGGTGCCTCTGTACGTGTATGTGGATATATTCCATCAGCTACCATAGTCATTTACAACATTAGTCTACACAGATCAATTTGATGTTATTTTAATGGACAAAAATGTGCTTTTCTTTAAAAAACAAGGACATTTCTAAATGACCCCAAACTTTTGAACGGTAGTGTAAGTATTCCGACCCTTTAAATTGTTGAAGCACCTTTGGCAGCCTTGAGTCTTCTTGGGTATGGCACTACAAGCTTGGCACACATGTCTTTGGGGAGTTTCTCCCATTCTTCTCTGCAGATCCTCTCAAGCTCTGTCAGGTTGGATGTGGAGCGTCGCTGCACAGCTATTTTTAGTTTTGTTCAAGTCTGGGCTCTGGTTGGGCTACTCCTGCGTTGTCTTGGTTGTGTGGTTAGGGTCGTTGTCCTGTTGAAAAGTGAACCTTTGCCCCATTCTGAGTTCCTGAGTGCTCTGGAGCAGGGTTTCATAGAGGATATCTCTCTACTCTGCGCCATTCATCTTTCTCCTGATCCTGACTAGTGTCCCAGTCCCTGCAGCTGAAAAACATCCTCACAGCATGATGCTGTCACCACCATTCTTCACCGTAGGGATGGTGCTAGGTTTCCTCCAGAGGTGAAGCTTGGCATTCAGGCCAAAGAGTTCAATCAGAGAATCTTATTCTCATGGTCAGTCCTTTAGGTGCCTCTTGGCAAACTCCAAGTGGGCTGTTGTGCCTTTTTACTGAGGAGTGGCCAAGGCCTTCCTCCCCCGGATTGCTCAGTTTGGCCTGGCGGCCAGCTCTAGGACGAGTCTTGGTTGTTCCAAACTTCCATTTTTAAGAATGATGGAGATCACTGTGTTGGAGATCTTAAATGCGGCAGAACATTTTTGGTACCCTTCCGCAGATCTGTACCTCAACAATCCTGTCTTGGAGCTCTACGGACAATTCCTTTCATCCTCATAGCTTGGTTTTTGCTCTGACGTGCACTGTCAACTGTGGGGCCTTATCTAGACAGGTGTGTGCCTTTCTAAATCATGTCCAATCAATTTAATTTACCACAGGTGGACTCCAAGTTGTAGAAAAATGAAGGATGATCAATGGAAACGGGAAGCACCTTTCGAATCTCATAGCAAAGGGTCTGAATACTTTTGTAAATTTGCAAAAATGTCTAAACCTGTTTTTGCTTTGTCATTATGGGATATTGTGTGTAGATGACGGAAAATGTTTATTTAATCAATTTTAGAATAAGGCTCTTTTTTTTTTAATTAAAAGGTTAAGGGGTCTGAATACTTTCCGAATGCACTGTAGGAGTACCTATTTCTTTAACTGCTCAACACAGAATAGCCTCATGTACGCACTCCCTCAAATCTTTTGGAGAAAATATCCATAAAATGTCACAGAATTCTAAACAAATAGTGTAGCCCACAGCCATATGGCATAGCCAGATTAGGACCTAACACAAGGACAACTCGGAGTATGCTATTCTGTTCATTTGAAATGGACTACTTTTGAAATGGGTCTAAAGAAACATGAAAATGTAGTCTATCTAAAATGATGGACTTGTGAAGGTGTAGGCAATATTACAAGGATTTATTAGACTTCTTAATGTAATGTTCCAAAGGTCTACATCAGTGGCTTGTACGCTGCGTGTGGAAGCCAGGAGATTCTAAATGTTTGTTAATTAACGGTCAATTACCATGAGATGATAGTTATTTGCTTGACGATCACCAGCGGCTGATTGTGACCCCCACAGCCCTCGTCTAGAGCCCTGGTGTCTTAATGATTGTATTTTTTCTTTCCCTCAGGATGCTACAAGATCACAACGGTGTTCAGCCACGCCCAGACTGTTGTGCTGTGTGTGGGTTGCTCCACAGTTCTGTGTCAGCCCACTGGAGGCAAAGCACGTCTCACAGAGGGTCAGTAGTCTCATCATTTTGTGTGGGTTCACCTGAAGGCTGCACACAACCCTAACCTGCAAATATAGAAAATGCGCTCTACAGTTGGTTCCCTTTTGTCCTGTTTTTGCTTCGGTGGGTCGATTAAAATATAAAAAAAACTAAAACTTTTTATTCCCATGTTTCGAAAAGCAGTTGGCGCGTGTAAAATTAGGCCCTAAAGTTTAGGCTTATACACTAATGCCAGATAAAAAATATTGGGGAAAAAACTCTAGGTATCTGCCTATAGATATTAATCTCACAATTATACATTTATGGATTTTACTGCATTGTTTTCACTTCATTCAACCTGCCCACCACCCATCTGCCTTTCATCCACACAATATTTCATGACCTTAAAACCCGCCCGCCCCCCATATAACTGCAGGTTTGGTAAACCCGCACATCACTAGTGTGTGTGCCCCCTTTTATTTTCCAACTCAAGTTGGAGAGGACAGTCTCTTAAATAATTGAATGTCTCTGGGGGGGTGGAGGGGTGTCTCCAGCAGTTTTAGGTACAGCAGCAATGTCTATTTATTTATGTAGTTAAGGGCCTTCATGTGCAATCAGAGTTATTGGAAGTTCGAGTTCCGACTGGAAAGTTTCACTTGAGTGGTCCTCCAAGTCGTTATTACAAGTGGGGAACAGAGAAAATGTTACCCGAGTTGTGACGTTTCATCCCTGACCTCGCACCCTTTCTACCAAAAGATGACAACAAAGTAGTTTTTTACAAACTTATTAATGTGGATAATGTAGCTAGTTTGAACATTGTCAATGTTAAGCAAGCTAGCTAACGGTATTATTAGCAACGTTAGCTAGCTTGAATCGTATTGGTTGAAGAATTTTTCTGACTTCAAAAGCAATTTAACACGATCATTTAAAAAATGTATATTAGATAACCTTTTTAAAACTTTAATACCCCCTTTTATTTCGTCATATCCAATTGGTAGTTAGTTTTGTCCCATCACTGCAACTTCACGGACTCGGGAGAGGCGACAGTTGAGAGCCATGCGTCCTCCGAAACACGACCCTGCCAAGCCGCATTGCTTCTTGACACACTGCTCACTTAACCCGGAAGCCAACCGCACCAACCCTCCCCTAACCCGGATGACGCTGGGCCAATTGTGCACCACCTCGTGGGTCTCGGTTCACGGCTGGCTGTGACACAGCCTGGGATCGAACCCGGGTCTGTAGTGACTCCTCAGACCGCTGCCCCACTCGTGAGGCCCAGCACCTGAACACAATCATGTCGAACTATTCCATTCAAACATTGCGTAACCTTACTATAGACTTAGAATATTTTAAATTATTGTTTTGGCAGTGAAAGCTTTAGTGCCATTCAATCCGACAGTTTAGCACTAGGTGCTATAAATGTTCATTTGGTTTCACATTGCTCCCCGCAACTCTCCTCAGATTCTTAGTGGCCTGACTCTGTCATTTTCTCTTTCCTTCAGGGTGCTCATTCAGGAGGAAGCAGCATTAGTTGTACTTCTGATGCCCCCGTAAAAATGTAAGAGCGGAGGGGTTGGACATGTTGATTTCAGCAACTCCAGCCTCGATACAGCACCCAATGCACCCAAGAAAGATTGATCCAGAAGTGCTCATGACGCCTGGACACCAGATGGGATTACTCATTCAATGTGATAGTCCACTTTGTTGCAGTAACTGAACTCTTCAACCAATCTTTTTTAATACAATTGTTTTGGCTAAAGAATGGGTGGTTTGTACTTTTTTTGTTTCCTTTTCAATATTTGCCTAAATTGGGATTGAAATGTTTTTATCTACATCAGTTGGGTAATTCACATGAAAATTTTATACATGTCTGTAGCAAATTGTGTTACAAAACAATGATGTGTTTGCAAAAATCAACTAAGGTCAACATTTTTGGCAAAGTGTCTTTTTAAATTGTACGTTCTCACCTGAATTTTGTACATTTTCAGTTTTCATTACCTTTTTCGGATTAACTTGAGTCATTTAATACAATTTTACTTTAGAAAAACATAATTTCTTTGAATAAAACTGCTGTAGTTTGTCCATAAATAACAAAACGATAAACTAGTATAAGCATACATTAAACGATAATATTATGTCTGTCAACATGCATCTCACTTTGGAGTTTTTACAGGAAGTTTAAAATCAGTTAAGTGTTTATTCACATATGATGCATGATCAAGAGGAGTAGTCCTTAGATGAGTACATGTATTTGCTTGTATGCCTTCAGAATGAGGTTCTTATTCTCAAACAATCCCTTTAACCAACTTTGCCTTCTCAATACCGAAACGGCAAGAAAAGCTCCAATTAGGAAAGAGTGATGTGAATTTCATTGTAATTTAAATTTCGATATTTGTATTTTCAGTTTAATTCTGGCTTTTTCACAGGGGAAGCAATGTTCTCTCGGAAATGGATTTGTTTACTTTTATTGGACAAACGGTAATGAGAATGTTGTGGAAATTGGCAACTGCATAATCTGATAAAGGAAATGGGCAAGTACAGATCCTAATCTCAGTGATCAATGACAATTTTGTGAAATTACACTTGATCATTTTAGGTGTTAAATGTTAGTTTTGTGATAATTACCCAGTTGGGCTATTTGCATATTTTTGTGAATTTAAAGAAAATATCAACTAACAATTTGTCATGGGCTACTTAAAGGGAAGCTCCACCAATTTTCATTATCCAGCACAAGTGTCAATGTGAAAATGGCACATTTCTAAGTTTTGTAGAACTTGGCATTTATTTCTATCTGATGAAATCAAACGTTAAGCCATTTTAAGAACTGATTTTCCAACTATGAGATTTGTGGTGAAGTGGGGAGCAAGCAAACACCCTCCCTTGGGCTAGAAACTCATTGCAATGTTTTGAAAATAACGTTGTACTTTTAAGGTGTAAGACAACATGACGTGTCTGAGCTCTAGAAAGATGCCAGAGTTTCCGACTTGGAATTCTGAGTTTGCTGACCATTCAAAATGACCCCCTCTGATTTCCCAGTTATTTTGAACGCGGCATCTATCTTGCCCCGTTTTTTTAAGACAAATGCGCTGTTTTTACACGTGGACACTGGTTTGGTGCTGGAGAGTTTGAATACTGGTGGAATTGCCCTTTTAAGTTGAACAATTTTACACCAAAATAAGACTTGTCTGACAAAGTGCATATAACTTGATTTACAGTAATGTTAGAAATAATTATACAATTTTCAGTAAAAATATTTGGAGATAATACGGAAACTTACCTTTCACTTACTGTGAAATTACAACTGAATACATTTTTCATAATTACAATTATGAAGCTCTGGAAAATATATGTACAACCTATTAGTAGACACTCCGTGCACATGCTGGCTAACAAAACAATATACACTTGAATTGTTATTCGGATAATGTTGCAATCAAGAGTAGTGTTTTTGTTGAAAGATTTCCAAAATGGGTGAAATATGCGTTCTACAGTGATTCCATCCATTGATTGCTTTATTTAGTTACTCTTATGAAATTGCATACAATTTTTCCACCAACATGTTCCATGTTACACCCATAAAATGGTATGTAGCCCAGGGATGCAAACGAGTCACCTTTTGGCGAAATTCGCCGTTTTGAATCAAAAATAGGGTGACCTGTAGATCCGATGAAAAGTTTGGGCGGGTGGGGGGGCTTTGGATGACTACTGGTTGTAAGCGAACTAGTGATGCGCGTTTGGAGCGATACTGTGTATCCAAGGCTCAGCCAAGCGTTCACATGCAGCACGCGACTGAAGAGATTGGCTAGTTACAGCATCAGGTCGCTCTGGAAAGACCGCGGGAGAGTGGAAAGGCAGTTTACCAGTTAACTTTCAACAGCCCGTCCTCTGAACGATAGCCAAGAGGTCGGTGAGAAGGGAGAGTGGAAAGGCAGTTTACCAGTTGATTTAACAACAGCCCGTCCCCTGAACGATAGCTAAGAGGTAGTTGAGACGGTGATGAAGCATACTTCATGCGCTGTAACCGAAAACAACTGGTATTTGGAAAGTTTGAGGTGAGGGAGAAAGTGTGGTGGAACAAATATCGTTAACATTGTTAAGTATCTTGCTAGCTTCATGGTGTGAAAATAGCTAACGTTACATCAGATGAGCTAACATTAGTAACCAAACCAATTCGCTATAATATTAACTGGTAACATTATACGACTGCTTGCCGTTCCTCAAGTTATAACGTGTTAGTTGCTTACTGGACCCCGACAATCTGTGTGACACGTTAACTAGCTAACTACTAAAGTGATCTGTGAACTAATGTTTTCTCTTTACAGTATGTGATTAATTTTCAGAATAAGAGAATTAGGTGAAAATGAGACGTTGCTTGTTAAACAAGTGTAGCTGGAGCTGGGCCTGGCTTAAGCTGGAAGCCACTATAAAGGTGAAAGAAACACTACACACTTTCCCTCTTTCTCACTTTTTCAATATAGTTGATAAAAAGGGTTATGCCAGGTGTACTCTGCCTGAAAGAGATTTTGCCAACAAAGGGTATCATGCTCTACTGGGACATTGTAGAAGAAATGTCCACAGGCAGAACGTGTACAATGCAGTGTAGCCCAAATATATTGCTTTTGATGTTTTGGATTTGATAGTAAGGTGTGTGTGAGGGGGGATTATTACATGTTTTACTCAGTGAACGTTATTTTTTGCACACATGTAGCCTTGTGCCTGTTTGTTTCATTCTATTTCTACATAAAGATGTTTTTTTCTCCAAGTGAAATGTTTAGATGTGTGTTTGTGGTCACAAGCGTTATGTTATAAAGGCTTTCATGGCTAACTGCAATATTAGTGTGTTGTTTTTCTCAAGTGTAATTTGCAGTAAAGTCTAGGCAACAAATAACATTTGTTTAGTTGTTAGGTTCACATTAACCACTATTTTACACACATAGACTGATCATTTAGATCAGGGGTCCCCAAACTTTTTCCTGTGAGGGCCACATAACTTTTCCCTTCTCTGATGGGGGGCCGGTGTCAGTTTGTAACAGAAAAAGTGTGACGATCGTAGGGGAGCTTAAAAAATGTATTGTTTTCCAGAAAGCCACACATAACCAAATAACCCTTTCCAGGTTCTTTACAGAAAAAAAGTCAGGAAACAAATAATAACACTATTAATGAAATAAATAATAACTAAATAACCCTCTCTGAGTTCTTCACAGAAAAAACAGGAAATAAATAATAGCTAAATAACTCTCTCTGGGTTCTTCATAGAAAAAAAAGCCATGGAACATTAACTTTCTGTCGTGCCATGCACAATCTTAACAGATAAAAGTTCAGCTCAGTTGTCAGAGCAGAATCTCTCTGACACATATGAGCAGTCTCTTAAAGTTCTTGTGTTCCTTCCTTATAATCCTTTTGTAGGTTCCAGTAGGCTTGTAGACACCGCTGTTTGCAGCTCTCTCTCATCAACTTCCCTGTGAAAACCACAAAAGAAGCAGGTTGAGAAACTGAACTAAGTGATACAGCACCTACACAGCACAATACATTTCACTACCAGTATGGTTGTAAAGATGGATTTTATCCCAGTAGATTTTATTATGATTATATTTGTTTATGCTCAGAATGACTCATTCAAGTCAGAAAAGTGAGCTTACCTATGTATGTTCATCAGTGTGAACTGTGGGCCTGCATCTGGCTGATGAGAAGTTGAATATCAGGTTCCATTCTAGTTACAGCCAGTCTCAAGCACTGATGCAAATGTTCATCTGTCAATCTTGATCTCATCGGGGTTTTCAGCAGTTTCATGCGAGAAAAGGTTTTCTGTGGACAAAAACTGTGGACATTTTCATTGCGTGTTTTTTGATGTTTGGATATGTGTCGTTTGGGAGGGCGGCATAGAAGTCAATGAGACTGTTGGGCTTGAATGCGTCTTTCAGAACATCACAGTTCTGTAACTCAGCCAACTCAAACTGATATGAAGGCTGGGCTTCATCAATGTCGGCAACAAAGGGGTTCTGAAAAAGACGGATTTCTTTTGCATGAACATGTAGTTCACTGAATCGCACACCGAACTCCGCCTTCAGCATTTCCAGTGCTTCCACGCACTTTTCAGCTGGGAACGGGACCGCTGGGTTCTCTGTCGACAGGTTTTGGGTAGCAGGAAGATGGACGAAGTTGCGCTTTTTCACTTGTTCCAAAAGCAGCGCTAATTTCACCTCAAATGCTTTTATGTGTGAATACATGTCGCAAATGAGTTTCCCCTCGCCTTGTAGCTGCAAGTTAAGGCTGTTAAGTATTTCTGTCACGTCTGTTAAAAATGCGAGGTGCCATTTCCATTCTGGGTCGATCAGCTCTGGGACCGTTTTGTCTTTTAAATGAAGAAATGCGTTAATTTCGGGTAGCAGCTCGTAAAAACGCCTCAAAACTCTGCCCCGGCTCAGCCATCGGACCTCTGTGTAGTACAGCACATCTCCGTGCGTAGACTCCAGTTCAGACAGGAATTCTTGGAACTGCCTGTGTTTAAGTCCCTTTGCTCTGATGAAGTTTATGCACGACACCACAACCTTCATTACAGAATCCCACTTCAACACTTTGCAGCACAGTGCTTGCTGGTGAATTAGGCAGTGGACTCGTAGCGGGGCGGTGAGACCCCTTTTTTCCAACTCCCGGTTCATGCGTCCTATTAGACCGCGAGTTTCGCCCACCATGCTAGGAGCCCCGTCAGTCGTGATGCTAGCTAGCTTTGACCAGTCCAGGTCCAACTTCTCCATGGTTTGGCACACTTTGTCAAAAATATCCTCTCCCGTTGTAGTCCCTTTGAGACTTTGGAGGGCTGCCAGCTCCTCGCATATCTCAAAGTTTGCGCTAACTCCACGAATAAAAATGAGCAGTTGCGCTGTGTCTTGCACGTCCGTGCTCTCATCCAGTGCTAATGAAAAAAAGTCAAATTCTTTCGTCTTCTGCTGCAGCTGGGCATATACATTACTCCCGATTTCTTCAACGCGTCTGGTGATTGTACTCGCCGACAGACTTACGGCATTAAATGCATCTTTCTTCTCGGGACACACCTCCGCGACAGCATCCATGCATTTCTTAACAAACTCTCCGTCAGTGAAAGGCTTACCGCTTCTTGCTATCAGTTTAGCAACCCGAAAGCTGGCCCGAACGGATGCCTGGTTCAGCTGAGCTTGGCGTACAAATGTATTCTGCTGAGATAGTAGTCCACTTTTTAGCTTTGAGAGTTTGTCTGCTCGTATTTGGCCTTGCAAGCTATCGTACTTGTCTTTGTGACGGGATTCATAGTGTCGGCGAAGATTGTATTCTTTGAATACCGCCACCGTCTCTTGACAGATGAGACAAACAGCCTTTTCTTTGCATTGAACAAAAAAAAAATTGTTTGTCCACTGCAGGTTAAATACCCTGCATTCTGAATAAATTTTTCTCTTACCTAACCTTTTCGCCATTATTCCGTTCTCTCTTTGACGGGGCCGGGCCTAGGATTTTTTTTCTGGAGGCCAAATAGGAAAAAAATTCGATAGCGTCTCTGGTATTGTTCAGAGGGCCGGGCCAAATGTGCTGACGGGCCGTAGTTTGGTGACCACTGATTTAGATCATATTCTTTGTTTAATTAGTTAGAACCTGCATTTTAACTTTTTAAAATTGTTTTATTACATGCTTCAGTGCAAAAAAAAGTGTTACCATTTTGGGCCCTCACCAGTTTGCATCCCTGATGTAGCCTTATTTCCTGCCTAAAATTAATCCAATTTCATTCTAGCCTGACCTAAATCCCATAATTATCCTGATCCCAACTGTTCCTCATCACTCTCTACCTCTTCCCGTGATGATGCACACTAGGCTACCCTGGGGCGGCAGGGTAGCCTAGTGGTTAGAGCATTGGACTAGTAGCCAAAAAAAGTTCCAAGTTCAAATCCCCCAGCTGACAAGGTACAAATCTGTCGTTCTGCCCCTGAACAGGCAGTTAACCCACTGTTCCTAGGCCGTCATTGAAAATAAGAATTTGTTCTTAACTGACATGCCTAGTTAAATAAAGGTAAAAATAAAATAAAAATACCTGCCATTTTCTTGCTATCTTACCTATCCTGCCCTCCCATTCTCCGTGTCTGCCTGCTCTTCCCTCTCCCTTAGCAGGTGGCGGATGGAAGAGTTCTGTGTGGAGAGGGTGCTGGAGAGGAGGGGTATCAGGGTCCTGAAGCCTTCTCTCAGCTCCTCCACATTCTGCTGCAGACTGTTTATGTGTGTTTCCAGGTCCCCTCGTAATCCACTCACCTCGGACAGCATGTCATACATCAGATTCTGCATCTACATGGGAAAGAGGTGCAGAGTGGTCCAAGAATGAGGGGACAATGAGAACATTTAGAAAGTTGATTGCTACTTTCTCTAGAATATTGGTTGCAACAGTAGCGGGTGAACCTATGGGGTGACTGCCCGTCCCACCTTGCAGAGATCCACAAGCATGTTGGCCTGGTCAGCCAACTTCCTCCTCTCCATCTTCACATCACGCAGCCTGGGGAGAAGATATTTAACATTCAGAAATAATCACAGGACAGGTACAACAAATTGAAAATATATTTCATGATGACCAGAGAATGACCATTTCTATATTACAGTTGTTCTATATTCCAGTTGGGGTTTCACAAGTTCTAGAGTTGTAACACCTGGGCATGTGATGTAATGTGTGACCGTATCGATATCTCAGGGGAATATCTAAGCTGATTGGTGGGTTACTTGGGGAAGTGTGTTCTGATTAGTGCCTTACTGGTGGATGGCGAGTAGCAGCTTCCTCTGGTGCATGCGTACTCTGCAGTGGTCTCTCTTCCTGGCAAGCTTGGTGTGTTTGTAGATCATCCAAGTCTCTCTCAGTACATTTGCTGCAGCAATTTTTATCTGGAAGAGAATAATTGTTTCCTCGTCCAACACTCAGTTTTCTATGGATGCGTCCCAAATGGCTCCATATTCCCTACGTAGTGTATTACTTAAGATCGGTGCACTGTTATATAGGGAACAGGGTGCCATGATTCATACAACTACAGGCCACCATTGACTGTATCTCACATCACATGTTAAGTCAAGGTTCCAAAGACCACTATTGAATACATTCACATGTTAAATCAGGTGAGTTTTACCCCTTTTGTAAAGTGGGAGTCCATCATGAAGTTGTGGACATGTTTCTCTGCCCTAGTCAGCTCCAGTTTCCTGGCAACCACAGCAACCACCAGCACTGTGCAACCAGCCCCCTGTGTATGTGTGTTTGTGCGCACGTGTGTGAAAGAGAAATAAACAAAGGTTAAAGGCCCAGTGCAGTCAAATATATTTCCATATTAGGAGGTTGGAATAATACTGTGAAATTATGATACTGCCCTCACTGGAGTAACACATTTTCTCTGGACCTCTGCAAGGTCTATGCGGCTGCATGCCTATTGAATCGATGATAGGCTTTCTGTGGTGCCAGGGCATGTATAGCATTGCTTTAGCTCATTGATAAATGTTTATTGGTCGGCCTATTTGGTCATAATTTCACAATGTTAGACTGCTGGCTGGTGGCAATAATTGAATTACTTATTCAGTAATTCAAGTTGTAAATTCAATATATTTTCAATGCAACAGTATACTAATCAGCTACCAATTCATTTTTTTCCTTTTTAAAAATATACACCCACTGTCCTGTATAGGCTACCTGAACCTGCATGACATAAGCCGTCCTTGCGCTTTCTCCGAGCTTGGATACAGTTATTGTGCGTAAAACCAGTCTTATAATGCTAAATAATAGTCAGTCCACCTTCAAAACACTAGTTTACTAGGGAGTGTTTAATTCTGCAGTGTAATAGCTATACCTATATACTGTATTTAGCTTCTATTTATAAACTTTTTTATAAGAATTACACATCAAATAGCCTAACAATGAGGAAAAAATTGCCCTGCACACAATTTAAACTTAGTCTTGAATGAGGCACGCCAAGATATATCAGAGATAAGGGACTGTTGATATTGCAATCACACAACTCAACGCCGGTTCACCAGTATAAACAAAATCGCAAAACACTTATTTTGTTCAAGCCCTCAAAAACCACTCAAGATGATAATCTGTTTGTATCTACCAATTTATTGGCTGTCCAGTATCCAGATGATCTGTCCCCAGAGCTTCCTATACAGTTATTCTCTTTCCGTAACGTGTTGAGGCCGGCAATTAAGGAGAATGAGAGGCTAAATGAAAGATTTTGCAGAACTGCTGTATTTGAATCAGCACTTGCTTTCTGCCCAGTTTCCCTAATGTTGTTACGGCAAACAGGCTGTTATACCATCCCTGTAACTGTCGCTTCTAAACTAGAACTCTTAAAGAACTACCTAAGAAGCATTAGGCTCTCGGTCTGATATACGCTTTTGAAGTAGTAAGCTCCCCTAATTGCATTGGCGCTGTCGTATCCTTGACCAAGGAATTTGTTCCCCTTATACTTTTTCTGTCCTGAGGAACTTTTTCAGTCACATTCCTGAAGCCCAAGAAACAAACAATTAGCTTCCTCCTAGCACATATGGAAATTAAAAAGGTTTATGAATAACTTTTTGGAGGGTTACTGTCAAAATTAGTTATTAAATAAAAAAGAATGATGACAGAGCTGTTTGAAAAGACAGCCTGAAATTTCAACCTGCTTTGGTGGGATGGACTTTTGGCCTGCCTGGTGAATTAGTTAATAGACCAATACAAAAAGAGTTCCAAAACGCTCTGCCAATGACAGCTAGTTATCAGGTTCCCCCTCTCCTAAAAAGCTATTTTTTATTTTAATTGAAAACAATCACAGTAAGGTACTTAATTGTTACACAGAAATGATTTGATATTGAGATAAAAACGGCTGCATTGGAAAAGAAGACTGTGCTAATGACCACAATTACAGTGCTTTCAGAAAGTATTCACGCCCCTTGATTTTTTTTCACATTTTGTTGTTACAGCCTGAATTTTAAATTAAATAAATTGACATTTTGTATCATTAACCTACACACAATACCCCATAATGTCAAAGTGGAATTCTGTTTTTAGAAATGTTTAAAAAGTAATACAAAATGAAAAGCTTTAATGTCTTGAGTCAACTTTGTTATGGCAAACGTAAATAAGTTCAGGAGTAAAAATGTACTCATAGTGTTTTAATGACTACCTCATGACTACCTCATCTCTCACTGAGTCAAGCAGTGAATTTCAAACACAGATTCAACCACAAAAACAAGGGAGGTTTTCCAGTGCTTCGCAAAGAAGGGCACCTATTAGTAGATGGGTAAAAAAGACAAAAGCAGACATTAAATATCCCTTTGAGCATGGTGAAATTATTAAATAAACTTTTGATGGTGTATCAATACACCCAGTCACTACAAAAATACTTCCTAACTCAATTGCCGGAGAGGAAGGAAACCGCTTAGGGATTTCACCATGAGGCCAATGGTGACTTTAAAACAGTTACAGAGGATGGAGCAACAACATTGTACTTACTCCACAACACTAACCTAAATGACAGCATTAAAAGAAGGAAGCCTGTACAGAATAAAAAATATTCCAAAACATGCATCCTGTTTGCAATAAGGCACTAAAGTAAAACAGCAAAATATGTGGCAAAGAAATTAACTTTATGTCCTGAATCCAAAGTGTTATGTTTCAAGCATGGTGGTGGCTGTATCATGTTATGGGTATGGTTGGGTATGGGTATGGCAAGGACTAGGGAGTTTTTTTAGGATAAAAAGAAATGGAATAGAGCTAAGTAAAGGCAAAATCCTAGAGGAAAACCTGGTTCAGTCTGCTTTCCAACAGACACTGGGAGACAAATGCACCTTTCAGCAGGACAATAACCTAAAACACATGGCCAAATATACATTGGAGTTGCATACCAGTACGACATTGAATGTTCCTGAGTGGCCTAATTACAGGTTTGATTAAAAATACTTGAAAATGGCATCTAGCAATGATCAACAACCAACTTGGCCAGGTGAGACCTGTCATTCAGGGTACACCTGTTTAGCTATAGGTTTGTTGCCTGTTTTGCATGTTATATTGGCATTAATTTGTGTCACATGTAAGTTTGCAAACAATGTAAAAACACATTTATTGAGTGAATAATATTGATTATTGATCAGGCCCTACACCCAAACAAGGGCACCGCGTTCATCCACCTCTGGCCTGCTCGCCTCCCTACCACTGAGGAAGTACAGTTCCGCGCAGCCCAGTCAAAACTGTTCGCTGCTCTGGCCCACCAATGGTGGAACAAACTCCCTCACGACGCCAGGACAGCGGAGTCAATCACCACCTTCCGGAGACACCTGAAACCCCACCTCTTTCAGGAATACCTAGGATAGGATAAAGTAATCCTTCTCACCCCCCCCCCCCCCTTAAAAGATTTAGATGCACTATTGTAAAGTGGCTGTTCCACTGGATGTCTTAAGGTGAACGCACCAATTTGTAAGTCGCTCTGGATAAGAGCGTCTGCTAAATGACTTAAATGTAAAT